>NC_013487.2:7691958-7782657 GCF_000004555.2 Caenorhabditis briggsae | reverse complement strand
GAGAAGAATGTACCATGGAGTCTGCAATTGATCAGCTCCCATTCCGTGAGATGCAATCAATACTAATGAGACGAGTGGGGCAACAGCATTGCTAACGTCGTTTCCTCCATGAGCGAATCCTCCGAAACAAGCAGTCATAACTTGAAGAAGTGAGAAGAGACGGGATGCTTGTGGGTCTTCTGGTTTGCAGGAACGGAAGAAAGAAGCAAGAGAAGATGCCGGGCGGATGGTGTTTTTCGGATTGGCAAAAGAAGATGCATTCCCCCCTTCTACAAAAAATTCACTTTGGCTTTTGAAGATGTTCCCACTGAGGCTTTCAGAGAGTTTCAGTTGAGCGTTCGTCAACACCGGCCCACCCAAACCTTCTCATTGTTTTATCTTCTACGTTTCCCCTCAATAGGCAATAAAAATTAATAGTAAAGATGCCAAAATCACCACACCATCGTCATACAGGTAGTTTCGAGATTGGATGAGGACAAAAAGCCTAGCCGCGCCGCCTCCACACTGAATGGGGGAGGAGAGCAAAAGAATAAGAATGGGATGTTGCACAGATTTCGTCTCTCGGTGGCCGCCACCTTCATGTGTACTATTTCTCGCCGACGGATGCAGTATTTACCGAGCTCTCAAAACAGAAGGAGAGATGATGATTCGGAAGGGAGAGACTTACTGAATCCTCTCCTATCCGCGTGCATAACCGTACGATTTCGCACACTTTCAACAGGCAAGAGAGATTGAGAAAACAGACAGACTGCTTTTTGGTCGTTTCTAAAATATTTGCGAAACTTATCCTTCCTTTTTTGTCTGGGACACATATTGATCCCTTCTTTGATCTGTGTCGCCCCTTGTATTTTGGTATTGAAATCATTTTTCAAAATTTCAAAGCTTCAAAGTTGCGCAGCAGTTTTTGATTAGAAAGATTTTACCAACTGATTTCTGAATTTCAAAATTTTCTCAGTTTCTGAAATTTTCTCAAATTTTCTTTTTCTCAAAAAAAAATCGGATCCCAAGAAGATTTTTTCTTCAAACCTCCGATTTTGCATTTTGAAAAAATGTTATCCCTGAAACCTTTAGAAGATTTGCTTTCAGTAATCGACCTAAATAAAATCAAAGTTTTTCAAAAAGTTTCATCTAGTATGTGACTTTTCGTTAATACACACCGTTAAACCTGTAATAGAAGTGCCCCTAACTTTCAGTTTTGGCCCATTTTTCCAACTTGCCATTTTTTTTCTGTTCCTGTCAAGGATATTAAAAAGTTGTCAACGGATAAATTGTTTTTCATAATATCAGAAGTTTTTTGTCAGTTGACACATTTTTGATATCTTGTATAGTGCGGGGGGCCCTTCTACAGGGTGGCGCATAATTACCCGCACAAAAGTTTGTACAACCATAAAATTTGAATTTGAACGAAGCCCTGTACTGGGCTCAAATTTGGAGTGCAACAATTCACATAACTCATCAATAAACTGGCCAAGTTTCAAATTCAAATAACAACTATTAGTTGAGTTATCGCTTGTCAAAGTTGCTTTATCTCATGAAAATATCATGAAATCATGAAAATGGCCGTTTTAGTCCAAATTAAATATGTTAAAATAGAAACCAAAACGAGTTTTTCGTAGTATTAACTTCTGAAATTTGAAGATACAATCTTCTGCTATCATTTTTCATAGTTTTGGGAATATTTTATTAACCAAGGGACTTGTACTGTGGTCACTAACAACATAAAGTTTGGACTGTACGCGGCTTATCTGTCTTTTTAGCTCAACTTTGTCTACCAATAAAAAATATAGTAATAGCAATGAGTGGCTGAAAATTTTTGAGTGTCAAGTCCAACTGTTCTAAAATCATCTGTGAAAATTTCAGATCGAAAGTATTAATTGGTAGCCACCAGTTTTCCAAAAAGAGGCCAAAATTAGAGAATTTTCAGCTTTTTGAAGTAAATTGACCTAACGACCTTATGTTTATGTCTTTGGGCATTTAAATTTTATTAAAACTGCATCAGAAATGTTAATAAGAATTTGTAGTCATGTGAACGTCTTTTTTCTTGAAATTAGGTTCACAAGGCAACATTGAACCCCAATTCTAAGTCAGATGTAGGGTGACTATTAGAGTGATATCTCTGGACAGATGCATCCCACCAACGTTAAATTTTGTGTGAAGACAATACTTATATGTGCCTTACTTTTGACAAAATTTTGAGTCAAATCGTACAAGCTAGAATGAAGTTCCATCAGTATAAATCAGGAAACAGTGGCGTGCAAGAAACATTTCGCCGTTCATCTTTGGACAATCATAAAAACACTGAAACTTGTGCAAAAGTTTTGAAAATTTCAGAGCCTGTGTACCAATTATAAAGTTATATTTCTGCCAAATTTCGTCTTCCCATCATACCTATCTCTAAAGATATACCCGTTTTCATTCCAGGTTCTTCACCTATCGTACTTAAAATTTTAAAAAAACATTGCTTATCAGCCAAAAAAAATCAAGTTTGAATCATCACAATTTTCGACAAAATTTGAAAACATTTTTAAAATCAGTTTTAAAACAGTTCCGAGCCCATCAGCTACCGTATTCTCTCTATTAGAAGCCCACCATATGCGCCCACTTTGAGTGTAGTTATCTCATTTTCTTTAAAAGATATTTCCTATTTTTTAAGATCGATTTGATTTCTTGATTTGATTGATAAGATTCTGAGAAAACATATCTGTTTGGTTGAGTGTGGTCAACAACGGTTTCCTGCGCACCGAGATTTGCAGAGCAGAGATCGATCAAATCGGCGGCTCCCACGCAGTTTCTGAGAATCCGATTTTTTATGATTCATAACTACATCGATTTTTTTTCTAATAAATTCCTTCATATAAAAATATCAGATTGATAGCTACAACCGCCAACAAACAAGAACCAACATCTATAATCCATGAGATCTTAAACGCCATTTCTTTCTGACTACTGTAACCCATTTGCCAACGAATTTCGTCGTATTCACTTATAATTTGAATTCGTTTGATTTTACATCAATTCGTAAAGTCATACAACTACAGTAGGACAACATCTTTTCCAGTGTAGCTCTATTTTTAATAATTTTTTAGTAGTTGGAGCCAGAAAAGAGTACTCAGAAGAGGGAGAAAGTAGCGTGTCTATCCAGAAAAGCAGTGATATTTCATTCGGTTTATGTGTGTACGTACATCCTTTCTCCTGTTTTCATCTGTCTTCCTTTCCTTTCTTCTCCTTTTTTCTTGTCACGTTGTACTCCTACGAGTCTTCGAGGATCAGAATTCTAAATTGGAGTTCACTTTCATCATCCCTCGACGGTTGATCCATCCCTTCTTCTTCTTCTTCTTCTTCTTCTTCTTCTTCTTCTTCTCCAGAAGAGAGAAGCACGTTTGGAGTCATAACCAAAGTATTATATTTCATTTCCAAATACGTTTATTTCATTTCCATTTGGATACGCCAAATGGGTTCCTTTCATGAAAAAGCAGGGAGGTACGTTTCACCTTCGCTGATTTCTTTTCTCTTCTTTTGAATTTGAGTTTGAATGAAAAATGGGGAACATCTGCTAATTGGTTTTCTTCTAAAGCTCATCTCTAATTAACGCACCTTGTCACATTTTTGGGATGGAGCTAACGACTTTTTTGATTTGTCAGTTTAATTAACGGTGGGCTCGCATGGCAACGAGACCTTGTTTCGGTTGGTAGAAAGAGCAGGTCAAGAACTGGTTTCTCTTCGATTCATCCTTCGGATTCAGACTACTCCAATTCTACGAAAACTAAAATCTGTTTCAGCTGTGGTTTATTTGAATTTATAGACACTTTATGTGCCTATAAGGGAGAGCCAGCATTACTGCAAAATTTCTATAACTGTCTTCCCCAATCGAATTGCACCTCCAATAGCGTTTCCCTCCAGAGCAGTGTTTGAAAAATATTTTCGCATCCTCTAATAGTATTTCTTCTTCAATTATGTTGCTACTTATTTGTCGATACTTTTTTTTCTCTATAAAGTTTTAAAACTGGCAATACCGCAAACACTCAAATAGGATCTCCCAAAACTGTCAACTTTGGGCCCGTTTATCTCGGTTTCTGTAAAAAATATGAAAAAGCCGTTCACTGACAAAATGTTTATTTGTATATCAAAAACATTTTGTCAGTTGACCACTTTTTGATATCTTCTACAGGAACCTATTAGGTTGTTCGAAAAGTAAGCGCGTTTTTGATAAACTTCATTTAAATGTAAAAACAAAGCAAAAGGATATTGATCGAAAAGATACTCTTCATCATTATCGACCACTCTCTGCCAACGCATGCGCAATGATTTGATGCCTCTATTGAAGAACCCCACGGGCTGTGACTCGAAGTAGTTCGTTACCCAAATTTTCACGCTTTCCTCATTCTTGAACTATTTCTCAGCGAGATGATGCTGCATTAATCGGAGAAAGTGATAGTCGGATAGTGCTGAATCTCGGCTGTACAGCGGTGAAAAAAACTCTTCTCAGCCCAACTCCAAAAAAATTTTTGGGTGATTTTTCCGGTGTGAGGTCGAGCGTTGTCGTGAACCAGAAACTTTGCCGATGTGCCGATTCCTTGCCCTTTGAGCACAAGGTCCACGCGGTTCAGCTGACCTTTGTCAGGATCAGTAGCCACTATTTGGTCATTTTCCAGGGATTCAAACTACACCAGACCTGGCGTATTCCACCAGATATATAGCATAGTGCATGCTCGCTTTCGGTGTCGCTTACGGTGCCTTGTCATGATCCAGCCACTGCCGTTTTTGTTCAGTGCAGTCATAATGACTCTTATCCGACATTGAACTTGAATGCAAGAAACCAAGATTTTTTGAGCGACGCAAGAGGAAACTGGCCCCTTCGATGCGTTTTATCAGAAAGTTCGTGTGACACCCTTTTTCCACATCTGCTCGTTTTTCCAGAAATGTGATCAGGGTGCGATTGAACTGTTTTTGAAAGCAGCTAGTTGTTAAGCACTAGTCCAGTTCGCTTGCTTGTCTCAAGGCACCGTTGGCAACGGTTTTCAGGCGAAACTGCGTATTTTGCTTTCCAAGCTCTTTCCGACCTTCTGGGAACGTTGGAACCAGCGTTGATATTTATTTTCGGATAGAGCACCTTCTCAAAATATTGAACAAAAAAAGCGGTGAGCTTCGGCATCAGTTTTTCCGTTTTTGAATTCATGCTAAAATAAGGCTCGGAAGCGAACATTTTGATTGGACACATACTTAAACCTTTTTCTAATTTAAAAATGGATCGGAACGGTAAAGTGATAATTAAGAACAAAGCTAATGACATGCTCTTTTAAATGAAGGGAAAATTGAGCCGAAGCCCTCGTTCACATGCGATTTATAGAACGCCAAACATAGCGCGCATTACTTTTCGAACAACCTAAGAGATATATAGACTCAAAGTTGACAGTTCGATGTCGTTCTACCAGAGTGTGAACGGTAGTTTCAGTTATTTTTCGTTATTTTCATCTAAACAAAAAGTTTTGCTATTTTTTCCAGTACAAAAGTGATAAAAAATGTTATATTTACATATTCCTTTTTAATCTACAATGACATTCTAATTGAAGTGCCTTCCCCCGGGCGACATTTATAATGCTGCGATTCCTATTTGAGTTGCGTTTCTAATTTTCAAAAAATACTTCTGTATGTAACTAAATTAGATTTCATGGAATTTGGTTCGAACTTTTCGAAAAATTAAAATCTTACAGATGTTAATAAAGAATCGGGAAACTGGAAAATGTATGTCTCCAGAACTACATTCCAGAAGAGAGCCCCGTTGTTATTCCATTTTTCATTTTGTGTTTGGATTTCTGAAAATGCAGTCCGCTACGATTTAGGAAAAAAATAGCTACGGGATATCTTGAAAAAGAACAGATCATGCATCTCTAGTACGGCAGAAAGATAGCAAAATAAGACCAACGTTAGTGTTAAATCTTTGAGAAATGTTATCCTTTAATGATTCAACAGTGGAATGACCTGTAACATTCGTTAGGCGACTCCGAAATTTTGTATTACTTTGATCCACTGTTCCACCCAATTTGAACCGTAAACACTCTAATTAAGGAACGCCACCTGTTAATTGCCCTTTGAGTTAAATTATTTCAATATCGATAAAAGATATCAAAAATCTGTCGAATGATAACATGTTTATCATAATATTATCTACACTTCTATAGTTTGCAAAATTTTGATATCTTAATTTATTTATTTATTTATTTATTTACGATTGCAAGAATCGTGGAAAAAAAAGGAAAAAAAAACATTAAAATACATGATAATCAGATTCCAACAATGAACATAGAATAATACATAGAATAGAATCTGTTATAGAAATTGAGATAATTGCGCTTAACGTGCAAGCACAAGGTGTTCAGAGTATTTTCAACTAATTTGTAATTTTTGAGCTACTTATTTTACTTTAAAAACTGTATTGCTTGTTGATTTTTTTATTCATCAATCGTTTCTAAACAATCTGTAAAAGTAAACTCGAATACTTCTCACGAACTTTGGTGTGTTTAGATAGTAGTAGACCGAGGGATAACCCTTCATCTGTCTGCCCTTTTTCTTGCCTCTCAAACCACTTAACTTTATCTGTTTCTTCCCATTTTTTGATGAAGCTGTATAGCATGCTCTTTTCTTCCTTTCCTTCTTCTTCCAAATTCTTCTATCTCAATTGATCTCATTAGCCTCTCACGCGGATGTCTTCATCTATCCCTCTCTCCCCCTATTTTTTATTCCATCCTTTTAGCTGGGTGGTGGTTTCTTTTTTTGTATTTTTTCTTTCTTCGCTTCAAAATAGTCATAAGAAAGCATAAAAAGTAGAAACTCAATGCGGCGTGACGACGGACGGGCACCCGGAAAAAGTGACTGAGCATCATATCCGCCGGTTGGGCTCAACGGCGGTCTCTTTCTCCTCCAGATATCTCTCTTTAAAGAGAAAAAAAAGAAAAGAGTCCCCGTGTCCACATTTTTTGGTGGCGAGAGTTTTCGAGACGCAGGTGCTAAAAGAGAGCAAAACTCGCAAAACGACTATAGTTGAAACCATTGATATCCGTCCGAGTGAGGAGCCGCCCGGCCATCTTGCTCTGTTTCTTCTCTTCTCTCGTGGGCTTCTTCATTCTTGACTTTCTATTTCCTTCCAAAATGTTCTTTTTCTATTCATTCTGATCTTCTTTTTTTTCTAAATTAATTCGTTTTATGTGAGAATGACGTCGGAGGACGAGAGCAGGCTCATAATCCTAAAATAGCTTCGTAGCACTAATGAATCTTTTTTTTTTTTTTGGAATTTTTGAATGAAAGTCATGGGTACCTTCCAATGAAAGATCTCCGAAACAATTTGGTGTTACAACAGTCTGAAAACATTTTGTAATAATTCTTTTGAGCTTCTTAGATTGAAATTTTGAATAAAAACTAAGTGGTTGTGCTAATTCAAAAAATTTTTGTTACGATTTCTCATACCGTTAAACCTTTATTAGAAGGGCCGGCCCTTATACTGTTCCAAGGTACCTCTCAGAAAGCTCTTCTATTAGAGGGGATAATAGGTTTTAATACATGGTTCATGTAGAACACCGAAGACAATTTTTCGGCTATAAATTGCCCCATTCTTGAAGTAGAAAATCTTTTCAGCTGAAAAAAAATTTGGCGAAAAAATTGCATTAACTAGGTCCGTTATTGTTACGTTTACGACAAACTTGAAATTTATCTTAAACTCTATTCCAATTTTTGCCTAATTTTTTAACATAAAATGTCTCTCTTTTGTTTTCAAAACTTTATAAAACGAATCCATTTGAAAATTGATGTTTTCTTTTTTGCATAATTTTAAAAATTGTGGGAATTTTAATCCATAGTTCTCGAGTCTTAAAATACACTTTAAAGTTTCCGAAATCTTTACCTTTTTTCTAATTGTATTTATAATTCTATTGGCCATTCTAGATTTTCTGATAAATAGAAAATACCTTAATCTAAATATCTAGAAAAGCACGGGTGGAAAATAAAACATTTATCAAAAACTGTGCTGGAAGATGATACGGATACTTCTGTAGCTGAAACTTATATATTCTGAGCGGATGTGATAATTTTTTGTTTAGTGACTATTCTTTTGAAATTTTTGAAATTGGATGCATCAGATATTTTGAAAAACTCCAAACAAAAAATACATCATCACAATATGAAATATGTTTTATGTTGGCTCATATTTCAGTTTGGCTGATGTTTTATCTCGGATAACCGACAAATTCTGAAAATAAAATAATTTAGACGCATGTGGAAGAGTAAGAATAACACCAATTTGACACTCAAGAGGTATAAAATTATTGTGAAAAAGAAAGATATCGATGAGACAATGAGTAAAATCAGCACGATCTACTAGAAAACATTCAAAACAAAAGAGTCTGCGCTTTTCGCAAGCCACCAAATAGAGAACGCGAGTCATTCTTCGCAAAATGTTCGCATTTTCCTATTTCTCGAATGAAACAGAATACAAATGTCGCCACTCACCCTTTCTCTCATTCTCTCTATCTCTCTCCCACTTCGCGAGCTTTTCCTGGCTCGTGTGAGTCTCGATATCAAAGAAAAAATGGAGACGGAGAGAGCTAGTAGACTTCTTCGAGAGCCGCCCCTCGCTGTGCAGTATCGATCCGAGTTTAGCTTCCTGTCTCTGCGTCGAACCGTCGAGAGCATCGGAGGCCTCTCTTCTTCTCTGAAGCCAACGACGACTGTGGTGGTGGCGGCATCGAAGCGGAGACGGCAAACGAGTCGAAAGCTTTATAACAGGAGAAAAGAGAGAGAGAGAGAGAGAGAGAGAGAGAGAGAGAGAGAGAGAGAGAGAGAGAGAGAGAGAGAGGCAGGAGCAAGTGCTGCTGACTGGCTCCCGCTCTCGTCGTGTTTTGGCGGATGGAGGGGGGATAGATTGGTGGAGAGTGATGGTGTGACGGAACGAACGGACTGATGGACCTCCCTTCCACCCCCGCTTTTCCTTCTTTTTCTTCTTCTTCTTTCACTCAATTTTTTAATTAGTCGTCGTTTGTTAACTCTTTCCTTTGCCATTTTTTAAAGACGGCCCGTTTCCATTTGTACTCAATTTGGACTCTATTTGTTTACAAATTTCTCACCAAGAAATTGGCTGACTGTTGTAAATTTTGATAGGGTTAAAAGTGAGAAGGTTATGATTTGATTTTTTAAACATAAGTTACTCCAATTTGAATAGCTTTTTTAAAACAAAGATTTTAAAAAGTTTGTTTCGAAAAGATCTGAAACATTTATACCCCTAAAAACCTAAATTGCTTTGTTTGTCGTTTGTCAAGCGCCATATGAATTTGTAACTAATATAATTCAAAAATGGAGAATTTTAAGATGAAATTTAGGTTCTTTTGAAACCCAAGAAAAACATGAAATAATTTTTCAAAAGTTTAAAAGATTATTTCAAATCCGAGTTGTTGCTCATTCATCGATTTTAGTAAATTTTTACAATCCATTTTTTAACATCAAAACCTTCTGGCCTTTCAAAATGATTAACTTTTGATAATATCCACTATCCACTTTCCACTGTTTAGTTGCCAAAAAGTTTGCTTTTGTTTGCTTACCGTAAAACCTGCAATAAATGGGCCCCCACACTGTTAAGATTGAGCTAATTTTTCCTGGCGCCTATGCAAGATATCAAAAATGTGTAAACCGATAAAACGTTTGTAATATTGTGATAAATAATTTCTCAGTTGACAACTTTTTGATATCTTCGGCAGGAACCAAGAAAAATTAGCTCAAAGCTAAAAGTGAGGGACCTTACTATTACTGATTTTACGGTATTTCCAAATGATATTTGAAGGCATGACAATTTTTAAAGAAATTGGATAACAGCTACGAAAAAATTGAGATAAGATTTAAGAAAATCCAAAAAATTGAAATTAGTCTGCCTGAAAATCGTTGGTTACAAACTGTTAGCACAATAATAAAAACATTGAAACGACATCTTCTCAACTTCAAAGTTTGGTTTTTTCGAAACATATACAGATGCTCCTTTTTGATTAATTGAAGTACTTTTTGACTTCCTTACAATAGCCTAAAAACTTTTTCGAAGGCTTTGATCTAATTTTTCAATATAGAATTTGAAAAAATATAAAAACTATTCCTATTAAAAAAAAAGTATATTAAAAACGCAGAAGTTCTAGTTTTGTTCCTCCGGGACTTCACAGTTCTTGCACTATATTTTGAAACTTTTCTACTGGAGAATAAAGCACCATTTTGAACAATTCCAGACGATAAAAACAATTAATTCGATTCTGCTTGTCTAGACCGCACCTCTAATTTGTTAAAAATTATAATCACAACATATCCACAACAATTTTTTTATATTGTTTTCGGTATTTCTAATTTGTCAATAATGTTTTATTTGAGGATCGTTCGAGTTATATATTTTAACGATTTTTACCTATTTGACCCGTTCAGACCGTTTCCATTTTCGTTTGCATAGAACCTCCGTTCTGGGGCTGTATTCATGAACATTTACTTTTGTAACTCATTTACTCTCAAAAATCAACTGAAAAACGTGAAAATTTAAGAGAAATCATTTACTTTTTGGTAAATACCCCTCTTTTTGGTAAATAGGGGTACTAATTTCGTTTGCTGTTTACAACCACTTTTTGGAAACTTTTCATTCCAAAAAAGTTATGTATGGAAAGAATAGTATTGTAACATCAATATTATCTAACTTTAAACAGATATTTCGTATCGGTTCAACTCGAAAATTATGACTTTTAATACAAATGAAATGAATGGATAGAGCATTCAATTTAAAATAATGTGTCAAAGAATGAACATTTTTCAGTTTAAAGTAGTTGAGAAATTCTAGTTCAAAGTCGTTTTCCTATCTAAAAAACAGGAAAATAATTTACAATTGGGAAAAAGATTTTCAGTACATTTTCACGCTTCCATTTACCTTTTGGTAAATGATTCAGTTGATTTTTTGAGAGTAAATGATTTATAGAAGTAAATTTCATGAATACGTCCCCTGGAATATTATTGTGAATTTAAAATATGGTTTTTTAATTGGCGACTAGTATGAATGAAGAGAAAGCGACTGCATACCCACCCACATTTTAATCATCAAATTAATAAGAAGACGTGAGAATAAGAGGAAGAATAGAATTATCGTGTGCTCTCCGCCGGCCGTCCTGTTTTAAAATTCTCCCCCTCACTGACTGGGTCGCCTGCTGGTCCCCGGCTTTTCCGAATTTTCGTCTTTTCTTTCCCCTTTTCTTTCTTCGTTTTCCTCTCGAATGCTTCTTCTTTTTTTCTTTTTCACACAACTCTCCGGCAACATTTTACGCAAAAAAGTTTTAGGATTAAAATGAACTTAAAACTTTTTTATCTTATTTTATGGTTCCTCAATTGGATTTCCAGAAACATGTGAAGATGTGAAAATTGAACATCAATCTCTTTCCCTCATCTTCCATTTTCTTTTTCTTCCTTCGCGAACAACTAATCTCCCACACGTCGCTCATTATTTTTTTTCTTCCTCTCCATCTCGGGCGAGGCTCCGTTTTTTTTTCGACAAAAATTTTTGGTGACGAAAAAAAAAAAGGAAAAATAGAAAAAAAAACTCGAGTTTTTGTGCATATTTGTGATGGCTCCGGGTGGTGTAGGAGGACGTCGCCCGTTGTCAAAAAACTGCAATTCTTCGCGTAAGTATGGGCGGTTCTCTGGCGAGGTGATGAACGGCCCCCGACGCCATCCGTCTGTCCAGATAACGTTTTGTAGCAAAACTGGAAAAAAACGGAAACGGAGGCGAAAAATAGTGGGGTTTAGCACCCTCTTCTCTTCTAACCCTTCCACCCCCACACACCCAAAACCACACACCGAATTTCAAACGTTTTCATTTGTTTTTTCGTTTCCTTCTTTTTTCCGGGCTGTTTTTAGTTAGGAGATGAAAAAAGAAGAAAGAAGAAGCCATACGAACATCTTTTAACAATATATACTCTTACTACAAAGCCTCAAAGTTCTGAATAAGATACATATTTACTTACCACAAATTCAAGAACAATTTTTTTTTCAATTTTTATCATACCATCTGAATCGCTCTTGATTGTTTCAGTTTCCATTTTTACTTATAGTTCCTTGCTCCTCCCCTTTCATCTGGTCAGAAGTCTGTCCCCTTCTTCTTCTTTAAAAAACGAAACTTTGATCGTCAGTCCATTTTTTCTGCCTCCTGTCCTTCTACTACAACGTCTTCTTTCCCGTTTTTTTTTCGAAAGGACATTGCTCCTTTCTCTCCCCTTTTTCATCCCCACCTTCTTTCAATGTGAGGGTGGATGCTGCGAAAAAAAAAACTAAACTGCAAAAAATGGAGAAAGCTTTGAAGTCGTCGTCGTCATTTTCTTTTTTCTCCCTCTTCTTTGCCATTTTCTGATCTCGAATTTCGTTTTTTCTTTTTTACAGAAGAACGAGAACGCACTGTGTGGTGCACCACGAAGAAGGAAGAAAAAGAGATAGTGTGGAAAAGGAGGAGTGCGCAGACACTGCTCGATCTGGAAAGGCTCGCATGACGAGCGTTAACCTGTGTCCACCATGTCAGGTATGAAGATTTTTATGACTTGAAAAACTGAAAAAAAGAAAAATACTGTTTTGAAAGGGTTGGTGCCCTCGCCCCCTCTTCCACTCAACCATCATATGCACTCTCTTTGCTTTTGTTTTTGCGTTCTCGCGCAACCGAAAAAAAGACAAAATTTTCTAAGTGAAAACGGAACAATTGATAAAAAGAGTTCTGATTTTTGCAGTGTTAGCGAGTATGATGTCATCGGGGGAGGATGAGGAGCAGGCTGCAGCTGATGAACAGGAGAGATCCGATTTATGGCAACAGACGTTACAGGTAAGGCAATGTTTTAAATACAAAAGTACAAATTTATCGAAAATATGAAGAAGAAAGAAGAAAGCAATGTGGATTAAAAAAAAAGAGCTGAAGCCGGCAAAATTCATTGAAAACTCGAAAAAGTCAGATTAACAATGGTTTGATCCATCCTCTTAGACTCCTCTAAAATTTCTCGTCCACCAACATTTTTAGCCAGTCCAGGAAACTTACAAGACCAATGTTTTTAACTGTAAAAAAATCCACAGACTTTTGGAATTTCGAAACTCTCCGAATCATCGAAATCTTGCAATTCCTTCCCGGACCTATAGACTCTTCAAGCCTAGTACAAAATGACCAAAATCGGATTTCCTCTTATTCCCAAAAGTCGTAAAATCAGTCATAACCGCTTTTGGGCACCTGCTCCCATAAATTGACCCGGATGTTCAAATCCCGTCCATAAAGTTGAAATTGTCATAAAAACCTAGGAATCATTGATAGAAACTGGTTTATGAATCCATCCATCCGCCCATTTTACCTTCTAAAGTGAAACGAGCTTCTCGATACTGCCAATTATGTCATTAGGAACCTTCTTTTCGACTCTTCAAATTTCGAAATTCATAATTCTTTGGTTTTCTCCCAGTGAGGAGTTCTTATTCGGTTACTAGCCTTTTCTTATTTCCATACCCTACAGCTTGGAATACGGTAGCCCACCGCAGTTGGTAATCCATCATGAGCATAGGAGAACCTCATTTATTTTTGAATCTGCTCCATGTTGTCAGAAGCCCCAATTAAACCGACCCATCTCTCCCGAATTGACCTCCTTTCCTAAAATCAAGATGAGCCCCTTCATTTTCTTGTTACCCATCCATCCTCATATGGCCATCTCAAATTTTCTGCTTCTTAGCAAGCTTATAAACCGTCACAATTGAACGATGGTGTCGGTGGGCGCCTGAACCTCATCAATCCTGATGAGGGAACCCTACCCTTTTTCTTTCTTTTTATATTACCCTTTTTTCGTTCCTAATTTCCGTTGCACCATCAGGGATACGACACTATAAAAGGAGATCGGGTGAATGGTATCATTTCATTATTTTCCCAATCTTAGAATGCCCAGTCTGAGGTACGAGATTGGAGAGCTCTATGCTGATATCTATGGATATTTTGACGGTCTTGCACCATTACTTTGGTTGAGATTAGTAAGTGATTAGGGAAAAGGTGCCAAAAGTTATCCGTCCCATTTTATCAGTTTCTCTTTCTGAAATGTTTAGAAAGAGAAAAATAGAGAAACAGAGAAAACGAGTTGTTATGAGACTCTTTAACTTCTAACGCTCTCTCAAAACTGATTTTTCTTGCTCTGTGTCTTCAGAGATTCTGATTGAACACAGAAAAGCGCATTTCTTCAGTATGTGTGAGTGAGTGTATCTGTGTATCATCATCATCTAGAGTGTAATGTGCGAATGCCAGAGCAAAAAGATGCAGGAACTTGTAGAGAAATAAAAGTGAGGGTGGAAGTAAGAATTTGGTGGTGAAGAAAAGTTGATCTGATGGAAGTTGACAAGTTTGAACCGTTGAGAGGATCTTTGAAAAGAAAGGATTGATTTTTTATGCAAACCAGGAGGATATGTGACACCTCATTGCACAAAAAGACGACTAAGAAGTAGACGACTAAGAATTGACAATGATCAGGAAACCGTTGTGAACTTTGAACTTTGGAAAGTTTCATAGATAGATGTTTAGATTCGGGAGGAACGAAGGAATGAACACAAAATCTTTGATTTCACAAAATTAGATGTGGCTCGAACCTGGTTAAAACAATATACCGCAAACACTCTATTAGAATCTCTATTAGAATGTCCCAACCTGTCAACTTTGAGTCCATATATATCTTTTCATGAGAAGGGTATTAAAAAGTCGTCAACCGACCAAATTTCTATTATATTAGGTTGGCGGGAAAGTCTTTGTCACTTTTTCAATAGTTTATTTCTCAAAGAAAAAATAACCGAATAATTAATTATATTGTCCATCATTATCAACAACATGTCTCCAACGTTCCCTCAATTTATGGATTCCATTGCGGTAGAATCCAGCCGGGCGTGAGGCAAAGTATTGTTTGAGTGCCGCTTCGACCGCTCCACGGGAATTGAAGCTTCTTCCTTCGAAGGCACGTGTCATATCGCCAAATAACCAATAGTCGGAAGGAGCAAGATCAGGAGAATACGGGGGGTGAGGGAGAACATTCCATCCATATCCCCTCAGCTCCTGCTTCACTTGTTTCGAAACATGTGGGCGAGCGTTATCATGTTGATAGTACACTTTCTTGTCTTTCAGGGCCGAACGGTCGACTGCTTTCTTGAGGTTTCGTAGTTGAGTAGTGTAGAGGTCTCCAGTTATTGTTTTGCCCTCGGGCAGAAGTTCCCAGTAGATGGGGCCGTCCACTCCCCACCACACAGAGAGCATAACTTTTTTCGGATGAAGGTCGGGTTTGGGGACATCCTGTGGGCTCTCTCCTTCTCCACCCACTGGGATTTCCTGTGGCGATTATCGTAGAAGACCCACTTCTCATCTCCGGTTATTAGCCGGTCCAGCCATCGATCGCCCCGCGTGGAGAGTGAGAAGAGCTATCGAATCCTCGACTCTGCGGTCAAAGTTGGCTTGAGTCATGTGATGAGGTATGAATAGGCCAAAAGGCTCTCTCATTCTCTGAGACTTCAAACCTTCAATGACTGTGCTGTGGTGAACTCCAAATGTGACCTCTAGTTACACGGCTAGATTGAAATGGATCCGATTGCAATGCGTGCTTCAGCTTGTCCAAATCCAACTCACGGGGTCTCCCATATCGACCCTTTTCATCGAGCGAGAACTCATCTTTTTCGAAACGATGGAACCAATTGGGAATAGTATTGTAGTGAGGGGCATGTGTGTTGTGCACAATTCTTCAAGAAAGTTTCGGAATCCTTCATCGTGGTGTGAGCTAGGAAGAGGTAAATCAAAACATGTCTGATGTGAATAGCAGTGGGAACAAACATATCGTTTCAATTACAGATGAGGAGCAGGGAAGGAAATGGGGACTTGTTTATATGGAAGGTTCTTATCACCTTGTTATTCACTAGAGTCGATATCATACACAGCCTCCATATACGAGAACAGTGATTAAACAAACAGAGTGACAAAGACTTTCCCGCCAACCTAATAACATCAAAAATATTTTATTAGTTGAACATTTTTTGATATCTTTTACAGGAACCGAGATATATTGGCTCGAAGTTGAAAGTTTAGGAGGTCATTCAATCAGTGTTTACGGTATTCACTTTTTGGACAACACCTGGTCATGTATCTTTTAAAACTAAAAAAGTTAGGAAATTTGAAATTGTCTTGAAACATTAGCTAGAATTCAGCGAATTTTCTTGATAAACAGTGCTGCAGTTCTATTTTATGCACACTGATTCGCTGAATGGCCGGAGTAAACTGTTCTGAGTTTTAACTCCATCCACTGTTTCCAGTCCACACTTGACTGTTTTCAACTTCTATACGGAATTTACTGGATTTTCTAGATTCTCAAATTTGATATTTCTTAGCAGAAAATTCGATTTCAGCAGTGCTTCAATTTTAATCCCAAAAAACAATTTGGTAGCTTCAAGACCAAACTGGAATATTTCCGATTCCATACCATTTCCACACAAATTTCCGATTCAGCGCTCTCCCACTCTTTTTCTTATAATGTGCACATTTTCATCTTCCATCTTTCGTACTATAAATGCGACTCTTTTCATCATTCTTTGATCCTGAAAAGAAGAAGAAAAGCAAAAGAAAAAACTCCAAAAAGAAGTTGCATGCATCACAATGTGGATATGATTATCGAGTTGAATAGTGCTCTTTTCTATTGCTCTTTTTGTCCGCCTTCTTCTTCTTCTCATTTTTTTTTCCTTCTTCTTCTTCTCATTTTTTCTTTCTCTTACCGGGAGGATCGCATCAGAATCTATCCGACAAAGTAAGAGAGGGAAAGAGAAAACAATAAAAAAGGAAGAAGAAGAACGAAGACGTTGGGTGTATTATGATGAAGAAGCTGTAGAGGGAGAAGCCGAAAAAGCTCTTATGCAAATTGACAAATGATCGTATTCATGGGTTTTGTGGAAAGAAGGAAAGAAGCTCTTTCCTTTTTAAGGGGACGATGTCTTAGAAAGAGAAGAAAAATACTGAAATTCGAAACCAAACCATTGTCCATCGCCGATTTCGAATCCTAGTTGTCTTCACAAAAAAAAAAGAAAATTCTAATAGATAAAACATGATGAGGGATATAAAATATAAATATTTTGAATTATCGAACACATCTTTAATTTTCTTATTCCAGGCGGCCGTGGCAGCGTCATCATCACAAGATGCGACGAAAAAGAGGCCGGCTCAACGGAAACCTCTTCGACAGACGAACGTCGTCGAGAGGTCCGAACGGTCGCTTCTCTGCCTCTCCTTAAATAATCCCATCCGAAAATTGTGCATCAGTATTGTTGAATGGAAGTGAGTTAAAGGCAATCAGATGCAGGAGGCAAAAACCACACATTTTTCAGACCATTCGAGTTTTTAATATTGTTTATGATATGTGCCAACTGTATCGCTCTAGCCATCTATCAACCCTATCCAGCTCAAGATTCAGATTATAAAAATACATTACTTGTGAGTTTCTGTTTTAGTTTCGACCTATTTAAAACCAGTATTCTTTCAGGAAACCATTGAATACGTGTTCATTGTTGTATTCACGATAGAATGTGTACTCAAAATAGTGGCGATGGGGTTTCTATTCCATCCCAGCGCATATCTTCGAAACGCATGGAATATTCTCGATTTTATTATTGTTGTAATAGGGTAAGATCTTGTTTGAACCGTTTGAATCTTACTTATATACTTTCAGTCTTGTGAGTACGATATTATCCAAAATGTCAATTCAAGGATTCGATGTGAAAGCGTTGAGAGCATTTCGTGTCCTTCGACCTCTTCGTCTTGTATCCGGAGTTCCGAGTTTACAAGTCGTGCTCAACGCCATCCTCCGAGCAATGATTCCACTTCTTCACATTGCTTTGTTGGTTCTTTTCGTCATCTTGATCTATGCCATCATCGGATTGGAATTGTTCTGCGGAAAATTACATTCCACTTGTATAGATCCAGCAACAGGACAACTGGCACAAAAAGATCCAACACCCTGTGGTAACGATGGAAGTGCGTTCAAGTGTCGACCATCTGATTCTCTGACGAATATGGGTGTCCGATGGGAATGCTCCAGCAACACCACGTGGCCTGGTCCCAACAATGGAATCACAAACTTTGATAACTTTGGACTGGCTATGTTAACAGTATTCCAATGTGTATCACTGGAAGGATGGACAGATGTCATGTACTGGGTGAACGATGCTGTTGGAAGAGAATGGCCTTGGATATATTTTGTCACTCTCGTTATCCTTGGATCCTTTTTCGTCCTCAATCTCGTTTTGGGAGTGTTGTCCGGAGAATTCTCGAAAGAAAGAGAAAAGGCGAGAGCAAGAGGATTATTCCAGAAGTTTCGAGAAAAGCAGCAATTGGAAGAAGACTTGAAAGGGTACTTGGACTGGATTACGCAGGCAGAAGACATCGAACCAGTGAACGAAGATGAGCAGGAAGACGAACCAGCTGCAGCAGCAGTGACTGGTGAAGAAGTGGATGAAGAGGGAGAAGAACGAGTGGAAGATGTTCGACCGAGTAAATGGTCAGCTAGGGTAAAACGATTGGAGAAGTTTAATAGGAGATGTCGAAGAGCATGCAGACGATTGGTGAAGAGTCAAACATTTTATTGGCTTGTTATCCTTCTCGTGTTGTTGAATACGTTAGTATTGACATCTGAACACTATGGACAATCCGAATGGCTCGACCACTTCCAAAGTGAGTTTTTTAATTGTTTTTCTATGAATACCAATGTCTTGGAATTTCAGCAATGGCCAACTTGTTCTTCGTAATTCTGTTCTCAATGGAAATGCTTCTGAAGATGTATTCTCTTGGATTCACCACATACACAACATCACAGTTCAACAGATTCGATTGTTTTGTCGTTATCAGTTCGATTCTCGAGTTCGTTCTCGTCTATTTCGATTTGATGAAACCACTCGGAGTGTCTGTGTTGCGTTCTGCACGTCTTCTGAGAATATTCAAAGTCACCAAATACTGGACGTCGCTGAGAAATTTGGTCTCTTCCCTGTTGAACTCTCTCCGATCCATCATCTCTCTTCTGTTACTTCTCTTCTTGTTCATCGTGATTTTCGCGTTGCTGGGAATGCAAGTATTCGGAGGAAAATTCAACTTCAATCCACAACAACCAAAGCCAAGAGCCAACTTTGATACATTCGTCCAAGCCCTGCTGACAGTGTTCCAGATTCTGACTGGTGAAGATTGGAATACTGTAATGTACCATGGAATTGAGTCTTTCGGAGGAGTCGGAACTCTCGGAGTCATCGTATGCATTTATTATATTGTACTTTTCATCTGCGGTAACTATATCCTTCTGAATGTCTTCTTGGCTATTGCTGTAGACAATCTGGCAGATGCAGACAGTTTAACAAATGCTGAAAAAGAAGAAGAACAACAAGAGATTGAAGGAGAAGATGAAGAATTCGATGAAGGAGAAGAAGAAGGAGACGAGCATGGAGCAGAAGAACCAGAAGGAGAAGAAGACATGACATCAGCTCGACCAAGGAGAATGAGTGAAGTACCGGCGGCAAGTACGGTCAAACCGATTCCAAAGGCTTCTTCGCTGTTCATTTTGAGTCACACGAACTCCTTTCGGTAATTTTTAAATCCTATTTATCCCTTAATAGTCTCATTGTTCCAGTGTCTTCTGTAACATGGTCGTCAATCACTCCTACTTCACCAACGCAGTTCTTTTCTGTATTCTGGTATCATCTGCTATGTTAGCTGCTGAAGATCCACTACAGGCAAACTCCACCAGAAATATGGTATGCTTTATAATCCACAATAACTAGTAACCACTCTTTTTTCTAGGTTCTGAACTACTTTGACTATTTCTTCACATCGGTCTTCACTGTGGAAATAACTCTGAAAGTCATCGTCTTCGGATTGGTATTCCACAAAGGATCGTTCTGTCGAAACGCTTTCAATCTTCTCGATATTCTTGTCGTTGCTGTCTCCTTGACATCTTTCGTTCTCCGAACCGATGCAATGTCCGTCGTCAAGATTCTTCGTGTGCTCCGTGTGTTGCGTCCACTTCGTGCTATCAACAGAGCCAAAGGACTGAAACATGTGGTGCAATGTGTGATTGTAGCTGTGAAGACTATCGGAAACATCATGTTGGTCACATTCATGTTACAATTCATGTTTGCCATTATCGGAGTTCAATTATTCAAAGGAACCTTCTTCCTTTGTAACGATCTTTCGAAGATGACAGAAGCAGAATGTCGTGGAGAATACATTCATTACGAAGACGGAGATCCAACGAAGCCAGTTTCAAAGAAAAGAGTCTGGTCCAACAACGACTTCAATTTCGATAACGTCGGAGATGCAATGGTTTCTCTTTTCGTCGTTTCCACATTCGAAGGATGGCCACAACTTCTCTACGTGGCAATTGATTCGAATGAAGAAGACAAGGGACCTGTTCACAATTCAAGACAAGCTGTTGCTCTATTCTTCATCGCTTTCATCATTGTCATCGCCTTCTTCATGATGAACATCTTCGTCGGTTTCGTTATCGTTACGTTCCAAAACGAAGGAGAAAGAGAATACGAGAACTGTGAATTGGATAAGAATCAAAGAAAGTGCATCGAGTTCGCATTGAAAGCCAAACCACACAGAAGATACATTCCACGCAACCGTCTTCAATACAGAGTTTGGTGGTTCGTCACTTCGAGAGCTTTCGAATACGTCATTTTCCTGATTATCGTGATGAATACGGTATCACTGGCATGCAAACATTACCCCAGCTCGCGAGGATTTGAGGACTTTTTGGATGTGTTCAATTTGATTTTCACCGGAGTTTTCGCATTTGAAGCTGTCCTCAAAATCGTTGCATTGAATCCCAAGAATTACATCTCGGATCGATGGAATGTGTTCGATTTACTGGTTGTAGTCGGATCGTTCATTGATATCACCTACGGAAAATTGAATCCAGGAGGAACAAATCTCATTTCCATCAACTTCTTCCGTCTTTTCCGTGTCATGCGTCTCGTCAAACTGTTATCTCGCGGAGAAGGAATTCGAACTCTTCTCTGGACATTCATGAAATCCTTCCAAGCTCTTCCGTACGTCGCTTTGCTCATCGTCCTGCTCTTTTTCATTTATGCTGTCATCGGAATGCAATTCTTCGGAAAAGTTGCCCTCGACGACTCCACATCTATACACAGAAACAATAACTTCCATTCGTTCCCGGCTGCTATTCTGGTTTTATTCAGGTGAGACATTATTTTGTAGCTCCAACTTGGGGCCTCCAAGTTAATGCAGAATTTAACGCACTCCAGAGAATAACACACACGTGGCAGTGAGTTCACATGGAGTGCTTACCTAGAAAGAATTTAGCGTCACTATTTTCGGTTCGCTTTTTTAGGACACTCGATATTTATACAAATCTATACAAGTTCATCCTAACTCAAACCAATGTTATGGGATTTCAGATCAGCTACCGGAGAAGCCTGGCAGGACATTATGCTCTCGTGTTCGGACCGTGAAGATGTTCGTTGTGATCCAATGTCTGACGACTACAGCAAAGGAGGATTTAATGAGTCAAGATGTGGAAACAACTTTGCTTATCCATATTTCATCTCATTCTTCATGCTTTGCTCTTTCCTCGTTATCAATCTCTTCGTCGCCGTTATTATGGATAATTTCGATTATCTCACCAGAGATTGGTCGATTCTCGGACCTCACCATCTAGAAGAATTTGTCAGGTTATGGTCAGAATACGATCCAGATGCTAAAGGAAGAATCAAACATCTTGACGTTGTCACATTGCTCCGTAAAATATCTCCACCCCTCGGATTCGGAAAACTATGCCCACATCGTCTTGCCTGTAAACGTTTGGTATCAATGAATATGCCCCTGAACTCGGACGGTACCGTATGTTTCAACGCGACACTCTTCGCTCTCGTTCGTACCAATTTGAAGATCTATACTGGTTAGTCATTTTTCACTCGTTTTTTTTTGAGTGCCTTTTTAAAAAAGATTTTTCTTGGCGGGAACGAAAAGAAAACATCTAGGGACCTACGAGTGGGGTTAGTAAAGATTACGGGAGGAAACTAATCTCTGCCGTCTAATGAGAAAAAATAGGATTAGAAGAAAAAAACGAGAGTTCCGGTTATGTTACTTTTTTACAGAAGGAAACATCGATGAGGCGAACGAGCAATTGAGATCAGCAATCAAACGGATCTGGAAAAGAACACACAAAGATTTGTTGGATGAAGTGGTACCACCAGCAGGAAGTAAGTTTTGTATTCTTAAAAGTGCTTTCGAAGAACATTGATGATCTAGTGTACTAGGTTTCCATTTGCATTTTGAGTGACTACGATTATTCAAATCAGAACCAAAAACACCCACATCTTCCTTTTTTGCAGAAGAAGATGATGTGACCGTTGGAAAATTCTACGCCACCTTCCTCATCCAGGACTATTTCCGAAGATTCAAGAAGCGAAAGGAGATGGAGGCAAAGGGAGTGCTGCCAGCTCAAACTCCACAAGCGATGGCTCTTCAGGTAACTGGATAGCTGGAAATGACGAAGAAAAATGAGAAGTAGAAGACGTTTCGCGATGTCTTCAATTTTCTTCTCTTCTTTTTCTCCTTTTTGAGATGGAAATTGGAATAGAAGAGGAAGAAGAAGATTCTTTTTTTCGTTTTTTTTGCATCTTCTTCCGTCCACTTCTTCTCAAATTTCTTTGCAACAACCTCTATGTCCTTTTCGAAGAAGATCCCTTCACTTCGTTTTTTTTTGGGAAAAATCGTCTCTCGAACTTAATTTAATTTATTTGACAAATCGAAATCTAGTGCTCTTCCGAAGAAAACCGAGTTTTTTTCCGTCTTCCGAAATTTTCTTGCGAAGGCGACGAAGACTGACTTCATTCATGAATAGTGAATGAGCCAGCACTGGCGTCAGGATGCTCCGCCTACTTCGTCGTCTTCTTCTTTTGTTCGATCAGTGTGGTGGAGCTTCTTTCTCCTTCCCTATTCATTCCTTCGTTTTCTTCCAGGCCGGACTTCGCACACTACATGAAATCGGACCAGAACTGAAGAGAGCCATATCTGGAAACTTGGAAACCGACTTCAACTTTGACGAGCCAGAACCACAACACAGAGTAAGTCAAAACGCACTATTGTGAAGGACTAATTCAGAAGCACAAATTGTTGGTTTTGTGACTACTAGAGCACACTTCCTGTCAGTTCTTTTGGCATTTTTCTTTTTATTTTCTTTCTTCTAATTGAACTCCCACGGTGAAAAGTGACGTTGGTTGGAAGTGGGAAAAAGTACCTTGAAGCAAAACGAAGATTCTGAAAATAGCAGCCTGGGTTCATGGCTAATCAGGAAATGAGAGGATGATGATGACATCTCAATGATGCTTCTCTTTTTTATGAAGAATCTCTTCTTCAGAATCTGTTTGTTTTGTATGGTGAAATGGGAAAAAAACATGTCTCATTTCCGTTTCTAGAACATTCTGGAACCAAAACAAGACGAACAAATGTGATTACGGCATCTTGATTAATGCGATAGGCGCATCATTTTCCACAAAATACCAAGCATTCCGTCTGGAAATAATTAGATTCTCCCACTCTGTCGTGTTTTCTAAATTCCACTTGTTCAAGAAGAAAAATTCTAGATTTACAATCCGAATAGATCCGTTGAATATTTGGAAAACATTTCTCGAAAAATCCTAGGAAAAATAGTCCGATAGTGTAAAGCGCAAATCTTTAAATCACATATTGACCCAAGTTCGGACACCTCCTCTAATTAAAAAGAGGAAAAACCTTATGAATAGAAAAAAAACTAAAAAACGGAAACTTGAAACGACGCCATCACATGAGCACTTGAGATTCTCAAGCCTATTCTTTAGCCTTCTTTCAAGCATCTTTTTTGCAGAGACCTCACTCTCTTTTTAACAATTTGGTCCACCGACTCTCCGGTGCCGGCGCGAAGTCTCCAACTGAACACGAGCGGTTGGAAAGAGGAGCTACACTTCTCCCATACGGTATGTTTCAGATATCTTTCTTAAACAGGAAATGGTTGATAATCAGAATCGTATATTTGTCCAATCAGCAGAAAAACATCCGCTTTCCTTCTTTTTCCGGTTTTTCTGAAAAACATTCGTTTTCAGAAGCTCGTTCTTTCTCCCCAACACATTCTCTTGCCGGAGCCGAAGGTTCACCAGTTCCATCACAAATGCATCGTGGTGCTCCAATCAATCAATCGATAAATTTGCCACCAGTCAATGGATCCGCTCGACGTCTTCCTGCCCTGCCGCCGTACGCAAATCATATTCACGATGAGACGGACGACGGCCCCAGGTATCGGGATACTGGCGATCGAGCTGGATACGACCCATCACAGAACCGAATGGTCGTGGCCAACAGAAAGTGAGTTTTAGTACTTAATTTTATAGTTATGAGATTATAGATTTGAAAATTTTTTAAAGTAGTTTCAGATACACTACAACTTCATTATAGGGGTATATCTTTATTCAAAAAAGAATGCGTTATCTTTCCTATCGTTTATTTTTCCACAATATTTCGAGTTTTTTTGAGATTGTTAGATTGTTTCGTGTTTTGTAAATCAGCTTCCAAACATCCTTGTTTCTACAGTTTACCCGTGGATCCTGATGAGGAAGAGCGATGGATGAGAGGAGGACCATCAAATCGATCCGATCGAAGAAATCTTCCAATCAGGGAACCAATGCTTGTGGCTCGTGGAGCAGCGCTGGCACTAGCTGGAATGTCATCAGAAGCATATGAAGGAACATACAGACCAGTTGGAGAAGGAAAGTCAGTACGACTTCCGTTTTCATCTCGACCTGTTCTCCGACCAGCTGAAGATTCACGGCCTGCAGATTTATTGATTGGACAATCACTTGGACTCGGAAGGTAAGTTCATCCATTCTGTGAGGCCGTAAGCATGGATTGGTTGGTTGAGCAGTGAAACCTCTTTTATTTTTCTACTTACCTCCTTTTCTTCTTACCCCGCACTTTGCGTTTTTTTTTCTTTTTATTACGAGGTTTGGGTTATGAACCATGCTAGAACTTGATTACTAATTACCCGGGAGAGCACTTTTTAATTTTTCGAATTAATCCACTGAAATTTTAAGTGAACATTTTTCACCAAATTCACTAATCAGTTAATTTTGCAAATTAACCGAAAAGATATGATTTGATTAGCATTAATAAATATTAGCTAGTTTACTTATCCCTGATTTTTATTTTCAACTTATTTTCCGCATGGCTTCGAACTTCCTTCTAAAACCACTACCCTTTTTGATTTACTTTCTCCTCACACCCTGATTATGAACTTCCCATTTTTTAACCGATTTTTTAACCAGAAAAGTGGCTGACTGCTAACCAAAGAAACCTGGGTGTGTGGTGTCTCTTTGGAAGGGAGACTTCTGGTTGTTCAAAGTGTTCTACCCCTCTCCGAATCATCCTATTCCTTCTCTCTATACTAACCAACCTTTTGACAATAGGTGCTCAAGCAAATCTACAGTAATCCTGAATCATCATTTTCGCTTCTCCAGATACGCCGATGCACGTGTCGTTGGTGCAGCAAGACGAGAAATCGAGGAAGCGTATCAATTAGGTGAACAAGAAATCGACATGGCCGCTGACTCATTGGCACCGTTGATGCAACACGTTGGAATGCACGATATCCGTGATATAAATGAAAATTCACGGAGTGCTCTTCTGAGACCAGCTGGAGAATCATCACGACGACAACATGATTCTCATGGAGGATCACAAGAAGATCTTCTTCTGGTGACCACACTTTAAAACATCTCTTCTTTTCAAAAACAACAACCGTTCTGATTCGAACCATTTCTTCCCCTCTTCTTTTTCCCTCTTTCCCTCATTATATCGTACCGATTACGAGTTAGAAAAATTGAAATGAATAGGTGCCCCTCTCTCCAAATAATCTCTCTTATTGTTTCTCCTTTCCCCAAATCCACCTCATTCAATTTGTACGAGTTTAGATTTCCGATTGTGTTCCCCTTCTCTTTCCCCTCCATCCCAACTCGACCATCCCTTATCAATTGTAGATGATCGTCCTTTTACTGGTTTGCTTTTCCCTTATTTGACTCTTCTTTCATACTTCTCCTCATCTTACCAAAAAACAATCAACTGCTCCCTTCTCTCAAAATGCTCAATATTCCCATTCTAGATGGTTGGTGGGCAATATCAGCTCACAGAGTTCTTTTCGCGTAACTCAACTTGCATATTTTCCATCAGTCTCTAGTATCTTATTATATCCCAAAAAATTTTCTTGATCAAAACAGTGGCCTTTCTCCTCGATTTCACTATGAACTGTTTTCAGAAACTGTCTCTCTTTCCCCCTTTTTCTTTCAATTCAACATAATATCTCTTTCTACATTTTCTCATATTTTTTGAATTACAACTGTCTCCCGATCCCCCCTGTCCAAATCATTTTTACGCAGTATCTGCTTATGTTTATAGTCCTCATTTTCCAAATTTATTTTGATGATGTTCAACAACAATTCGTGGTGCTTTTTTTTGTTTTATCAGTTATGATTACATATGACATTGTTTAATAATATTTGTATTTGAATAAAACAATTTGAATTAATTCGCTTATATAGGATAAAATAACGTCCATCTAGAATCGACAGAAAGTTAGTGCGAAAAAAATTCGAGTTGTTCAAGAAGGGACACGGCAACGGCACGGTAGGGCACGACATCTGAGAGCTAGGAGCACGGCTGCGGTGTTCGAGGCCACTCGGAGCAGGGCACGGTGCCTTAGATTGGCAACAATTCTAGTTTTTGGAATCCAGAATGGTCCCATGCTCTAGATGCTGCCAGCAAAATGTTCATTGTCAGCTGCAATTTTCGAACTTTTTTTTTTGAAGAAAAATGTCAAACGTGGTTTGTCCACGAGAATTTTTAGGTCTTGTCCACCCAAAGAGCAAAATGGAATCACTTTCCAAATCATCCAAAATGAATGGTGGATTTCTCGATTGGATCGACACCCGAATTCATGATAAGAAACACTTTACTGCTCGCTATTTGGCTCATTTATCTGAAATATCTGGAATGCAATCGGACACAATTGCCAAGGTTCTCGGCACTGTTTTATTCCTAATTTTGACTTTTTGTGATCAGGTAGATATCAAATGAAACGGTTCAGATAATTCCTTGAACCAATCTTCAGGCTCACTTCTTTGCCAACTCGATTCTTATTGGAGTCCCACTGCTTCTTGTTTTCTATTATCCAGAAGAGAAACCGGCTGATGAATCATTGTACATCTACTTTCCAACTTTCGGGGGAATTACACTTTTCGATAAAAATCTAGAAAATATTCCATGTTATTATGTGTTCAAATTGGTTCTGTTTCTGTTGTTCTACGTTCCACCATACTCTCTGAACAAACGTATTTTTGAGCTCCTCAGTAAGGATGTAGGAGTAGAAAATACGATCCAAAATGGTTCTAGTCAGAAGCACTCAGTTCAGAAACTAACAGAAAAATCTACGAAAACAGCGGTTTCAAGAAAACCAACTTCCAAAAGTGTGAGTATATGTCATTGTGAAAAAGCACCAAATTGAAAATTCAGGTGATGACTGATGTGACTCAGCTCACAGCCACCCCATCTCCCCTCTATGTTCAATCGATTCCGAAGAATTCAGATGTAAAAGTTACAATAATTGAGGAATATTATCGAGAAGAAGAACTACTTTCTCCAAATGGAACAGTTATTGATCGTGTTGTCAGTGGACCATTTCGGAAGGAAACGACAAGAATCGAAAACAAAAACAACAAGAATATTCAGTAAAACTTTTTTCCCTTTTTGTATTTGAAGCTAATCTCACAGCAAACATTCAATTATTATTTTCCTTCATTTCGCAATAAAGTTATCGGAATCTGTTTTTGTATAATCGAAAAAAAAAATCAGAAAAGCAGCTTTTCTCAGCTGATTTTTAGAGTCTGAAAATCCAAATGGAAATGTGAAGCTTAAAGAGGGATGAAATCTGGATTAGGCGAGGGAGGGTGGAACATACACCATCCACTTTCAACAGGAAATTCATTCGTTCGATTTGTTGGACAACTGAAAATGTCGACTCATGAAGACTACTATTCCAGTTTCAAAATGAAGAGAAATATTGAAATTTCTGTGGTGCGGCCTACTGGTACTGCGGTGAGTGTTTAGATTTCATTTGAATATTGGCAATTAGTGAATGCGGGTCAGTAGATCCCAATGAACATTTTGTTAAACGAGGAAGTGAAGGTGGCAAACTAAAGCCGGCTGGATAACTCTGAAATCTCCACGTGTCACAACACCTGACTCATTGGGAATCAGAGAGCGTTAGGCTTCTGTAGTTGGGGAAGAAGTTGCCCACATTTACCGAGATGCTCAGACAACTCGTATTCTAACCTCTCTAACGTGTGTGAAAGAGAATAAGTCGATTCGTTCCCAGTAATCTTAAACGGGTCGTCAAATCAAGACCCCATATATGTTAGTGTTAGAAGTCATTCATATCCATGAGACATCTTTTCCATTTCATCCACCTTTCCTATCTCCAAAAACAACCACAAATCGCTCAAATCTGGGTGCACATAAATCCGCTCAAATCGCGATCAGTATGCCCAAATCTACGACGATAAGTTTAACACCTCCCCACTCTTCACATCTCCCTCAATTTCGGAATTTTTCATCCGGCTTCTCACCGCACTCTATTATATTGCTTCCTTGCTTCATCACCACGTCTTTTCTGCCGAATTCCAGTTTCTGGTTATTTTCTAATAGAACCAGAAATAATAGAGAAGTGAGCTGTCTCCAGGTTGAATTCATTCTTCGAGTTCTCGGCATGGTACTTCAACGGAAGGCTTGCACCACTTCTGACCTTCCTCTTTTGTTAGCGGGTATTCTTTGTTTTTCTCCAAAAAAAATTAAAATTTGAGAGCTACTGGTAGAAGAAAATAAAATATGAAGAAGAATCTAATCAATATCATGTAACAGTTTTTTGCATTTTTCAGAAGATGTTGGAAGATCTATTGTACGAAGTGCTCCCAGTAGTTGGTTTTGCTATGATTGCATGTACAGCTCTTGTGATGATCGTGATGAGAAAAAATACAAAGGATGCATTGATTTTCTGTCTTTTCTTTGCAGTTTCAGGTAAGCGGGAATCAACTATAAATCGGTTCCCAACCACGAAACATTTCAGATCTTTTATCAGGAATTGGAACTTTGATTGATGGATTCTACGGAGTAATGATTACAATTTATGGGAATACTGTTGAGGTAAGAAACATGAATATATTACTTCTATAACATTTCCTTCCAGACAATTTCCCCATTCGATTGTTTGACTCGTGCTGTAAATATTCCAATATTTCTTATCACTGATTATCTTCATATTCTTCTTCTTTCCGCATTTTCCATCGACCGTCTGATTCAGATTATGTTTCCAGTGTCATATGGAAAAATCTATCCGTATTTCCTAAACTGGAAGCTTTTCATGCTTTTGTTATTTGCATCTGCCGGTCTATCCGTACCAGGATTAGCTTTCCCATTAGAGGTGAATAATTATTTCGGTTAAAATTATCCCCATTCGGCGTTCTTTCTTGAAGAATAAGTTTTTAAATTTTTTAGAGTTTTCTTTTAGTAGTTAGCTCGCAACTCGATTATGCAATACAAATATTTTTGATAAGTTCTGTAAAACCGCAAAAATATGAACCTTCCAGTCTCGTTTCAACACTTCTGTCCGCGTAATGAGCCAGTGTCGATTTGATGAAGTCGTTGGTGAGGAATACTACCTGAAACATATCCTAACTGTACAATGGGGACCGATTGTGTGCATTGGAGCGCTTTCTCTGACTATTATTTTGTATTGCATCCGACAGACAAAACACAAATGGAGCTACAACTGGTCAGAGGAGACAAGCACCACTAAACAGCTTTTTGGAACAATATTTATCCGTTGTTTTCTATCCGGGCTATCCGTACATGTTCCACTTCTTTTGATTGCTCGTACTACAGAGGGACATGAATTAATTGCAATCAAGGATCATATTATTCGAGTATCCTATTGGATTATTGTCATTATTTTCCAACCACTTTGGCATGTTCTCATTCTCAATGCCTTCCAATCTAATGTCTATTCTCTTTTCAACCGATATTCAGCCAATACAGAGAGAAAATGGCAGAGTGCAAGTGATTAACTCATATTAACAAAGATATTATTCTTTTTTTTCTCCAGATGATCCACCAGAAGACGTTCCGGCTCATTTGGATAGACATGGCTCGCCCAATCCATTTGGATCTTGGTATTCGATGACAGGAAACATCACTGGAGAAGCTGGAGTACCCGTTGGAAATGAGCGATCTGTCAGCTTCTACTATCAAGATTAAGCGAATACTGGTCTATTGATTTTTTGAAACAAACCGTCCGGTGCATTCAATTATTTCGTTCCCAGTCCTCCTGATAAAAGCATTTTTCTATCTTCCACGCATTTTGATCTTCTTTAATCTGAAACTTCTCTTGTATTTTTTGAAATACATAAAATAATGTTTTCTTTGCTTTCCGAAATCCTTTGCACATGTTCTTTACACATTAACCAAAATACCAGTTGAGCGGGGGCATCAGAGCTCTCTTAAACTCCCTCTGTCGGTAAGAAGATATTAAGAATCTCAAGAAGGTGTTGACGTTAGTATTCGACCTGGATATTCATGATAACATTGAGGAGAGAATATGTTTGACCTGTTGACTGGACAGATAAAAAGAGCAAAGACAGAGCTTGATAAACATACAGAAAACGAACTGATGGATCGCGCGATGAAAAAAATGAGGGAGGAGAAATGCCTGAATCTCAAACAAAGTCAAACAAAATACTCAATGATGTCACTTGGGTAGTAGAGGGCAGGGATAAGGGGAGGTATGGGATGGTAACTTTACCGAAGAGTCTAGTTTTATCATAAAGTTTAAAGTTTATCGCACTTTTTACCCTGATTTGATATGATCAATTAAACATGTTAAAATAATCTTGACATTGATAAGTGAAGCAACATCCAGAATCTATTACTTGACAGAATCTAAATCACAGAACGAGTAAATATTGAAAAAAAAACTTCTGCATTTATCGACAGTCTCTTTCGCATTAATGTACTCATTTTTTGCTCGGAAATTCGCGTCAGCTCGAAATAAAAATCTACTTTTTAGCTTGGAAAAAAGTGTTCACTTGGAAAAAAAACTGACAGTTCAAAAATAAGAGGCATCTGAAATTTTCATCCTAAGCTGGAGATAATCAAATTGAGCAAAATTAAAAATTGGCTTATTGAGTCTTCAAGAGCCTTACAATAGTTGAACTCTATCCCCAAAAACCGTTCCATGCTCTATTTCTCTGTCTCTCTTCTACAGAAAAACAAGTCGTTACATTGATTAGCCGTGTCTAGGCGGGTGCGAGGTTTTGCGCAAGAATCTCCTGCGCGGGAGCCCACCGGAGAGACACAAAAAGTTTGCTCAAGCTCTCCAAAATCGTTTGGCTTTTCATCATCCTCACTACACCTTACATCGTACGCATCGCTAGATTCCCTGTTCCTACTTTTTCTTTAACTTCTTCAAGTTTTTTGAATTTTTAACGCTTTCAGTCTACCATATTTTTCTTCGATTTCCGAAGCTCTGTTTTTTGGGAAAAGGAGTTAGAAGGGTTAGATGAATACGAAGAAGAACTTCCCAAGAACGACACCTGTAAGAGAGCAATAAAGAGAAAAAGAGAATGGAGAAAATGGAGAAACGAAGATGACGGCGACCAACACCAGATGTTGGAATTGGCTGTGCACTTCGCAGAGAGCAGGGGCTCCGTCCCGATGTTTCATCCCGGGAACGAATCCCCCAGTATCCAGAAGATTCCTTTCATTTTATCATAGATTTTTAGAAATATTTGACATCTCACTGGTCTAGGACTGAAAGTTCCATTTTGGTTCTGAAATGATTAGCATTAGGAACTTTTTCTAACAATCGACCTAAGCCCGAATGATTCTAATATTGAAACTTCAAACATTTTCACAGTGATTTCCAAATTTTCTGCAAAGTGATTCCGAAGTTCGGACTCCGTACATTGTGACAAACACCCAAAAATAGTGTAGATCAACGATGGACAACCTCCCTCTTACAGACTTCTTGATGTTCTATCCGTTCATGTTTATTTGCTCTGTCTCTGTTTTTTCCGTCGTAATCATTTTTTTCTTACCCTTCACTCTATTACTTTTCAGGCATGTCCTCGAAGAAACGGTACGGAACATATGGCCGAGCAATAACATCTCCAGCCCTTCTTTCGTCTTCCGTCGGTTGGACTCGTCCTGATGCCACGTCACAAATCGATCGTTTGAGGTCTCAAGCAACATCGGTGATCAGTCCTCCACCACATGAATACGCTGTTCCACATGCATTTGGAGGTGGAAGTAGTAATGGAACCCTTGCATCAAGACCACCGGCGGATCCGAAACAACCACAAAGAAGTCGGGCGGAACGGTTGAGACACCGAATCAGTGAGAGAAGAACGAATGCCTATAGTTAGTTTTCAAAAATTGTTTGATGTTGATTACTGTAACTTTCAGTGATCCCTCCATCGAGTACGGGAAGAGATACAGCAATAGATGCATTGATGAACAAATATCTGAACAAATCGAAAGAAAATTTAGAAGATGGAAGGAAAAGTAGAGAAAGTAAGGATAGAAAATTTCTGAAAACAAAAACAGGACTATTGAAAAAATATGTTCAAGGTTCGCGAGCCCAGGAATTGTTAGCTAGAACGAATCGAGAGACATCTCCAACTATTGATTCGCTGATGAAAAGATACGGTAACAACAATGCATCAGCACATCGGATCAAAGATTCAACTACCGTATCCAGGAGAGAATCCATGGAGAATACTGAAAACGAAAATTCTAAGTGAGTAATTTTCAAAATATGAACTCAAATCAAGAACAAATATTTCAGATCACTGGAAAACAAATCTTGCAAAGAAGCACGATTGAGTGGCAGTGATGTTAGAATTAAGTGGGAGGTGAAACCGAAATTTATATTTTTATGCAAATTCCCAATAACAAAAAATCCAAAATTTTAGGTAACAAATCAGGAGGTCAAACCAACATCTTCTGTGAAAAGATTCAGTATTACCATTGATCCATCAGGCAAGTGATTCTCCAATTCCACGTCATTGTAAACAAAAGATAGACTGCCTAGTGAAACAAGCTTCTCTCCTTTGTTTTCTCTACGCATTAATTTGCGTGCACCTAGAAGAAAAAGTTGTACCCTCTGGTTGTTAATATGTGATCACACTTTATCACCCATCTCTTTTTATTGACCAGACTGTGATTCAATTTTCTTCCTCCACCCTGTTTCAGCCGTCTCTTATCTTTAGCTGTACATCAGAGCACGATTTACAAAGCCCGTCTCGTCGTCGGGATTTCCAATGCATCGAATTCTCTCCGTCTCTCTGATTCTAATAGTATTTTTCCTCATACTTCGGGGGTGTCACCTGTGCTGTTCAGAAGGGACCTTTTTGATGAAAGAGAGAAAGAGAATGAAAAAGTTTGAGATGATGAAGAAGAACCCACTCCTTCTTTTTTCTTCTTCTCGCCCCTTCAGCAGCAATCGAAACATTTGCAGATCCGAGAGAGAAATAGAGAAAGAATAAAGAGACGGAGAGAGGTTTGATCAATTAAGAGATGATAGCCTACACCGTTTTTTCTGCTTCCTTGCGGCTCTTCTTCTTCTTTCCTCTTGAATCCTTTTTTTGTCTCGAGAACATTGATTTGTTCTTGTGTCCTCAGTCCATCTCAAAACATCCATCCAATCATTTTTCTTATCTTCGCTTTCTTGATTTACTCATATCCTCAAAATTTGTTCAGCACTTGAATAGCGTGAAACTTATAATAGAGGGACCCCAAACCTTTAATTTCGAGACAATTTTCCCCGATTCTTGTAAAAAGTATAACAAAGTTTTTAACGGATAAATTGTTCATCATAACATCACAAATATCAGTTGATACCTATTTTTTATCAGTTGACACTTATTTGTTATGTTGCATAGGAGCCAACAAAAATTAGCTCAAAATTGACAGTGTGAGGTCCCTCTTTTACAGGTTTGACGGTAATATCTAATGTTTCGAATTATCTGTTAATGTTGCGGAAGGAATGGCCCTGCCATTTCTTCCTCAACTTTTAGTAAATATACATTCGGTATTATTCAAGGTGTCAACCACATCGGCGGCTTAATCATTTTATGTTATCTACGATCTGATCAATCGTCGCTATATAAGCTGAAGAAACCAACGAAAAGATGTCTACATTCGTTCCATTCCAATCGGCTCAAGTCTACGAAGAACGACTCAAAGGCAGCTCGACCACCGAGGGACAAGGATGGGTACGGATGGACCACGAGGACAACTCGGAAGAAGATAAAGCTCCATTCGGGAGTCAGCCGATAACTCTTTTGTGTTTAATAATTAGTTAAAATTAAACGGCTTAATGTTGTTCTCATCTGAAACTAGATAAATTTATGCTCTCTTGCTCATCCGTACGGTTAGGGGCTCACCACCCAATATGCCGTCACGATATGGTGCATCGACCGGGAACCATCTGAAATCGTCAGTACGGTAAAGGACCCCGGTGGGGCAAGAGCAGCTATCTAGTCAGTGAGACAACAAGTTCATTCGGAACAGATGAAATAGTTCGTTCGGAACTTTCGTGGATAGCAATGGTCTGGTGTGGGGTCGTCAGGATGGCGATGTGGCAACACACTAGAAGTCGATCGGAAACAACACCTAAGGAACCACCACCAAATCGTCTCTGGAAGAAAAAAAATAAAATTCGTCGCAATCGCTAGTCGTTGGAGTCTGGGAGCACCTACAAATCACGCAACTGGGAGACGGAATCGTCTAAGTCAAGTTGCGGTGGACACCGAGTCATGATGTCAGTATGTGGAACTGTGGAACCATCCGTCGTGGATATCTCGCAACCTGAAGCGTCCAGGTCTGCAACTTGCCTTCGCACTCGTAAATGTGTAATCGCCGTGATTGTGTCGGAATGCTCGTCTCATGACTCAACATCTTGAAGATAGAAGATTTTTGCCAACAAAGGACACTTTCGTGAAGGTCGTTCATTTGGAACAGATCGAAAGCTTATGTCTATTCGAGACATCGAAAACATGAAGATGCGTTGTGGGATCGACTCAAGAAGCAATAAAGAATTATCCCGATATGACTGTTCGAGCTAAAGCAAAATTGCCATGTGGGCACTCGCTGTCGAGACGGCATTTGGGTAGTGAACCCCTGTCCGTCTCGGAAACCAGAAAGACAGTTAAACAAAGAAAGAAAAAAAAACATTTCAACACTCAAACTTTATTAAAACGAGCTTTTAGAAGGACACGATTTGGCGGTTTTGTCGGCAGCTTGCTCCTTAGCCATCTTATATCTTTTGAATGGATGAGACGGCGGCTTTCTTGCAATATACAGAGAACTGATCTTATTCCTTCACATAAACTTCACATCAACCGTTCCACGTAGCAAATACGATTCGTTATAAGATTTAGGTAACATAAGGAGACGGTCACGTAACTTGGAAATCCATACAAACTTATTCCTTCAGATAGCTCGTAGAACAAAGCAAGAGATGTTGAATATTATTTTAGATATCCTCAGATAGGCTAGAGAAATTCCACAGTTTGGAATTATTCTTACAACTTAAGATGTGCTTACAATTAAAGAATACAATAATGCCAATAGCATAAAGTTGTGGAAGTAATGTACGATACATTACTTCCGCAACACTCGCTTAGAAACCGCAGACGTTCGGTCTTGAGAAACCGAAATCTGACGGTACTTATGAACTTATGAAGAAAATCTCCAAAGTTCATCATTTCGGCCCCCGAGTGTTGCGGAAGGAATGGCCCTGCCATTTCTTCCTCAACTTTTAGTAAATATACATTCGGTATTATTCAAGGTGTCAACCACATCGGCGGCTTAATCATTTATCTTATCTACGATCTGATCAATCGTCGCTATATAAGCTGAAGAAACCAACGAAAAGATGTCTACATTCGTTCCATTCCAATCGGCTCAAGTCTACGAAGAACGACTCAACGGCAGCTCGACCACCGAGGGACAAGGATGGGTACGGATGGACCACGAGGACAACTCGGAAGAAGATAAAGCTCCATTCGGGAGTCAGCCGATAACTCTTTTGTGTTTAATAAATTAGTTAAAATTAAACGGCTTAATGTTGTTCTCATCTGAAACTAGATAAATTTATGCTCTCTTGCTCATCCGTACGGTTAGGGGCTCACCACCCAATATGCCGTCACGACAGTTAATATCCTCAGTTGACCTAGTCAAAGTTAATTGTTATCATATATCTGAACTATTTTTTGTTTGTTATCATATATCTGAACTATTTCATCTGATCATTCAGAATTCTACTCTTGCAAATCTGAACTTGAAATTAAGAAAACTATTGAATTTTAAAAACTTTTATAATTCAAAATCCGTACTTTCTGAAACATTTGAAAAATATAAGAGTTTCTGACTTATTGAAATGGTATTGCATTCCTCAGAAATAGTTTTCTAGACATTGACAAATGCGTTCTTTATAAAATCTGAAACTGATTCATGCTCTGCTGCTGAACACATTTTCTCGTTCTGCTGCCGGTCATCTCTGTAGGCCTTTTAATAACACTGGATAAATTATTTTGTTCATGATCAGGTTACCATTCGAAGTATAAACCTTCAGAACCCAGCTCTTACTGAAAAAGTTCCTTGTTGTGTTCTTCACCAGTTTCGAATCACCAATACTCGTTAGACTATGTTTTATAGACTTTTCCAGTGTAAAACCACACTACCTCCAACGATTTTTTGTCGATTTTCCGGAAAACATATATTTCAAAACATTTCCACAATCTTACACCCATCATCTTTGAAGTTTTCTTCTCTTTTCTCCCTCATTGACGCATGTCTTTTCTCCCCGCAAATCGTCCATTGTGATTCATAAACTCTAAGATCTTCTACTTTTTCTCTAGATCTACCGAGACGTTCTTTTTTCATCCGAACTCAATTCAAGCATAAATTTCTACACTTTTTGTTCCTATTTTTCTTATATCTCCCGTCACTTTGGCACACCTGGATACTTGATACAAGTGCGTGGTGATGGCATAGAGCAATCGTGTTTGCCTACTGGGAAAAAAAAGAGAGAAAAAGAGAGCGAAGAAAGTTTTCACGCAGAAGAGACGGATAGTGAGATTGAGTCGAGTTCCTCTCTTAACCTAGAGGCCGGTTCCTGTGTTTTAGATACTCGATCTCTGTTTCTTCAATTCGATTCGTTCCGCTTTTATCTCTTACTCTCTGTATGAGATGTTTAGTTAGTTACCATCAATCCATCAGAAACACTTTACACATTTTCATTCTTTTATTCATGATCCCAGATTCAAAGGGGGTCTGAATTCAGTCTTAATAAAACTAATTTTTGAGCTCATCTTCACATTCACTATAAAAAAATAATATTGCCTATGCTATCTTTTGGAAAAAAATAGTGGAAAGGAAATTTTGAAACTTGTTCTGAAAGACTAGGAAATTTTACTTTGAATTCAATTATCTCGAAATATATGAAAGATAACGTCTACTGTTAAAAAGTTTATCCCCAACTTTTCATCAATCGGCAATTTCTTGCTATCTCTTATTTGAATTAAGATAATTGAGCTCAAAGCAAAATCATAGGATCGCGTTCTATTAGAGTGTTTACGGTATCTCTTTTAGCGGGTTCTTTCAAATTTCGTACTTGCAGAGTTACTTCTGAAAGCTCCAACGAATACAATAGTTGAAGTCAGCTTCAAAATTTTTGCAAACAAAAAAAAACAGATACGGACTATTCAAATTTTTAGATAAGACCGACCTCGTTCTATACTAAAAATTTTCTTTTTTCTCATTTTGCTTAGACCCCAATTTTCATACTGGTCAGCTTTATGTACACGAAAACTTTTCTGATATCTCATGGCTCTTCTACCACCAATTCCCGAATCCCCGAAGTTTTTAGAAAATTCCATATGATAAAAGATCGACACGGGATTCCTCCAGACACCCGACCACTAAAAAATTTCAAAATATCAGTGTGATGAGAAGGGGACCTGCTCATCCTCCATCCCAGCAGTAGTTAGTCATATCTTTCGTTCTGTTCATCGATGTCTGACCCATTGCCCTATACACTCTCTAAACTCTCCTCTATCTCCACACTCCATCCAATTTCTTCGGGATCGTGAGAAGCTCCCTTCCCGTCGTTTCTTGCTCCCGCGTCCCATCCTATCTGGATATCGATTTCCACCTCACACAGAACTTGTTGTTCCTCGACGACTCGACAATCAGATGACTACTCATGACATCATCTACTCAGAGCACCCACTTTCACTTTTTCCTCACTCTTTCAATAGCCCTATTCCTGCTGACTGTAACGTGTGAGACTCGCTCATAGAATATTATTGTATCGGTGGTGTCCATGTTTATACATAATACCAAGTTGTACAATTTTTTGTTTAAAAAAAGAGAGGGAGAAGTGACCGGATGTTTTTCGTTTTATACTTTTTGATTTGATTTCTCCTGTAATTTTTCATTCGGCATATATTCTTCCTTTTTCCAGGAGGACGAATGCCCGTCGGTAATTCGGGATCTCGATCGGGTCGTCTGGCACGTATCAGCCAATCCAATATTCGACCGTTTGGATCAAATGGCGGTGGAGCTACGAACAGTTATGGACCTGGTAAGTTGTTTCTTCGGAAGAAAAAATCCATTCTTTTTGTCTCTGTGTGTGAGATATAGAAGAAAGAGAGAGCAGGGTGAGAATTGAGTGTAATACGAAACACTTAGTCCTCAAAAACTCAAAGGGACCCCATCCCCGAAACTCCTGTGCGGGAGAGATAAATCAATGACTGCGAGAGCACAATAAGAAGAAGAAGAAGAAGATACGAGTAGAAAAGACAGAAGAAGAAGAAGAAGACAGTTGTTCGTGTCCAGTGGTTTCCGCCCTCAAAATGATTGTTAAAGAAGAGTTTGTAGGTGGGATGGAAGATGAAAGAGTACGAAGAATAGAAAAAGAAAATGACTTGGATATACAGGAAGCATATGGAAGAGAAAGTTCAGGTTAACTTGGTCAGATGAAAACAACACAATTACTTCTGAAAATAGACCGCAGACAGGAATGCATTTTTAGTAAAGAAATGTAAACATCAACTGGATGACGTTTCTTAAATTTTTTGGAACTTCTGTTTCGTAACTTTGAGAGCCTAAAAAATTAAATTTGTCAATTCACCATATTTCCTCTAATAGAAGCTCCCATTCAGGGCGTCAACTTTGAGCTCAATTTTTTTGATTCCTGTGAAAGATATCAAAATTTCGTCAATTGATAAAATATTGGTGATATTATGATAAACATTTTATCAGTTTGCAGTTTTCTGATATCTTCCACAGGTATTTAGATAACTGAGCTCAAAGTTGACGGTTAGGATGGGCTCCTTTGTAAACACGGTATTAGGAAGTCTCATGAAGTAGCGAGGCGTATGTTTTCAAAAAAATTACTGAAGTTTGTTACTTTTTTGGAAGTTTGTTACTTTTTCGCATCAGAAGTATATGGCACCTCAAATTCTGTAATTTTTCATTCATGTAGAATTTGAAATTTGTTTATTGGTATCTGGGTGACTGAAATTGTGCACGTACCTACTTCTGAATTCTGAATTTCCAATCTGTTGACTATTGACCAAAAAGAAAAAAAAAATGACAAATCGTTCCACCTGAATCGGACTCCAGACCCACAATTCTCCCCTTTTTTCTTCTTGGACCCAAACTGAAAAAGGTCGTTTTGGTCATTGTTCTTTCTCAGTTTTCTTCTTCATTCCAGACACATGTGACTCGTGACTCTAATTTGTGACATATATCTTGAAGTCGTTTGAAGAAGCCAACTTTTTTGCGCTTTTTCACCCATCCCAGAGTCGTCATTTTTTCTCGAGTTGGGAGCAAGAACTCCCTGGAGAAGACGGTTGCTGAGGGAAAGGAAAAAAGGCCATTTTATTGTCAACTCTCTTGTGTTGCTCTCTTCGCACTGCCAAAAATGATGAGAGATGCTCTTCTCTGGAGCAAAGAAGTTTCTTCTTCGGACCGACGACAAACTGACACCCACCCAAAAAACTGGGGAGGAAAAAATGCGGAAACCGGAAAACCCAGAAGGCAAAAAAGTTTATGACTCAAGAAGAATTTAACAAAACTCCCAAAAACCGAGTCAACACCGTTATGAACTATATCTCCTTTACTCTTTTCCGAACACTTCGTTCCTTCAAAAAGATTGCTCTAGGGTGACTAGCTCATCCATCACTTCATCCGTCATTTTTTGGAACGAAATTTTCAGTATCTTTTCTTGCAACCACCAACTTTTTTTCTCGCTGACATGGAATGACTCCCAAGTGTTACCCTCGAAAAAAATCGAGACCTATATGGTTGGATAGAGCGTAATAAGTTATTTTAGATTCCAAGCGGAATAGTTGGTAAAATATTTCTTTTGGGAGTTATGGTCCAAAAAGTACCAAAAAATGCCTAAATTTTCAAAAAATCATAACTTTGTCAGTTTATGTCCGTTTGTTGAAATTTAAAAAACAGTATATAGACAATTAATTGAACACTTGAGAATAAATTTTTTAAATTTTTTTCCTATTGATTGGATTATTGATTTTTTGAAAAAATCAAAAAATTTTTCAATATCTCAAAAATCCTAGGTTAACTTTTTTCTCATTATGGGGAAATCATGCTCACACAAGTTATGCCAAAAAATATCGATTTTTGGCACTTGGCTTCTTTGAATTCGTTGGCCGGTATGGTGAGGGGCATACTTGTTTTTGTGATTTTTACTTGCGTATGGTTTGATTGATTGATTTCCCCCGGGGTATTGATATGTTTCTATAATCAAATGTGCTATATTTTAATGGTCATAATGAGAAGAAAAATTAACCTTAGGATTTTTGAGATATTGAAAAATTTTTTGATTTTTTCAAAAAATCAATAATCCAATCAATAGGAAAAAAATTTAAAAAATTTATTCTCAAGTGTTCAATCAATTGTCTATCTACTGTTTTTTAAATTTCAACAAACGGACATAAACTGGCAAAGTTATGATTTTTTGAAAATTTAGGCATTTTTTGGTACTTTTTGGACCATAACTCCCATAAGAAATTTTTTACCAACTATTCCGCTTGGAATCTAAAATAACTTTTCACTCTCTATCCAACCATATAGGTCTATATTTTTTCCGAGGTTAACACTTGGGAGTCATTCCATGTGAGTCACACATACATTTTAGAAAAATAAGTACCGAATCACAGTGTTCAGAAAGGTCTGATCTGAAATCGCTCCCCAGTGAACGTCAGATTGAAGCTTCTTTTTTCTTCTTTTCGTTGGCTAAGTATTAAACGTACAACAAACACACGCCAAATCCACGAACACTTTGAAATTGCTAAATTTCATCTGGCCTAAAAGTTATCTGGGGAGCTATTTCTGACCAGACATTTTGGAACATTGTGCTGAGTATTCAAGAGTTTCGAATATATGAAAAGAAGTAGTGAACATTTTGGCATTTGGCATATGATGTCCCATTTTATGACCATATCTCGTCAGTTATTTTCACATTCTCCCCTCTCTGTTCTCAGCTGGTGCGTCAGTTTTGTCACTGAGCATTTTCACTCGTTTCAAAACCCATAAACCGCAGCCCGTTTATTGGTCGTGTCCTCAGATTCTTTCCTCCTTCTCTATTGTTTTCTGATTTACTCGTCGTGTTCACTTTGGATCAGAGAGTCTTCTAAATATTATCAGTCTTTCCATCAGAATGCCGTTGAGCTCATTTCTCTGTAACGCGGGTAAAATTGTCAAATGTGTTCGAAGAGCAATTTCATCAAATGATCACGAGCAGACTGATCGATGTATTGACTATTGCAACAATAATAGGCAATGCATTGTCACTCATGAGCCCACATGCTCCAAGTTCGTTTATGGTATAGTTCTGTTTTGATCACGAGAGACTACATGTTTTCAGTTTTCCAGATTGATCAAACTTTTGGAATCAATATTTTTCCTGTTGACCTAAAATTGTAATTTGTAGGTACTCATCCAATGTCCGGTGCAGAACCATGCAGTCCCACCAAAAAAGAGAAGCATCGATTCGAGATCACAAAGAAGCTTGGCTCTGGAACATATGGAAAAGTGTCTCTGGCCTACGATCACAAATTCGATCGAGAGGTTTGTTCGTCTTCTATCTTTAAAGACGTCAATCTACTTTTTATTGTCGTCGATTTTACGTCTCTAGGGATCGAATTGAAATCTTTTTTGTTGCTCGTTCTGTGGGAACGAGCAAAAAAAAAATTCAATCAAGATTTGTCAGAAGTTTTCTCCAGGACCAAAAATAGAAATCATGTTTTGTAGGTTGCTGTTAAATTGATCAAAAAGAGCGCAATTGAGAGCAAAGCTGACTTGGTTCGGATTCGGAGGGAAATTCGTATTATGAGTGCATTAAACCATCCAATATCATTCAGATTTATGAAGGTACTGCAATGAGGGATGTTCTCAAAAATACATTCGTTTTGCAGTATTTGAAAACAAAGACAAAATCATTCTCGTAATGGAGTACTCTAGCGGTGGAGAACTGTACGATTACGTCTCAAGATGTGGATCTCTTCCAGAAGCAGAAGCACGCCGAATCTTTCGACAAATCACTTCTGCCGTCCTTTATTGCCATAAACATCGGGTTGCACACAGAGATTTGAAATTGGAGAATATTCTTTTAGATCAGAATAACAATGCTAAAATTGCCGATTTTGGATTGTCCAACTATTTTGCTGATAAGGTAAGCAGTCATTTTTTGAAGTCTATATTTCAAATGTCTATTTCAATAGTCTAAACTATATTTCAAATTTTCCAGAATCTCCTAACAACATTCTGTGGAAGTCCATTGTATGCTTCTCCAGAAATCATCAATGGAACTCCTTACAAGGGTCCTGAGGTCGACTGTTGGTCTCTTGGAATCCTTCTCTATACACTAGTTTATGGAAGTATGCCTTTTGATGGAAGAGATTTCAATCGAATGGTCAGGCAGATCAAAAGAGGAGCGTACTTTGAGCCAGAGACGCCTTCAAGTAACCTGCTTTATCAAAAAGTTGGAATATTATAATTCGATTGATTTCAGCTGCCTCAATGCTCATCCGTAACATGCTTCGAGTGAATCCAGAACGAAGAGCTACAATTTTCGACATCGCTTCCCATTGGTGGTTGAATCTTGAAGAAAACATGCCAGTCATTCAAGAACTTCCTGAAAATCAAATCATAGATCACACTCCATTGACGGAAAGAGAAGAGACAATGGTGGTACAGGATTTGGCAGACGAACAGGATGTCTTCATGGAATTTGGGCATCTTTCTTCGGAGACACGTCGCAAGATCGAAGACTTTAGAAGACGTCGAAAGGAGGCTGAGGAATTCAATGACAACTCTCCAGTCAAACCACCAAAGACTAGAAAAACGGATGAGTTGACCGGAAAAGTGGCGAAGGAGCAACCAGAAGAGATGAGATCTGCTGAGAAATCGTTGAGAGGAGTTAAGGAGGAAAAAGAGAAACCGAAAGTGGTGGATCCCAATGATCCATTGGAGAGACTTCGACAAATCGAGAATCGATTGGGGCAACAGAAAAAAGAAAAAGAGGTTTGTATAGATTTTTTTTGTTGGTTTATTGAACAAATTCGGTTCATATCTATCACTGGCAGTAACCTGTAGGGGGTCAAATGAGACGAAGTTGAATTAATGTTATTTCAAATTGTTTTGAAATCATTTTTTGAACCCATCATGACAATCTTGAATGCATTTCAATGAAGACGTCTTCAACTGAATCGATGTGTATTCTGGGTGTAGTCTGACCGTATCCAAGTAGCTCTCTGCACATTGTTCTGCACACGTCATCTGAAATTCAAATCTTTGTATTCTAAATAGTTGTAAAAGATATGTTTGTTACCTCTGACCAAACGATCGAGATCAGTACCAACACGATCATGAGAGACAATACAGTAGACTTCATCGCGCGGGGTTTTGCAAGGGTCAGCGAACAGTTAGGCCGATTGTACGGAAGTTTTTTTATGAAAGAAATCACACGACTCTGCAAATTGAGTATGATTTTGGACTCGGAATAAAATAGGGAAGAAGTTGATCTTTAGTTTGGGAGGATTTAAGTGATAGGTAAGAAATAAGAAATTTTAGAAAAAACAATATACCGTACAATCTGTAATACACAGAAGGTCCATTAACTTTTAATTTAGAGCTAATTTATCTCGCTTCCAGTCAAAATTGTCAGCTGATAATTTGTTATCATAATGTAAATACAAACATTTTATCTGTTAACATATTTTTGATATCTCACATAGGAACCGAGATAACTGAAATACAGGGTGTGCTTCTATTAAAGCAAATACGGTATAAATTAGTAACATTCACAGTGAAATATGAAGGAGGAATTTGAAATGACAAAAATCAAAAAGTTTTCAGAGATTACCTGTTTTTATGGGAGGAATTTTATGATTCAGATGACCTGTTCCAAACTGAAAGAAAACTAGACAAAAATTAATCTCCTCTTGAACCCGAACGTCATCGTTTGACAGTTTCTATGACTTGACCCTTTTGGTTCCAGAATTTCATAACAAATCACATTCGAAATGAATCATGAAAAAAAAAAACATTGATATTCTTCGAATTTCAGGCAGCTGCGGCAGCTCGCGCCGAGGCAGTCAAAGAAGTGAAAAAGGCAAAATCACCAGAGCAACAACCGGAGGACCCGAAGACAGCGAGAGGGTGAGTTGGGGAAAGACTTTGATGATTTAAAAAGTCACAAGTAACAGGTGTTTTATTTGATTGATAAAAAATATGTGGGTCATTCAAAGAATGATCACAAAAACATTTATCTGAGTTCAGCTGCCCTCTGGTTAGAAACGGACAAAACAACTTTGCAGATATGTGTTGATCCCCCACTGGGAGCCGAATATTTTGTGACTTGAAGCACAAGTTACACTAATTCTGGTGATTTTTAATGTTGCTATTAATTTTCTCCAGTTCAATAACTTTGTTAATTAGTGAAGAAGTCAGAAGTTGTGCCCTTTATGATTATCAGAGAATGTCAGACCGAAAAGAGAAATGAAACTGAACAGTTGGTGTTTACAAAACTAAAAATTCCGAAAACCGAAAAGAGGTGTCAAATAGGGATTGCCGGTTCGATATGAAAAAATAGGGGGAATGATGCGAGATTTGGGAATAAATCATAAAAAGGTACATTGACTAGAAAATGGATGACAACCGCTAAAAAAAGGGATTACCCGCGGGTGTTTAGACCATTCTCATGTCTTTTTCTCTCGCGTTTTTATGATAAATCCGCCTTCAGTCCGTTACACTTTGATCTTTTTTACGATGGCCTTTTTTCGGGAGAGCGTGCAATAGTTGGAAACAAAATGTTGGGGGGAAAAAGAGAAGGACAGCGTCCCTCCGCTCTGAAAAAAGGCTATTGCTATACGGATTTGGTGTCGGCTTTGAAAGAAAAAAGGAGAAACTAACGGGCTATTTTTGGTTACTGGGAAACGGCAGCACGCAAACAAGCGGCTAGACTAAATGTTGAACGTTTTCGTGGGCAAAAAACAAATCGGATTATTCTTTCAGAACATCAAAACCAGCGGACTCGCGTGCTCCTTCATTTGTTCCTGTCAAGGATAAACCAGAAACATCAGAGCCAGAAAGACCACGTACTCGTCCGCACATGACAGCCAGTACCTACAGAATCGAGACTGATTCATTGAATATGCTCATGAATCAAGTTCTGGAACAAATGGAAAAAGGACCCGTCAATTTGAACATCATCGGTAGAATCAAGGCACATCCTTTGTATGACACTAGACCAATGGTCAAGGAACTTCTCGAGAGCATCATCGCTGCTCAACCAGAACCAGTTCAGAAGCAGACGAGTAAAGTGGTTGAACAACAGGTAATTTGGCTTCAGAATACAATCTGTGCGCTCTACTGAAAAATATATTGCAAAAGAAATAGGAAAATAGGAATTTTGGAAATATCAAATGTGAGATTATTTTCGTAAACAGACCTAACTCTTTAATTAGAACAAAAGAACTGCGCTTCAAAATTCAGTAGAGCGTGCTTGTGCTCGATGACCTCACATAGAACCCCATCCAATCATATGCACTCCAAACTCAAGAACATAACATATGAATGATATGAACCTAACACGTTTCAGACGTTCTCCCGTCAAAACACTCTCACCAGAAAGAAGAAAGAAGATCCAGTTGAAGAAGAAGAGATTCCGGCCGTCCCATCACCGCCTACGAGAAAGATGAAAGAGAGACCATGGCATTCTGTAGAGGTGTGCATGAAGGAATGAATAGAAAACAAAACATCCTTTAGAATGATCCAAAAAACCATTATTGCCCTTTGTATGTTTTCAGGTTGGATTCGATCCGGATGAGGAAGCGGAGCATGATCGCATGCAGGAATCGATTGCAAGCAACACAACAGAAGTTACAGTACAAGACACGTCATTTGAAGATGATAGTTCTGATGAAGAAGGAAGAAAGAAGACACCAGTTGCTGATACTGTTCCAAAGACACCAAAACTGATTATTGAGAATCCGGAGAGCTCGAAGACAGTTGTAGAAGAAGAGGAGAGTGATGAGGATGAGGATTATAGTGATGCTGAAATGGAAGAATTGGCAGATGAGGTGGAGAAGAAGGCTCCTGAAGACATGAAAAGAGTTCCGACTTCTGAGAATCTCGAAGCCAATCCACCACCGGATCCGTCAAGTTCTCCACAATTTTTGGATGCATTCGATAGAGGACTCATCAAGAGACAGAGCAAAGGAAAATATCAGGTGAATCTATAAGATCCGGAAAGATCTAGAATAGCATCCCATGTTTCTTTGCAAGTCATTTTCAACTCTTCCCTCCACTTCTTCCCTTAACTACCACTTTCTCTCTCTCTCTATTTCTTCATTCTATTCCTTTTTCTTTAGCACACTCTCATCAATAACTATGGTCGTGGTGTGTCAACGGAATGTGAATCTCCGACGCAGCAGAAAAAGTTCTTCGGTGGTCCACAACCTTCGGCAGAGCTGTCACCTTTCCTATTTGACAAAGCATGTTTTCTTTTTCTCATATTCACTGCACTGTATCGTTGTCAGAGTCTTTTTTTGGATTCTGAATATTATGTAGACGTAGATTGAACTGACTGAAACCTTGATTCAGGCAAAAGAGATTCTTCAAACCTATCCAAACAACAAGCTGGATGCACGTGGAATTGATGTAGAGTTGAGAAGAAAACTGAGAATGGAAAAGGTTAAAGCAGATCTTCTGAAGCAACCAAAAGATGGAGACAAGCCAAGAAATTCGTGAGTTCTTTCGAAAAGTTTCTGATTCTCAAAACTATGAATCCAGGTACGTCGGAAGTGTTCCTCCACGCACACCTCCTCCGATCGTTGTGAAGTCTGATGGAGAAGACATTGATGATGACGAAGAAGAAGAGGAAGATGAGGATGAGGAGGAGGTCGAAGAGACTGATTCTGCAGAAGGATCAGATTTTGAAAACTTCAAACCAAAGAGACCAATTATTGCTGCAGTACGAAGAGATGACGGTGGTAAGTTCTTTTTTGACACGTGGCTTCTCAGCTCAACTCCCTCTTATTCGTTCTCTAACCCGGTTGCTTCTAAATCTCAGCTGTCGTGCCAGTGATTCATCAAACTACTCGACCTGCCGTTGTTTCACCAAATTCTCAAAATCCAAGATATCAAGTCGCATCGCCGAAAACTTCGACGGTTATTCAGGCGACGCCAGGTGTGGTTTTTGTTGCTTTTTAATCTGAAAACTCTCACAAAAATAGTGATATTTTTATGTTTTTTATGTAGTGGTTAGCCTTTAACCAAAACTAATAGAATCTAGTGAGTTTATGGGAAGATTTGTGATAATTTCATCCGATTCAGAAAAAGTTCCTGTAGCTGGAACATCTGCAAAGTATCTTGTGACGGTTGCTGAGTTGAAGTTGAAGCAAACGGAGAAAAAAGAAGATAGCAAGACAGAAGCACTACTTAAGGAACAGTTGAAGGATAGTGAGATTAATTCAGAAAGAAGGTGAGTCTAGTAGATATCCGGATGTTGCTAAGCAATCACATTCAGAATAGACTAATTTATGTATTAGATGATAGGAAACATATAATTTCTCAAAACTTTATATTATAGTTCAAAACAACCAAATCACAAAAAAACTTTTTCTTTTGGAACTCCCCCTAATGTCATTCTGAGTTATCCCTGAATTTATCTCCAGAACCTCACAAACCAACCTTCTATTCCGTCCGTCCGCCTATATGGCATCGGATCTGTATCGCCGGATAAACGCGTCAGTTTTCCGTTGTTTTCTATCACTTATCCTACTTTTGGTTCAGTGGTTGTGGTTGTGATAATTGTTTCAGTTCCTTTTTTGTGAACGTGGCTTTGTTTCTAACCGAATTGAGCCGTTTTCGTCTGTTTCCAGAGTGACAAGGGGTGCAGCTCCGCCTCCACCATCGACAATTTCTCAGGAATCAGATGGAAAAGACACGCATGAAAGTGCTTCTGCGTATATAAGAAGGAAGAATCGAGAAAGGAGACAAAGGAATCGGACTATTGGAACCGCCGAAGAAGCGCTACGGTTCAGTTTTTTTTCTGTTTTCCTGGTTACTGACTCGAGAAAACTCAATTTATTCTCAGTTTCCTAATTGAATGGATATTGATTATCATGATGATGCGTTCAGTTGTTTTTCTGATGCTCTAAACGCTTGAGTCAGGATTTCTTTGCGAAAATTTGACCATTCATTTTTGAAAAATTATCGATTTTCAGAGCTCTGGAAAGACCATCTGTGGATCCATACGAAGGTACACCCCAAAAATTGAGAATTTTTCTTCAATGAAACTTTTCAGAGCGGGCATTCTCTCCAATCTCTTCGGATCCATTCTACTCTCATCACTCTTCTGGAGTCGCTGCTCCTTCGGCTCTTGGATACGTTCGTCCACGTTATCACGATGATAGCTACCGTACTCATCGTGATAGTGACTATCGTCCGATGTCCCCAACCAGTCGATATGTAAGTATAATAAAAGAAACAGACAAAAAGGAGAGAATGATACCAATTCTCTCATCTAATTAGTCAAAATGAAGTAGTTCACACGAACAATCGGGTGACTGTCAAACATACACATCTGAATAGAGAGAAAACCCACACTTTGTATATGGCAGGAGAAGAACACGCCTAAAGCGCGAACAAGCATTTGGAGGCGGAAAAAATGAGAGAGAAAGGAATTGGGAGGAGAGAAAGAGAGAGGAAGAAGAACACAGTGTACTTTGAATGAGAGGAGTGGCCCCCGTCTTTTTAGTTTTGAACACTTTTGAGTATACCATTTTCTAATTGTTTTCATTCACATGCTTATTCACAATCAAGATTGGGTATGTTTGTTTTGAGAGTTAGAAAAGCATTGTTTGGGTGTAAATAAACATTGGATTAGTGGTAGAAAGAACTAGGGTCGAATTGAACTGACAGGTTACGGTAGGTCTAAAATGTATCCCCAGATAATAAGTTTGTTAGCTTCCTTTTTTGGACATTTTAGAACGTGTCGTTGAATAGTATCAAAATTTTGCGACCAGGAAACAGAGCTAGAAGCCTTAAAAACTGTGAAGCACAACAGCGTTTCTCTGAAATTATATTCATTTAACATTTTCATTCTCTGAAATTCCAGACTGCGGCAGTATCCCGCGATGATCGTGGCAAGTCTACATCTTACGATCCACACGATACTAGCAGGTAATTGCATTTCGTCACTTTCTTTTTCCTTCCTGTCTTTTTTCTCCGAAGCTAGATAGTACCTCATCAACCGATCCCATTATAATTGTTATCTCTATATATCACTTTCTCTAAGTATCATTATCATCGTCGTCATCACTTCCCTCTCATTTCTACGATCAGTGATTTTGACCACCCTGATTAATGACATGAAAAAAAGAGGGATGCGTTGTAGACGATTCGAATAGTATCTATTGTTTTTGTTGTTGACAAAAACTGCCCTCCGAAACAACACAGAAAACATAATCCGATTTTACGGAGATTGAAAAGGAAGAAGAGAAATTAAGAAGGAGAAGAAAAAAGAACAAGATGTTCCTCCGATTCGGGAAAAAAATAGGAAAAAATACACTAGTCCCCCTCTGAGCCGTTTCTTTTAATTCTTTTTCGGTTCCTAGACTTCCCTAAAAAAGGACATGAGATATATTTACAGGTTATGAATTTGAAGTTTGATAGTTGTTTAGTGAATAATCTCATTTTCAGACCGTCCTATGATAGAAGCTATATAACGTCTTCAAATGCCAGCCCGAGTTATACACGCAAGTTTGAGCATGAGGTAGGTATGACGGTGTACCTTGAATAGAATATCTGAATTGGTTTAAAGCTTTTCCGAGGTCTTCCACGAACAAGAATCTGATTAGGTATTTTGGAATAGATGTTGTAATTGTGAAAGTAAACTTGATTTCAGCATAGAGAAATTCGGACATCCATAAAATATATTTATTTCAGCAACCAACATTAAACTCATGGGCCAATGATCGTAAATTTGAAGTGTATAAAACACGGGCAGAACGGGACGCCGAGAGAAACACATATCATTCAAACCTGTTAGTCTAATCCTAAACTTCTTGACCTGATTCGTTATTTTCAGAAGTACTACTGGTGCAAGCTCATACCGCCCTTCTTCATACTACACATCAACTAGTGATAGACCTTTAACTGGTCTAAGACGTCCTGAAGAGAGTTACAATTCATCTTCAACTGCTTATAGCAGATATGATGGAAGATCCAGTTAGTTTTAAACATCGTTTCAGATCTCAGATGATAAACTTTCAGCAACACCTAGTAACGATCACTACGCGATCTCCAGTGCTCTTGCCGATAATCAAGCATCCAGCATGGAAAACCGTTTCCGGCCAACTGCTAGACGTGTTGCTTCTGCTATGACTGATGCTGATCGCCGCAACTACCATCGTTCCAGATCTATGGATAGAAACAAGGTTGATTATGAATACGGAAGCAACCTTCTAACTCGATTGACTACTCCGGATACTCACGGAGCTGGTGACTATTCCTATGTCAATTATCATGACAGTTCCAATGGAAGATCCAACACGACGATGGAAAAAGATGGACAGCCAAGAAGTATTCTTAAGAATAAGCAGGTTAGTTTAGAGTGATTTTTTATAACTGTAACAATTGAACTGATCCTTGATTCTCTCTCCCCATAACCCACAATTCCAGAGTGCTGACATTGAACCACGTGTTGAGTCATCCTACGAACCAAGCAGTGGTGTTCGATCGGTAAGTAACTCCTTCTTTTTGTCCCACTTAAAAACATTTTGATCCCCTTTATTTTTGGAGCACCTCTTCCCTCATGTTCCCTTCTGAAATTCAGCATGAATTTCTTTCCTCTTTTTTTCTTTCTCAACTTCTAAGCATGCGTTCTATTCTCCAGGTGTTCGAACGTCTCCGTCGTCATTTGTCTCTCGAGAAAAGTGTTTCGCCGCAAAGACAGGTAAGCGAAAAGAGAATATAAAAAACAGAGAATCTAGATTTAATGGGAAACTTCTTTAATTCTTAGGATACCTCGTTTTATGGCAGACAGCTTCGTGTAAGTATTAGTATTATACCGGTGTCGGATAATCTGAAGCTCTGAAATGATCCTCTAAAATTTTCAGTGTGCCACTTTTTTCAAATTTTTCCAGCATGGTATCCATTACCACTGTGTGACATGTTGAACCTCCCCCAATATACAGTTTTTATCATTTTCAATACTTACAGAATACTGCCAACCTAATTATTTGTTTTTTCATTGTGTTTAGCTGTCTTCCAAATACAATTCTCATCAAAATTTAGGTCGCATCTGTCGGGCCGCACAGCCGAAACATCGACACAACGTCATCTGTGTTGGATAATCCAAAAAAGAAAAGATCTTTGCTTTCATTCAATCGAAGAAAAACGAGTGAAGTGAGAATGGGAGCCGATGGAAAATTGATCACCAACGGTTATGATGACACTCCGAGCAGCAGAGATTTCAAGAGACCAAGTTCTCCAATTGATAGAATCAAGTCGTTGTTTAGAAAAAGTGATACTGCTGGAACTGGACATTTCGATTATTATAATTCTTCAAGGTAACATTTGTAGAATGTTACCTTAAGTAAGATTATTTCTTCAGGGCGTACACTTCTTCAAATCCAACATCAACAAGAGAATCATACGTGGCTCAATATAGAAAATATCCAGGTACCGTTTCGGCCCGGGTTTTCTGTTATTTTTTCCTGTATTATCAAAAAAAAATGTTTAAAAAAGAAACCCATTGTCTGAAAAAAAAACTCAGGCACTGACTCTTCAACTATGTTGATTATTGCTCCAACTGAGGGTTTTCAGGTTCAACCACCCGTGATACATCCAGCGCTCTCAATCGCTACTCCTACACTCCAGGTCTAACTGATCAACGTCGTCATTGGTATGATGACCCGAATATTTATTAAAATGCCATCTTCCTCTTCTTCTTTTCTTCTTTACCTAACTTCCCCACTTTCTCATTTTATGTAACTTAAGAGTCTTTTGAATTTGCTCATCAATTCCTTTTTTGTAAATATCGCATGGAGAAACTATCGGGTGTCCGATACTATCCCTTTTTCCCTCACCCTAGTCAAAAATGACTGTTTTTCTTTACACGTCTCCATCTCTTTTTTCAGTCTTCTTCCCCTTTTTTATATGTTTCAAATTCTTTTTTTTCCCTTTTTTTTTAAAGTAAAAATATTTTATTTTGAAATCGAAGAAATGCAATTAGTAGGTCAGAATGCGGGAGGACATTAGAGCATCTTTGGTAATGGAGAAAACAAAAAAAAATAATTATTTTCCAGTAGTTCCATGGAGGAAAGTATGTGATTCTGTTCCTCCATGTCCGTATCCTTTTGGTCCGAACAGAGCTCCGTAGCAACGGTTGCAGTATGGTTTACCTTCGTGCTGAAAATTTATCAGTGTTTTTATTTAGTTATCAGTTATTAATCATATTTTGAGAGTCTATAATAATTTCTGATGACACTTATTTTCACTGATGGTCGATTATAAACAAAACTATAAATAGAATTGTACAGAAAGTCTGGGAGAAATTATTCTAGCACACTTCAGAAAAATTACGTTCTAATCTAGAAAATTTGAAATTAACAAACCTCAGAATGACTTCCAGCACTTAAAGTCTTCCCACAAGCCTTATTAGCACATTTTAAGCAAGGTCTGTGCCAATCCTTTCCGAGAGATGACACTCGTTCGGCTGGAAAAATCGTTTATTCATTATGGAAAATAGGAATTTAAACAAACTCACCGAAATACACAGGTTTCTCACAATTTGGGCAGCTTGGCATTTTGAAAAACAGAGTCTGAAATTTCGAAAGTTTTAAAACTTTAGAACTGTAGAAGTTTTGAGGTTAGGAAAAGAAATGGAATGTCAACAGAGAACGAAGAGAATGTATTTATTTGATGGAGGTATGCACACGCCTATCAGTTATCACTGAACTTTTTTCTCTAGGTTTTCGAAACCAGCTGAGTGGGAGGACGAGAAATGAGTCAGTGGGGTTAGGAAGAAAATGAGGACTACAAAAAGTTTTGGAGGAGGCGGAGGACAAGATAATCTGAAAATTGTCTTCCAACACTCAAACTCGAATCTTTGATTCCTTCTCCTTTTTGGGATAGGACGTGAAACTCAAGACTGAAGAAATGGGTGTGAATAAAAGAGAACGAAACCCCATTTCTTTATTTGTTTGTTGTGTGGGTTGTCTTGGTTGAAAAAAAAGAGTGAATAAGATTGTCCTGTTCACAAAATATATTGGAAATGAGTCATGAATCAAAAGACAACAACAAAAAATACGGAAAAAGAAGACGGTGCGAATTGAAAAGAAAGGAAAACAAATGCAAATGAGATGAATGAATGGATATAAGAAGGACACCTTCTTAACCCCATTTCGGGGAAGAGAAACTGTTTTTTTTTGTCAATCATCTTCACACCTCAACAGTCACAACTGACCTGGATCAGGAAAGAGAGGATTTCTTAAATATTTAAAGCTTCCATTTTTATCGTTTTAAAAACTGAGATTTTGGACAGATGGGGGAGGGCGGGAATTTTGGAGAACAAAGAAGACGGGAAAGCGAACAGAATTTTGATGGATTGCGGAGAAAACCGGGATGAAAGAATTCGGAGATTTCAAAAATTTGAAGAATTTGTTATGAATTCGTTTGTTTGTAAGAAGGCTATGAATAGGTGATTTAGGTCCTGACGTCTTGAAAAATAAAACGTGAAGGGGAGAAGTGGAGCGTGGAAGATGGAGCCAAAAGTTTTTAGCTGACATTGAAAAGAAATCTGAATATTTGTAGTTTTGAAAAAGTAAATTCTGAAGATCTAGACATTTAAGACAACAGGTAACAAATTCACTTTTTTTTAATAAATACGGGCATTCCAAAATTGAAAATTCAGAAATAAAGCAATGGGTGATGATTTATGGAAAATACCGGAAGTGATCAAGACCTTGGACATTCCAGTTGATTCTGCAGTTAGATTAAAAGTGAAAATTCCAATCGGCGATGTTCTTGGACTGGTGTGGACTGGATACTGGACTGTTTTGAATACAGCTCAAGGGCAATTTGAGTTAAAATGTGAGGAAACCAGTTTGTGTCCGTGGAAGTTGCTGGCTCAAGTAGACACTAAATTCATTGGAGAGGGACAGACTCCAGAGTTGAACTTCAGAAATGAAATTCAGTTTTCACAAAGAATGAAATCTTGGAAATTGAGTCCAATTGATCAGGGTAGAAAGTATAACAAGATTGAGCTGAAATTGATTCGGAAGTCGGCATGTGGAATTCGTCAAGAGAATTATATCAATTTTGATGTCCATAATAAATGGCTCGATGCGAGGATTTGTTCGAACGATGGTAGTATGAAGGTTTACGCTAATTCTGGGGTTGGTTTCTGATTTTTGAATTTTCGATTCATTTTCTAGTTGATTCAGGTGCTTGCCCTGAATTCGTCAGTTTTGAGAAAACACTTTGAAGAGAAGGGGATTCTGAATGACATCATAGTTCCATCGAGTTTGTTTCCGGCATTAAGAAAACTTTTGAACTTTCTTCATCCTCCATTCTCAATTGAAAAGGAAACTGTTGGAAAAGTTCTTGAGTTGGCACAGCATTGGGAAATGCATCAAGTTCTCTCGAAATACGAAAGTTTTCTTATCAAACATCGTTCGTATGGTCAGGAAGCAACGGTTAAAAATATCAAGTTAGCAGAGAAGTTTAAGATGAAAAATCTTCTGGTAACTTTCAATTTTTGAGATGGATGTTAAGAAATTATTATTATTCTAGGAAGAAGTTCTATGGAATGACGCTCGTTGTGTGTATACACTCCTTCAAGAAAACTGCTTCAGCACATGGACTCGTGCAGCAATATTCGAGTTCATTCTGGAGATCGAAGACGAAGATTTTGAAGAAAACGAAGAAAATGATGAGGAAGAAAGTGAGAATGAAGATGATGGTTACAGCATTGACAGTGACGATGGAGTTGGTGATCTGTTGAATATTTAAGACATCTGAATCTTTTGGTTTCACTTGATTTCAATAAATGTATTCATTCTTCTTCAAGCAAAGCTCGAAAAAATAGTTTAAAAAAAATGCACAATCATGCTTCAACAGGGTCACAAAATTCGAAAGAAGCGCGAAAATACAGAGTCCCGCACAAGTGAAAAGAACAATATACACGAGGAGAAAAATCAAAAACTAAAAGCGCCAAAAGCTGAAGTAACGGATCAAATGAAAATCGGGAATGACATGATTTGAGTAGGAAAAGAGAGATAGGAATAGAAAAAGGAAAATGTCGTGGATGGAAGAAAAATATATAGAATCAATTAAAAATTACAATTGATCATCTGGGTGGGAAGAGTTATAGTTCGCTTTGCATTGAGAAGAACACAAAAGTTTGTGATTCTTTAAAATGAACTTCTTCCCAATTAGGTTCGAGTGACACTGAACACACTGAAAGCATTTCTCCTCGGCGTGCCAATGAATTTCGTTGTAGTTTAATCGCTTCTCATCTGGACCAATTTTAGCTTGACAAGTGTCACATGTCTGAAATCGAAAACTTGTAAAATTATTAAGTTTGCAAGTAATCTGACCTTTGCATAATGCTTCATATAACACTCCAAACAGAATGGATTCTCATCTCGGGTCATGTATCGAGAACCTCCCAGCTTGAAATCACATTTGAAACAAGCAAAGTGATCAAAATGCCATGACTTTTCCTCGGCAAATGTGTATTCGTTGGCGAAAATCAACTGGAAATTCAAAATTTAAGATAATATACTCTCCTGTTTAACATACTTCATCACATCCTGCACATCTTGGATACAACTGATCAGCATAATGTCTTCCACAGTAATACTTGTTCTTGTAGAAGAAGTAAATGTTGTCGACCAATAATTGACGACAAGTCTCACATCGGAAACAGTTTGGATGGTATGTGTCTGTTTTGGTGTGATGGTGACATTCCACTCCGATTTCTCCATTTTTCATTATTTCACTGCAATCCTTGCAATCAGTTTCACCGACTTGTAATCCTTTGAGAGCCGCGTTCATTGATTTTTCAAAGTCATTTGAGTCATCTCCATAGTTGTCAGAATCTTTTCCGATTTCAACGACTCTTCCAACTCCAATCACATTGTTTCGTACATTTTCTACAAACTTTTGGAGAGTTTTAACATCTTTCTCTTCAACGAATCTCGCATCTTCCACGTTGCAATCATAGAGAGGGAGCTGGGAAAGAATTTCTGATAATTTATCACAAATAGAATCTCACCTGGAATTGAAGTCTTGACTTTCTGTTTTGTTCTCCCTTGGATCCAACAAGTGGTCGTTCATCTTCAGGAAGACACTTCATATACCGTGATACCAGATCCTTGTCTGGAAGTGGAGCCCAGGCGTACTGTACTTTGTCCTAAAATTGGTATTCACTTATATTCCCTGATAAAAACATCAACATACCTTTTTGAACGTCGGAGCATCCTTCTCGGATTCTGAATCACTTGACGACATTTTGTAATTGTAGACTGCAGTTGGTTGTGATCTTCTTGACATCATATTGTTCTCATCGTTTTGATCCGTTGGTTTATACATTCCTGGTTTTGTGAGGACCTTCTCGAAATGTTCTTTGACTCCAAACAACCTTCCGATTACAATTTGAGCATGATCGAATTCATTTGGCAAAACGACATCATGTTCATCCATCCGACATCCACAATTCTTGCACATCTTTCTCCAGAAATGCAAGTCAAGTCCTTCACATTTGCATGTGGGTTCATTTCGACACTGTGATCCCTGTCCAATGTCATGAGCCAGAATGTGTTGTCTTGCTAATCCCAATTTGAAAATTCCTGGATTCGTTTTAAAACATGGTTTGTCGTCCACAACAGGAGACGTAACCTCGGCCATCACTGCAAAGAATGAGTTATTTGGAGAGAATGGAGAGAGCATCGAACATTTGTCTATTTTTTAGCTTGAAAGTGTTTGTCTAGAATAGAGTGGAAATACAAAAAAAGAGAGATACCATACTATATTTGAGATGATGAAAATAAATAAAAAAGAATAGGAAAAGAAACACAAATATTGCAGATGTAGAAAGAGGAGAAAATGGGAAAAGAAGTGGAAGGGAAGGTGGCAATAAAAATACAATTTCGATGAACGGAGCAAACATTTCGATTTTGTCTATATACGAGCATGTGAGTGAGAGTTTTCACATGTGGGACAGAGAAAAAAGGGAACAAACATCCATGAATTTTGTGGGAAATTGTACACGAAGCTATATTGTTTTGTTGGAAAACTTATCGGTGAAATTGATGAAACGGTTTCCGGTTGAAATAGATCTGATAAGAATGTAAAGAGGTTTGAGAAATTGAAAGGAATGAATGCCTGGGTAGTAGGGGAAATGCGAGAATGAGTCATGGCAGGTGGCATTGAAAAGTGCTGCTCTGGTCATTAGTAGTGAATTGGAAAAAAAAGTAGAATTGAACTTTTATTAGGTCATTATATAAAATATGCAGAGATTTGAAAATGGTAGTTCAGAAATGTTATCGTTTTTGTAACCTGAGAAATCAAGAATGTCTATCTTTTCAAAAGTTGTTGGTTTTCATGAAAACCAGTTCGGTCAACAATTCTGTAATGCATGAGTTACATCAAAAACTAATAGATATTGGAATAACAGGTAGACAAAACCACAAAAGTCTCTTTAATCTGGAGATTGGCTAACCTGAAATAATCCTTTTCATTCTACGTCATTTTGAAAGTTAAATGCAAAAAACATGTGTTCAAAGTTAAAATACTTGAGAAATAGAAACGAACGGGAAACAGACGAGACCACAGAAAAAACCAGAAAAAAAGGAGTAATGACGACGCTGTTCGAACGTCCTCTCTGTTTCCAAAAAATGGATATGGTGTCTGGTGTCTGCGTTTCTAAAGTCTTTTACACACACACTCTCTCTCTCTCTCTCTTTTGAAACATTCCGCTATCTAATTTATGCAAGAAAGCTTGTTGGCACCTGAAGCCTAACACGGATTAGAATAATCTGGATAAATATGTAATAGGTGAAAGAGTGTGTAGGACAAAGAGATTTAGAGAAAACAAAATGGAGCTGATTAGAAAAGAAAACAGAAGAAGTGAGAATGGACGAAGAACAAGAAGAAGAAGAAAAAGCGAAAGGCGGCAAAAAGTAATTAACGATTCGAACTTGGCGTACTCGAGGCGCATACAACGGAAAATGGAGAAGAACCCGGAGGAAAAAGAAGACAAAAAGAAGATTAGAAATTCATGAAAATGAGGTTTCGAAGAGAACGACTTCAGTGGAGAAAGACTACAATTTTCTCCGTTTTCAGATCGTAAAAATAAACGAAGAAGGAGGTACTAGTTGTGGGAAACGGAATAGGTATATAGAGGAAGAAAGAAGGCAGTTAAGTGCATATCTTCTTGAAATAAATTATTCAATGAGTTTGAAGGAGAAGGGCATGAATCTAGAGTGTACATTTCAAAGTGACGTGCACATCTGGAGAGTTCAGATTTAGAGAACAGAAATTTGATGAGGTGGGCGCTCATGAGGTGCAATTTCAAAATTATAAATTTGCAGAAAATACCAGAAATAAATAAAGGGTCATAACTTTATTCAATTCAGCTTCCACCAACACTTCTAACTTTTCAAGCTGATCTATTGTTTCGAAAAAAAACTTTGAAACCCATTTTTATATTTTTCCCGATTGTGAAACATTCGGTTTTTTTTGAAATTTATAGCCTTTGGGTTTTGAAGAACGCATGAAAAACTCATAAAAAGAAGGTTCATCAAGCGAAACCGGGAAAAATAATTCAAAAATTTTTGGGTGGTGTATAAAACAGGCAAAGAAATACATATATAAACATATGGGAGTTGAGGGGTCATGTCACTCACTTTTTTTTCTATCTTATTCTTGACAAAAACTCATTTTGACCTCGAAATGCAAGACAAGTTTCTCCTAATCCGTATGGGCTGAAGCAGCACACAAAAGAGAGCTGTTGGGGAAACGAAGAAACAAAAAGGAAGAGAAAAAGAGAATTCGTTTCTTGCTATAATTCACTCGGAGCCTTTTTTGTCTTTTTTGTTCCTCCTGGGAATCTCGAAAAAATTGTAAAAGTTTTTTGCAGGAAGTTTGAGGAACAAGAAACGAAAAAACGAAAAAGCAGCTAGGGACAAGTCAAGTCCGAAGAGTCAACAGACAGTGACACCGATTCGATTCGGATTAGGTGAATAGGAAATGAAAATGTTTGATTGTTGAAAAGAAGAAATGGGATGGGTGCAGCAGTTGTTAAACGAATAAATCTAACGGAAACGTGCTCAATTGGGCAGAAGATATACACGAGGACGAGGATGATGTCCCAACGTCTTCTTCTTCTTTTCTCCGACTACAAACACAAACTAAAACCACTGGCACGCCTTCGGAATGAAAATCTTCCACATTTTAGAAAGACCCCGTTTTGGTGTGTCTGCGTCTCGATAAAGTGCTCACAAGAATGTCTGCTTTTTTTTCTTTCTTCGTCAATTTTGAAAAATTTTGGTGGTGCGCGAAGAAAATGGGAAGGGAAAGCACTTTTTCGGATTCGATTTGAGAACGAAATTGGTTGAGATGGAGGAATGGGCGAAGGGCAAAAAGAGGTGAGGGAATGCATTAGGGAATTGCCTGGAAGTGACAAGAAGAAAGAAAAGAAGAAGAAGACGAAGAATATAGAATTGAAGAGCAAGTAGTAGTCGTATTAAAAGTGAACTCTTATACTAATAAGAACAGGATTTGGAAATGACATTTTGACAGGGATTATGGAATATTTAGAAGACATCTCTTGCGTTTTTCAAGGAAAGAATTCATCTAGTTCGTTCGAAGTATTCTAAAACTCTACATAAATTATGATAAAAATATATTTAATTTCCAAGAACAAAGGAACAGAAAATTTGGCTCTCATGTGGTATTTTCGATATATTTTAAATTATTTTGACGAGAAACACAAATGCCCGCTCTTTACTTTTATTTTGAGCTCAATTATCTCAGTTTCTATGAGAGATTTCAAAAAATGTTCAACTGATAAAATGTTTCTGATAATGTAACAAAACAATTCAAGAATCAACAGTTCTCTTGCATCTTTTACAGAAATTGTAATCATTGAGCTTAAAGTTGAAAAGGTTTTTTTTTTCGAGAAGTTGATAGTGTTGGCTCGCCGTTAGGGTGCCGTGTTGCTACCAGCTGAGCTATGGTGCCGAAAAATTCGGCAAACTCGATAGCCATGCGCTGTGAACACCGATCATTATATGATATTATCATATCAGTCGATAAAATCTGAGCGAGGAGACAGACAGATTGGTGGCTGCACTCTCGGTTTCAAAAGATTGCTGCTACTGATTGGGAATGTTTCATATCACATGAAACGTCCGTTCAAGGCATAGGAAGTATTTCGAAATTTCGATATTTCAAACATCTGGACACGAGGACTTCACCTTTTTAACCTTCAAGAAAAACGAAAGTAAACTCATTAATTACGATTTTTGGTCTCTTACGAACAGATAATAAAATTGCATCTATACATTTTATTTGAGGTTGGAGTAGTCAAAAAAAGAGGCTTGTTATGTTTTCCTCGTATTCTGGCACATCCAAAACTATCAATTTTCCAAATGTAACTTGATCCAAATTAGACGGGAAAAGGCATGAAAATGAAAAAGAGGGGTTTTGATATCACTAGAAGAAATGAAAAGTTTAGACTATTCAATTATGCAATGTTTACCGGACAAGAGTGACCTCGAAAACAGGAGTGTGAGTGTGTTCGAAATTGGAGAAGATGCGAACATTTGATAAGGATTGTCATCTGATGACAGACTTGTTCGGGATGAATAGAGGGAAATTGAGAATGTGGAGGGAAATTGGGTGAAGAAGAAGAGAAAGAGAAGTAGAATGTGTGAAGTGGCAACATACGTGGACATCGGACCATAATTGACACGGTTGATGAGGCAATTGGAGGGAAGGGAATAAAGGTGACGGGAGTATTAGGTTGGCGGGAAAGTCTTTGTCACTCTGTTTGTTTAATCACTGTTCTCGTATATGGAGGCTGTGTATGATATCGACTCTAGTGAATAACAAGGTGATAAGAACCTTCCATATAAACAAGTCCCCATTTCCTTCCCTGCTCCTCATCTGTAATTGAAACGATATGTTTGTTCCCACTGCTATTCACATCAGACATGTTTTGATTTACCTCTTCCTAGCTCACACCACGATGAAGGATTCGGAAACTTTCTTGAAGAATGTGTACAACACACATGCCCCTCACTACAATACTATTCGCAATTGGTTCCATCGTTTCGAAAAAGATGACTTCTCGCTCGATGAAAAGGGTCGCTCTGGGAGACCCCGTGAGTTGGATTTGGACAAGCTGAAGCACGCATTGCAATCGGATCCATTTCAATCTAGCCGTGAACTAGCTGTCACATTCGGAGTTCACCATAGCACAGTCCTTGAAGGTTTGAAGTCTCTTGGAATGAGAAAACTTTTTGGTCGATTCATACCTCATCACCTGACTCAAGCCAACCTTGACCGCCGAGTCGACGATTCGATTACTCTTCTCACTCTCCACGCGGGCGATCGATGGCTGGACCGGCTAATAACCGGAGATGAGAAGTGGGTCTTCTACGATAATCACCACAGGAAATCCCAGTGGGTTGGAGAAGGAGAGAGCCCACAGGATGTCCCCAAACCCGACCTTCATCCGAAAAAAGTTATGCTCTCTGTGTGGTGGGGAGTGGACGGCCCCATCTACTGGGAACTTCTGCCCGAGGGCAAAACAATAACTGGAGACCTCTACACTATCAACTACGAAACCTCAAGAAAGCAGTCGACCGTTCGGCCCTGAAAGACAAGAAAGTGTACTATCAACATGATAACGCTCGCCCACATGTTTCGAAACAAGTGAAGCAGGAGCTGAGGGGATATGGATGGAATGTTCTCCCTCACCCCCCGTATTCTCCTGATCTTGCTCCTTCCGACTATTGGTTATTTGGCGATATGACACGTGCCTTCGAAGGAAGAAGCTTCAATTCCCGTGGAGCGGTCGAAGCGGCACTCAAACAATACTTTGCCTCACGCCCGGCTGGATTCTACCGCAATGGAATCCATAAATTGAGGGAACGTTGGAGACATGTTGTTGATAATGATGGACAATATAATTAATTATTCGGTTATTTTTTCTTTGAGAAATAAACTATTGAAAAAGTGACAAAGACTTTCCCGCCAACCTAATAGAAACAATGTATCGAGAACAATATGGGAGTAGCCGTAAAAATGGAAACAAAAACATTGTCATATGTCCTTATTGAAACGGTAAACTTGGACGATGGTGATGGCACTGTTTTCTCAAGAGATGGTTTATTCTTTACAAAACTAATGAGGTTATTCGCGAAAAAAAGTTAAAAAAACGGTTTCCAAAACATATTTCTCATGAATAATCACACAATTAGAATAATTATTTTTGAGAAACAAAAAAGTATTCAGAATGTCCAATATCGAAAGTCTAGAACAATTCAGGGTAGACTTAACACCGGCATAAGTCTATTCAATTGAAATCTTCAATTCGTTTTCTTTTTTCTGTATCGAGGCTTATTTCGGTTGTTTTGAGTAACTTGATGAGTGATACACTGATTATGAAAGAGAAAAACTGAACATCTACATTTTTCGATGTTTTATTGAATAACCGTTAGCACTTTTAAAATATCTTTGGAGTTGAAGGAACATTGCTTACATACTCTTTTTCTAAATCCAGAATTTGGGAATCATGCAACTGCCATCCCTGACTTCAGTTTTTTGCTTTTGTCGTGCAAGATAGCGGCTAAAAACCAACCTTATGCTACCTAGTTTTTTTCATGATTTGTTCGAAAAAACTATATGAAAAACAAACAGGTTGAATGAAAATTTCCCGCTCAAACAAATGCCTTCACAATTGTTTTGGTAGGAAACATTTAATGAAGATTTCAAGTTCTGAAGCTTGATTCCGAATTTTAGGATTTTCTATTTTGTGTTGTTTTTATATTCTTCGTTGCAGCTTCCTACTTCATCAAACTGTGAACTAGATATTTCTGACATCGTATAGGAGATGACTCAAATTATAAGTACTGAAAATGTCAGCAAATTCTCAACGCCCCTTTGAAAACACTTCCGTTTTTAGGTAATTTTCAGAGAGTTACTCGACCAATTCGGGGCGTCACCGATGAGGGAGACGCCTCGAATTCTCTCCCCGAAATATGGGAGTTATCGAAGGTTTCAGGAATTACCAATCGCATTTGGGAATTACCCGGAATGGGAGGTTAATGGGAGCGAACCGGAGGCCACATTGGGAGATCCTGTTTAGCTCCTCAGAATCTCAATATTACATCAACATTGAAAAGTTAGATAGCTTCCGTTTTTTTGCGCATTCCCACTCCAGAAGCATGAGTCGTAACAACTGTACAGACAACACAAGACGGTTTCAAGTTTCAAATTTCAACATTTAGATTTTCTTTGTACAAAAACAGTCGTTTTCGATTTCAACAGAAAAAAATTCGTGAAAACCCTTTTGAAAAATTCTCCATTAACAAATCAAGTCTTTGGTTTCAGATCATTGAACTTTGAAAAGGTGAACCAATTGAACGGAACCGATCTCGATCGAAATTCTTGATGCTAATTTATTCTGTTTGAACTTCATGGTTCATTAATGTATGCAAACTTACCTGGAGGACTCTCAACCTATCACATCATCCTTTTCACATCCTACCATATTGATTGCCAGATGTTCATAAATTCTCTAAACCTTCTTTCGTTTTATATTCTTGACCCAATCTCTTTTGTTTTACATACAGATTCTATCTAGCCCAAATGAACAATTTGGGAGTTTTACGTCCATTCATTTTCCCTCGTTCTCGCCCATTTTCCTCATTCGTCTTCTTTTTTGTTTCCATCTGTTGAAATCTAGCTCCAACCAGAAACCATTCCGTTTCACACAACCTCAACAAAAACGCGCAATCGTTCACACCTGCTCGCTAGCGGACCGGGGCGCCAGGTGCGTCCTGACTCACTTTCGAAGACACAAAAGAGAAAATGCAAATACACGGAGGAATGGATGGGGTGTCCAGCCATTTGCGATCGTCTGGCTATTCTCTTTTCTCACCTCTCTTTTTCCTTACCCAAAATCGTTCGCATTTCCGTACCCCATAACCTCTAAGTGACTCATATATTTTTTCTCTTATCATACTTCAAATTTTTAGTGTGGGTGTTACCACCCTCCTCAATTTTATCTTTTTGAAGTTGTTCAGCTCCTTGAATTATCACCAATGTCAACACTTGTATAAATATTCCTCCACTAACTTGATTGCAGACATTCTCATCTATTCTACTCTCCCAGTCGGACAAGTTCCTAATGTTGCTCTTCACTCTGCTTGCCTTTGCTGCCTTCTCCAGAGCATCTATTGTTCCATTAAGCACGTTCAGTGCACAAAAAACATTTTATGAAGTGAACAAAACTTATAAGATTTTTATCATCTCCGACAGCCCGCAAGAAGATCTTCAAGCTCTGACGATCATCACTAAAAACGCGGATCAGAATTCCAAGTAAAACATTAAATTTTTTTCTCAAAAGTATTCCTGATTTCTTTCAGTGCCTTCACTCTCTCTGTAGCTTCAACTGACGGATCTCTCACCCCATTCGTCCCAACTCAAGACAACGATATGGTCAGTGTCTATTTCACAGGAGCCACCAACAATCTTAGAGGATACCTCTACATGAATTCCGTCACACCAAACTTGAATGTTTTCCCACTTTTTGAAAACAAGCCGATTAACTACAAACAAGGAACCAATGTTGTCTTCAAGATGAGTTCTCCAGCTGGACTAATTCCTGTTGCTCAAAATGTTTTCGTCGGAAGCAGTGAAGTTCTCACTGGATTCGTTGGTCTCCCAGAAGACGTCAGCCCTGTCCAATTCTTCGATAGCCGATTCTTCAACGCTAGCACGTGAGATAACTCTCAAAAGAACTGAGAATTTCAAATTTCCATTTAAGGGTCACCACATACGATCAACTTGAACTTCCTCTGGACAGATTCTATTTCACTTCTTCCAGTAACAGTGTTAAGTATGAAATCAACTATGCTGCTAGAAAAAACTTGACCATTGGTTCTTCTGGACTTCTGATGACTAATGCATTTCCAAATGGAGCTTATGAAACCAGAGATTTTAATTTGAAAAATCAGAATGGAATCAACGTTGACGCCTACTTTGTGGTTAGCCTTTTCAAAAACATTTTCAATTAAAAATAAATAAATTTCAGCCAAGATTCGACACCACTAGCGCTCCAGGATATTCTGGAAACATTACCCTTTTCACAACTCCAGAAACCCTTGGTCCAATAATCTTCCCAATGATCTCATATGGTCAATCCAACATCACGTCGAACAGTCCAATCAGTAGAATCGTAATTGAATCCGATGGACCATACGCAATTCAGTATTTCTTGAGAGACACCACTGCTACAACTCCATCTCCAGTCGAAACTACCACCAAATCGTCCAGCTTCCCACAAATCGTGGCCTCTCTTCTGATGACAGCCATTCTTCGATTCTAACTTTTTCATAATTTGTACTGTATTTGAATTTATTCATAACGGGTTACGGTCGGTTCCACTAATGAAACTATGAGTATTTTATGAATTCTTTTTCAATGGTTAGCCGACAAAAATAGTTTCTTACGTTAGTTAAAAGAGGGCATGGGTAAACAAAGTTTCAACTTCACAAGGCCATAAATACTTTTTCGTTTTTCGAGGAACCGGAAAGTGACCATTGTCAAAAGTCAATAAACATTTTCTTTTGATTGTTTTAATGCTTTTGTTCGGCACGATTTTTTTCGGTTAAATTGTAACGAACGGAAGTCAAAAGAGATATAGAAATGTATAGGTTTGTTTTTTCTACGGGAGTTTTTGATTTTCGGGATGCTTCAAATTCTTCTGAATTATAGTTCGGTCCGTTTGAATAAACTAACTAGTATTTTAGGCGTTTCCAGTCATTAAAACTTTATGAGCACCAATTTTCATTCAAAAAACAAAAATCGAACAATTTTCAACATCCTATCAACAATGATACGATTACTGTCAAAATAGAAAGACTGTTAGACATAAAATAAGAAGATTTAGTAGTTGTGATAACTGATGGTGTTGTTCCTTGTCCTGTTGGAATCGTGCTACCCTCCGAATTCGTCGCAGTGGAATTTGTCCAATATTGAAGAGCATAGGCACCTATTGAGGACACTTCAACGCTGTTAATTTTTCCAGAAGCACCCAATCTTCCATTTAGTCCTGATGGAAATCTGAATTTCCGGAATTTACAATGTCAAGTGGCTTATTAGATTTTTAACTTACGATTGTACGTTCTCGACTCCAAACCCGAATCTTACAGTGATTTCAGTGTTATAAGAGAGCGATCTGTAGAAGTATGTCTGAATTTTTTTCAATTTTATTGTGAAAGTCAACGACTGATTCTTACATTCATGTGAAGTGAAATATCTTCATTTCCCTTTCTATTCACGTTGAAAGACATATCACTTGGTTGTTGAGTGATTGGGAATCCCGGAGACATTATCAATCCAGAAGACTGCAGCGTTTTAGTCACTGAAACACATTATTATGTTATTTCAGAGAGTTTTTTATTACAATATCCGAATCCAACAGTATAGCTGACTCCATCAAAAACGGGATCCAATGAGAATTCGTAGATCGGAATGTCAAGTTGTTGATAGAATGTTATACTGAACAGAAAAGTTCCTTTAGCCTTAATTTGCAACTCACTCGATGTAAATATCACTGGTGAAGAACAAATACGGTTCTGGAATCAAATCTCCTGGAACTCCGGAGTACGCACGCAGATATCCATCCTTTTGTCTATCAACTTTCAGATTCTGGATCGTCAAAATTTTTCCATTTGGTTTGTCGACTGCTAAATAGACATTCTTTCCAGCTTTGAATTGTAGTGCACTGTTCTCAAAAACAGGAAACACATTCAAATTTTCTGTTACTCTATCTTGAAAAAGAGTGACTGGAGTTGTATCACCATCTGGTCTGGTGACGACTACGGTATCATCATCAGCAGTTACAACGAGTGGATTCAACGAACCATCCGCTCGAGGAACAGAAAATGCAAAGATGCTGAAAATAGAAATCATAGATTATAACTAATTCGAGAAGAATTTACAAAATTTGCGTACTTGGTGTCAATTTGGCTTTTCTCTGCTTTCACTGTGATTAATTTCAGACTTGCTTCGTCTCCATTTGTGGGAAAATAAATTCTAGTTCCTTTTTGTGCAGGAATTTGTGTTACTTTTGCATCAAAAATGTGAAGTTTTGATTGGACAGAAACGAATAGCAAAAATAGTACAGTCGCAAGATTCATATTTTTTTCAGAAGAAAATATTGAAAACCTAGAAAGTGATCGAAAAATGACAACGCCTAAAGTGATCAAATTTATAGACGAATCGACCTGTCTGTGAGTCAACGCACTAAAAGTTCAAATGTTTATCAATGAATGATGATAAACGGGGAACAGTTTTATGGGAGAAATAACTCGGATGACGTGTTGTTGCATCTGAAATTTTCAGGTTATCATCGAACATTCTGAATACTTCAAAGAAGCCCAGTGCACTCTGAGCTCAATTATCTCGGTTCCTATGAGCTATGATAAACAGTTTTTATGATGAACGGTCCCTATGATAAGCTATGATAAACAGTCACTATGATAAACAGTTTTTCAATCGAAGATTTCTGGATATTTTTGATGGAACCGAGATATTTGAGCATAAAGCGAACGTATAGGGCGGACTTCTACTACAGCGTTTACGGCAGTTTGAATGAAATGAAATATTGGTGATTAGGAGTCCAGGAGCATTTATGAAAATTATTAAGTTGCGATATATTGAAAACACTCTGCAAAACTTTGAGGGGTCATCTCTTCCCAGAGAGCACCCCTATTTATCGCTCATTTCCAATCAGAGGGATGCGATAAAATCCTTGTATAAAAAGCAACCAAATTTTATTTGAAACATCGAAAAATTTCTTCGGCAATGCATTTCTTCTCTACTTGCTTTTTGGCTCTCTTCGCCATTTGCGCTGTTTCTGCGGTAATTTAAGCAAACATTATTTCATTCCCCAAACAAAAAAACCTTCAGCAATTCCTTCCGTGGTATCCAATGGAGCACTTTGAGCCATCTCTGTTCCCAAGACCGTCTCCAATTGAAGAACCAGGACTTTTCAATTACATTCCAAATCCAGCTGGAATCATTCACAACATTAACCGTCCACCAACTCCACTTGGATGGGGAAGAAAATAATTGTTTCCTTTTATTCCATCAATAAATTCTGGCATTCCTATTGTTTTTTGTCCATTTAGAGGCTCTATGAACTTTCTAGAGAAAAATATTTTTGAGATTCCCAAAAAAGAAATTGATTTGTTTCACTAATAGGACCGAACCGAATTTTTTATTTCCTGTTCGCTTTTTGCTTCCCAAAGATTTTGTTGAATTAGTCAAGTACACTCTCATATTCTAATTTTCTCAGAACTTGTTTTTCTTTTTGTCTGCATATAAGTAGCCAAAAGTTCTAAAATCCAACCATTAACTGTCGAGTTCTTCAGACGCTCTCTTGATAATAATCTGTAATTTTATTATTTAAGAACGTCATACTTGAAAACGTCTAGATTCAGAATTCGTGCCTGACCAAGTGACCAGGTACAGTATGTTCTACGACATCTTTTCTTCTGGAACTGGTATCGAGTAAGCCAGAAAACGTTTTGAGTAGGATCTAGTTAACAAACATAAAACTTGCAGCACATATTATTACAACTGCAATGGAACATCGCCATACACCAAATCAAAACCAATAATAGGAGTTGTTTACATGACTATTGGATTGATATCTCAAATTGTATATTTGCTAGTTTTGCGTACTATATTTTAATCAATAACTCTTTTCCCTTTACCTTGCTACAAAATCATGTTCTTCCGTGGGATTCCAGACATATTTAGTCTTATTTTCTGTGCAGATTTTGCTGGATTTTACTCGATTAAAGGTCTTCATCCGTGCTACTTGATTAATTTCACTTATATCACTGGATGTCTAGTTTCGGTGAGTTAGATGGTTGCTCTGATGAATAGTCTGAAACAAGGATTCCAATTTCGCTGATTAAAAATAGTTTTCTAAACCAAAAAACAATCAGACCAAAAGCTATGATATTTCTGAATTGTTTTCAGGATCTTGGCATATGAGTTGTATGTATGTGCTTCTTCTGGCTTTCAACAGAGTTTGTGAGCCGCTTTAAACCAAAAAATGTGCATTTCTGTTCCGGAAATGGCGTCTTAAATTTCTCTTATCTCTACCAATCCCATATTTTATCTATTTCGCATTTTTCACAAAACATTCTTTAACTCTTCAGTGTCTGCATTTCTTTTGAATCCAATGAGTGAAGCAACCAAAAACTTTTCCAGTGAGTATTATACTGTGGATGCATATGCTTTCAATAATATTTTTCTGATGTTTTTTATTGGATTTTGTTATTTGATAATCTGCTCTCACTTGTTAATGAAAAGTTGGAAAAGTCAAATCAAGCAGACTTCGGTTTTAGTTAAAAGGGTAAGGCTTCGATTATTATGGGAACTATTCCTTTGTAAATGTTCAGGTCACTTATCAATGTCTGACAGTATGCACATGTCACTTCATCGCATGTTTTCTTTATGTATACATTCAATGTTTTTGGATGCCCGAATTTCTGAACATAGTTTGCCATTTGGCATGGATTGGGAACCATAGTAAAAATTTACTCAAACATCCCAGAAATAGAGGTGTCTTATTTCAGGCTTGCCTCCTCCTTCAATCCGGTCGGATCTTCGAAGAATGTTTTTTGGTCTAATAGAAGTAACAAGGCAGAAGATGAATCATTGCGCATTTTTCAAATTGTTAGAAGTGTTTCGTGACTTTTTATTCATTTGATTAGAAAAGAGAATAAATGAAAGTGATTAAGATTAATGAAGCCACAGAAGAAGTGGAAGATCCCATTGTAGTCGTAGATGGATCTGATGTTGTCGGAATAGTTGGGGTAGTTGTAGATATTATTGTTGTTGGACATGTTATTGTTGGACAAACAGTAGTTGTCACCGTAGGACAAACAGGACTTGTTACCGTAGGACAAGCAGGGCATGTCTTAGTGGTGGTTGCGCCTTTTGCAGTTGTCAGTGTCGTTAATGCTTCAGTCGTGGTTGATACCGTCGTAGGTGGTATTTCTCAAGTACGATTTTTTGACAATTAACTAAAATATTTCAAAGTACCTGTTGCTTCGAACTGAATGATATATGCAGCATTATCAGCTTTGACTTTAAAACTTTCGGTCTTATGCGGAAAATTCAGCTTGCAATGTTCAGTTGTTTCTTTGCCAGTAGCTTGGACAAAACTGAAAAAAAGGGATTGTGAGAAAGAAGTCATATTGCAACTTATATGGTGTCTTACCATCGCGTTTGTCCTTCAACGGTGATTGTTACACCTGCACCTGGAGTTTCATCTAAAATAATGGCTTTTGCAAAATTTTCAACGGTGCCTGCTGCAGGATTAATGGTGGTCACCTTAATATATTGAATAAACGAAACAGAGTGTTTATTCTTCTAAACCTTTACATTGAGGAGCCTGTCAGTTGTATCATCTTTTACCATTTTGATTGTCATGTCGAGGTAATCTCCATCAGCTGCTTTCGTAGGAAATCCAGGAGCCATAACAAGTCCATTTCCAACAAATTCGGAGGGAATCTCTTAAACTATGCTTTGCAGAACATTTTAATTGGTACTTCTCTAACCTGTCTTGTTTGTGAACGTGAAAGTCAATGTCTTGCTGCCAGTGTTGTTGACGAAGAAGTATTCTTCTTGAATAAAAATTGAGTCCAGACCCATTGTAGAGCTGCAATAAATAAAATATAAGTTCTTTCCAAAGACATTCAGCGTACTCGTAGCTGTAAAGAAGATAGTGAGTATCATCAGGAAGTCCAGAGTAGATTTGGAACATGGTTTTCTGAACATTCAACCTTTTCAAATTTATTAACTTGGAACTCTCACTGAATCGGTTTGGAAATCACCGAGTGTAAAACCTTTTCCATCTTTTGAGAACATAACAGTAAATTGTTTGGTAGCTTGAACTGTGACGTTTTCAGAGAATGTATGATAGACATCCATATCCCCAAATTCTACAACTCAGTTGATAGTAGAATACTGTATTAAGTGATAAGAAATTACCCTCTTTGATCAAATATATTAGTCCTGAGATATTGTTTGGTCCGTGATTGAAACAAATACTTGGACTGACTTTGGTATCTATAGTGAAGTTAGAAATCTTGGTATCGGTAGGCCAAACCCTGAGAATAATCTGGTTGAATAAAATAGAATTAAGAGTCGTACAAAGTCTCATTATTGATCGTGTAAAGTTGAAAGACGGTTTCCTCGTCGTCTTTCATAGGTACTTCAAAATATTGTGAGAATCCAAATACTCCTATACTTTTTAGCGCACATTTTTCAGCATCGCTCAATTTGTACAAGAAAGATGAGACAGTGGGTAGGAATAGAAGAAGAAGAAGGTACTTCATTCTGAAAAGCAGAACAATATTTTGACTAGGCAGTAACCAGACATCGAATTAAGATTTCAGATTTGACCTGATCTTTGCTAGTTCTTAAAACTCGTCGATAGCTATTCCTAATATCCAGGATGGGTCTGGTAGACGACTGATAGAGATAAAAAGTTTTATTTTTTAGCTAATTCCAGTCGTTAAGACTGTGAAATGTTTTCATGAAATTCTTCGTTTGAAAACAGTCGTTTTTCTGTTATGAACTAAATTGAGAAAGTTTTCAACAGAAAACAAAATTTCTCGCCTAAACCAAAGTCACTATGTAAGTTAAAAATAGATACTATTATTCTGATACCAAAAAATCGGATTTGTGAAATAGTGGCAGTGGCCGAAGGTTTCACAACGGCAACTACCGTAACCCAAAATATCCTTATTATGCTTGTCTGAGAAAAAAAAGGTTAGAGAGTATTTTTTGCAGTCTGAATACGGTAGCGATATCGAAGCGGAGAGCCTAAATAGCACACATAAGGTGGAGACACAGTCACTTTTTCTCTGCGTCTCAACCTTTTTTTCTCAGACAAGGATAATACTGTCAGGATTTAATTTCTCGATTTTTGTGCGTTTTCAGTCAATTTTTTAACTATTGAAAAATTGTATAACGTTTTCCAATTTTTTGGGGGAAAATAACATAAAACTCGACGGCAAGCAGTAAAAAGCGAGAATATTTTAGGTTACGGTAGTTGTTGCTGTGGGACCTTCGGCCACGGTCACCGGCTTTTCTCTTCCGAAGCTCAGATTTTTTGTACCAGGATAATAATGTGGTTTGAGGAATATTTTCGAATTGAAACCCTTTATTCGATGTCTGCTGAAGTGCCAAAAAGTTGAAAAAAGAGAAAGAATGAATTTGCCAAACAATATGTGACTCTTTTAAACTGAAAATGTGCATAACGATGATCTCATCCCACTTTATTCTTTTTTTTATTGTTTCTTCGTATTTGACAAAAACGAAATATTGTGGAGATTGTGTGATTGCAAACCTAGATCACATCATCTCTTTGTTTGGAGCGTTGTTTCATTTTTATTAGCATTTGAACGATAAAGCTCAAACAATGAGTAAGAAAAGATTTTAAGACAAACAAAGTTTTGAACCGATTACTGTGTTGTGTGCTTGCTAGTACTGTAGCCAAAAATTTTGACTTGATATCTTCAAAAATCGAAAGAGTTTGTAGTTGAAGTCAGTTTTTTATGGTTTCCGGAAATTTGGTGACAAGCAGATGATCGTAGTACTTGTTGAAGCTCAATGTTGTCCTACATCTACTTCTCATTGGTAATCTTTGCAAGATAAATCATCCTGCACGCGCATCTTCAGATCATACACACAGCAGTTAATTGAGAAGATGGGCAAAATTTATCACCAAAGTTCAATAATACAGAATGGGAAGTTTTAGGCAAGAATAATCAGGATGCAACTGATAGGCGAGATAATGAGGAAGACACATAAATTTAGAGAAGTTATGGAGGAATAATAGAAATATGGGTCAACGCTGGAGTGAGATGCGGTCCTCGTCGAGCGATTTCATATAAGCGATCAGACAGGTCCGATGACTCTGCGAATCTTCTGCAGATGATATTAAGGTGGGAGATGTGCGGGTTGACAATAATCTGCTCCATCACCTGGGCCAGCTCGCTGAAAAGAAATCCGAACATATCGTATTTACAGAGAGAAAGATAACTCACTCTTCAGCCTCTGGTTGTTCATCTATTGGACGATAGAAACGAATTTCCAGTTTGAAGCATCGTAGTTCCGGAATATGAAATGATGCAGCACGAACTGTTCCTGCTTGTTTTATCAATAAAGTTCTCAAGTTCACAGTCCGCAAACTCTTGGAAAACTGTTCATGGTTGATGGTCAGTCTGAAGGGTAAAAGATAAAAAGAGCACGACAAGGTCCAGCCCACCTTCTATTGAATCGCAGGACCGTCACCGACTCTGTTCCGTTAAGCTTGACCGCTCCTTGCACCAGTTCATTCATAGGATAGTTACGCCGACCATTTCTGAAAAATAGGGTTCAAGCAGTTTTTAAATTCGACTGATAATGTGTTATAATGTGATTATATGACAAAAACACAATTTTCCCCAGGATTACAAAATATTCCTGAGTTTACAAGGGAAGGGTGATGTCTTACTAATCGTTTTCAAATTTTTGGTGACAAAGAGTATGATTATCATACATATCAAGAGTTCCTGGAATTAGAGTTGACGAGCAAAAAAACTTTTTCTGTGTTAGTTTAATAGCTCGCCAACCAATACTATTAAACTCCCCTCGTGATTTTATATATAATACGAGCAAGTTGCGAGCTAGATCTTCAAAATTGAGCCGTTTAAAAAATATTGACGAGCACGATCCAACTGGATCCAGGAATTCAAAACATGTATGGTGATTATGATAAACAATTTGTCTCCATTTGAAACATTTCTTTGTTTTCTGGATTCAGATGTTTTAATCAGAAAACTGGATGGAATTTCGTTGGGCTCCGAAACTTCAAAATGATAATTTCAACAGAAATTTATCCAACATCAACAAAAAATTTGGCACCGGGGCCAGAAGCTTGGGAAAATTTAGTAGGTATGCTCAAGAACATTTACGAACACTTACTCGACATATTGGGTGAATGGACCAGCTACTAATTGCAGATTGTAAATATCTTTCCATCCGAGTTCCCTCAACATGTTCTCCATTGGCACTCGAGGCAACCCTTTGAAGATTTCGAGAAAATTATCCGGAAGTTTCGAGTTTTGAGGAAACGCGCGACTATTGAGAGATATTATCTCCTCGGCAGTGAGAGCACGTTCCCTTGGACCGAACATAGCACGGAGTACCCATCCTACTCGCGAATCAAGAAGAGCTTTTCGAAGCAGACCCATGGCGAAGTTGAGAACATTTTGACGTTGAAATTCGCTGAAAATAAAATGGTTGAACTTTAAATCATATTGGTGACCTGAATGACTTACTCTGACATCATTAAAAACGGCGCTGATATTATACCGTCCGCCGGACTTGAATTGAGAGAAGATAAAACTTCGCGAAGAAACTTCGGTTCTTTATTCGGCTCAGATTGCATGAGTGTCTGCAAAGAAGCAAATCAGTGAGATTTTATACTACGAGTCGGAGGTTCATAACCAACAAGCCAAGAAATCAACAAAGACTGGAGGTTTCGGTGACGGCGCCGGAATTCTAGGCGCCATTTTGTACTCTAAAGGAAACTAAAGATATTAGAATAGGGAGAGAATATCCCACCTGTTCCGACCGCGCCCTAACATGTCCTATCTCTACAAAAGAAGACAAATGAGAGAAGGCATACAGTCAGTCTTCCGGCGCCAAAAAGAACACACAGACTTCTCACATGTTTAGAAGCGTGGGAATTGTGTTTTGGCCGTTTGGCCGAATGAAAGGAAGAAACTTATTGGTCAAACTGGAGGAAAATGATATTGAGAAAGTGCACGAGTACACAAAAAGATGCTCTTAAGAACACGAGAAGAATTATCATCTAGGTTGTTTGTGGGTCGCTTATCATATTGAATAATCAGTTTGATGGACATAGGTCGCTTCTTTCATTTTCTTCCTCCGCTTACCAAAACTGACCAGAATGATTAACAAATGCAATATCAAAAAGAAATTCATGTTTACCAAACACTTCCTCATCAGTATCTTGAGACCAACAAACAAATGTGGAACATGAATACGCAATGTTAGATAAAATTTCTGATAAAGTTGTATTTCTGTTGATGTTTTCTGAATTTAATAACCGACATCTCAATCAACAGCACTATTTAAACGCACACACAATTTTTGAAACAGTTGAAAAACTCACTTAAACTCAAAAGTAGATCCGAACACAGGAGTTGAATTGTTGCCTACGGGATGATGGATGATGACACTTCTTCATCGTTTCTGGAATACGTCAACATAAAAAAGACAACAGATCAGACTACACACGAGCGGAGATTGTGGCGGTCCGGTAGATCAACGTTGGTCGACAGTTTTCTCATAATATCAATAAAAAATTTTTGAAAACGGAATTCGAGTAGATTAAAAATTTGGTATTTATTCTAAAAAGTCTAAATATTCTTCAAAGATCTTTCCTCATTGAAAGATCAAAGAATTTCTTTCTACGTCACCACATGATCAGCGCTTGCGCGTTACCGATCTATCTCGCATCCTTATCATTTTCTTCGTGATCTTTGAGAAAATCTACTTCCTGGTCAGGTACTTACTGTCGATCCGTTCAATTAGTTAAGAGTGACATGTAAAAAGACTGGCAGAAAGGAGCAAAAAGACTTTGATACAAGCGACAAGCAACCGAAAAATGATATTCTTTGAAAAGGGGTTTCTACAATATGCTGTTGGCTTCTTAGAAATTAATATAATTGTTGAAGAAAAATTGAAAACCTTTTCAAATGTCTTACTAAATAAAAAAGAAATGTTTCAAAAACGAAAAAAAACAAGTTTTTTGTCTAAACGCGAGCTATAGATCATTGGAAAGCGAGAGACGGAAGACAAAAAACCTACAGTAACCCATATTGCGTTGCGAGACCAGCCGTAAATCGTAATCTATGGAGAATTTCGTGTGATTCGGTGATTCTCAAGAATCAACGCTATATGTTCAGAAACTAATTCACATCTCGATACTTCAACACTAACTGAAGACGATGAACGTCGAAGAGTACTTTCCAGAAGGATTATCAGTTATACATCACGACGAAAGTCAACGCGAAGGACGGTCGTCGCACGAGGTTTGTGTTTCAAGCGATTTTCGAAATTTAAAGAAAATTTTTAAGCTTCAAGATACTCAAAACCCTGCAGCTCTACACTGTCATATCTGCTATAAAAACATCAGCGGCCCAATAAACAATATGGATTTCGTCAAACCATGCAATTGTCAGTTGTGAGTTTTCCGTTTGTTTCGTTTTCTAAAAAAGGAGTTTCAGAATGTTCGTTCACACAGAATGCGCAGCTAGGAATAGAAAGAAGTTCGGGGAAGCGAAATGTAGCAATTGCGGTCAGGAGAGCACAATTCAACGAACAGCGAAGCTCCGCCGATCGAGGAAAGTTGAGCATGGAATCGGCTGTTGTTCAGATAAAGGGCCACTTTGCATGATTTGCAATGACAAGAACCATCAGTACAAACCACATCAAAAAGACTCGGAAAGAAATTTAGGATGCAAAATCAAACCGTGCTTTTGCAGGTAACAAACTTATCAACTGATTTTTTCATTGGAATTAACTTATAGGAAGGTGTTCCATTTCGGCTGCTTACGCCCATTGATTGAAGAGAAGCCGTTGTGTTCAGAGTGCAAAGTTATTTATTCCGGCTTTGAACCCGCCACTGTCAAGCAGTTTTTCAAAGCCAAATGGGCCTGGTTTATCTTGTACATCGTGGTGTTGTCCCTTTTCTCTTCTCTACTCATTTTTGCTGCGAGAAATTCCTTGTTATTTACTACCAGAAGCAGCAATGTGGATATGATCGACAAGGAGATCAGTAAGTGGTTATTCGTTTTTCTGTACTCATTATTCAAACCTTTTCAGTTCTCTCCATTCTTGCCGTGTTCTTTTTGATTGTCATTATTGCCACCATGTTCAGCGTCATAAGATACACCTTATGGATTTCTATTCCACAGTTCAAAATCAGAGAGGGTAAATTTATTCTGAACCCCTTCAAAGCTCTCAATCAAATGAAATCGGAGCGAAAAAGTTCTGATCGCGAGTCTGAAAAAGATTTCGAGAACATACCGTTGAACGATATGAGAGAACAAGCCTCAGTAGACGCCGAAGATCCGGTCGAAGGCGCTCGTAACTGCGAGGCCGACGATATGACTCTGGGACAACACATGTTCGGAATTTATGCAACACATCATTCCTCTTCTACTCCGATCGATAAGCCATCACTAGGATTTGTTTTCAACTCAGCATAACAATCATACTTTTTTTGTCAAATAATCAACTCGTTCAAATATATAAACCGAGACATAATTAACCCTGTCTTATGAACCCATTTTCAAGTAAACAAGTTTGTTTTTAAATATTAATTGGTTAATTCTGGTTCGAATCCAAATGTATTCTTGTCTCTTCTCTGTCCTCTGTCGACGCTCAAAATTTCAGAATGGATGTTGACGAGTTAGAACTGTTGCAAGAAGAACGCGACGAGTTACCAGTCCGCTATCTTCCAAAAGTACTCAATGGCGGTATTTCTGGTATTGTTGGAGTTTCGTGTGTCTTTCCAATGGATCTTGTCAAAACACGACTTCAAAATCAGAAGGGTACCACTGCATATAGTGGAATCGTCGATTGTTTCAAAAAATCGTGGCGAGCCGGTGCACCGGGAAAGTTAAACCAAGTAAAGGGAATGTACCAAGGAGCGTCGGTGAATATTTTTCTGATTACACCTGAGAAAGCGATTAAGCTTGTCGCAAACGACTTCTTTCGGCATTCGTTAATGAAAGATCAAGCAGAACGATTGTCAACGCCACGCGGGATGGTTGCTGGAGCAGCTGCTGGTTTCTGTCAAGTTGTAATTACAACTCCAATGGAGCTATTGAAGATCCGAATGCAACAATCTCCAGACAAAGTAAAAGCAACGAGGCTCATCTGGAACCTTTTAACTAAGGATGGAGGAGTTCGTGCCTTGTACAGAGGACTTGGGCCAACCATGGCCAGAGATGTATCATTTTCCGCGTTATACTTCCCGTTGTTTGCATACTTGGATGGTCTCGGGCCGCGAAAAAAAGATGATTCAGGTAGTACTTCAAGAACCTTATTTATTGGAACAACTTTCGTTTCCAGGTGACGCAGTATTTTGGGCAAGCTTTGTTTCTGGATTGACTGCTGGAGCATCGGCGTCATTTGCGGTCACCCCGTTGGATGTCGTGAAAACTAGAATCCAATCTGGAGGCTCCAACTACAATGGAATTTGCCACGCATTTTATCGAATCTGGATGGATGAAGGCGTTAAGGCTTTGTTTAAGGGAGCCATTTGCCGTATGATGGTGATGGCGCCACTGTTCGGAATCGCGCAGACAGTTTATTACGTCGGATTGGCAGAGAAAATTCTTGGATTAGAAAAAGGATCTAGAGTTTAATTTCTACTCATAGTTCATGTAGATCAGCAATATTCACAAATATTTCACATTAGTTACTCTTTTCATGCTTATTTTCTTCGTTCAGTTTTCTTTTCAAAAAAGTTTTTTTATTGTTTGAAGATACTGTATAGAGAAAAACACAGAACATTATTTAGCTGTTTTCGCCATGTCATCGGCTTTCTTTGAAGCGGCAGAAACGGCTTCAATCACTGCTGAGCGGAAGCCATGTTTTTCAAGAGCCCGAACTCCTTCGATAGTTGTTCCTCCTGGAGAGCACACCTGATCCTTGAGCCATCCGAAATGCTGCTTTTCGATATCGAACCCAGACTCCGAGTTTAGAAGCATCTGGGCGGCACCCAACACCGCCTGGGCAGCAATTCTTTTTGCTTCAGCTCTTCCTAGTCCTTGTGCAACTGCTCCATCGGCCAGAGATTCGATGTACATGAAAGTCCATGCAGGACTGCTTGCACCAATTGCCATAGCAGGATTGAAGCACCGTTCCGGAATGATTTCGACAGTTCCAATGCATTCTGCAAACTCACGAGCGTACTTGATGTAGGTGTCTTGGTTTTCAATTTTGTCGTTCTTTTCGTAGCACATCGTCGTAGCAGCAGCACCGATTGAACTTGCAACACTCGGCATCATGCGTATAATAGTAGTGTTTCCGGACACAAATGGAAGCTGAAATTTGAGATAACTGAGGTATAGGACATCACAACCAGAGAAGAAAAACCACTTACTTTAGCACTAAGAGTTGGAAGCGGCACTCCTGCCATAACCGAAACTATAAACTTCGGTCTTGAATTTACAGGCCAGCTTGAAACGACTTCATTAAAGATTTGAGGTTTAACACAAATTATGTAGATAGCCGTCGGATACTTCTCCAACATTTCAAGCGTATTTGTGAATACATTAACGTATCCCTTTTGTCTCCATTTTTCTGCAGATTTTTCTGTCCGAACACTGATTACGACACGATCTTTCTCGACGAAACCTGAAAGAATTCAAAATTACAAAAGTTATTCAGTTTTTAATTACGTTTTGCTACACATCCCGTAATCAAAGCGGCTGCCATGTTCCCACCGCCAATAAATACTAAAGGAGCATTTTCAGATGACCCGTCTTTCAATTCTTTGCTACCAGTCATGGTTCAACTGAAAAAATATTTTAAAATACAAATATATTAAAGTTGCGGCTGAGAAACAAGAAAGAAGTGGAAGTGCTATGCTGCGAGACTTCACTAATCGTCTGCGTATCTGTCTCAGCAGTTGTCTCGCACGGAGTGAATTTTCCTTTAAAAATTGAGTGTTTTGTACTGACTAGGGAAGACCCCAACTCGGGTGTGGCGATACGGGTGATAACCTATATCATCTGAAAGCTGACATTTTCCTGATTCCAAATCTGTTTTCAAAAAGTGCTTTGTCGCGTTAGTTTTCGAGAAAATTGGGTCGAAAGTTTCGAAAAATGACGTGGATTTTTCATCTCATTTTCCTTCCTCACGTATATAAGTTTTGAAGCGTTGAATAAATGCGGAGGCGTGGTCGAATGGTTACACAGGTCCTGGGCGCGCATACGCATAATGGATGGGCGATGGAGGACGCGCCGAAGATTTGGGTACAGGGAAAGGGCGCCGATATGAGGCATATACGGGGCATATGGGGCACATTACGCCGAACCCGTGATGCATCCAGTAGCCATTCCTTATGCGCCGCATATTGTACATAATAGCGAATACATTTCAAAGTCGATTCCCCAATGCTAGGTTTCGATTATTTGAAAGAAATTGAATTCCGATTTATTTATGGTATAATAAGTGAGATGAATAAAAGGAAATAGAATGACAATGTGGGATTAAAAGGGAGGGGAACAGTAGAAGAGATCAACAAAAAAGGCTAGAAAACGCAACAAAATGGCTATAAAAAGCAACAAAATGGCTAGAAAAAGGAACAAAATGGCTAGAAAAAGCAACAAAGCCATGATCAACTAAGAACACACGAGACACATTATGATTTAATTTAATAATCTCTTATTTGAGACACTCAGGTAAACGATTCTGAATTAGATCTGACTTCATTCGGAATTAGATCGAATAACTCGAAATTCTGAATTAGATCTGAGTTCATTCGGAATTAGATCTGGACTAGATCTAATACCTAAGTTGCCACGAGAAATGCGCCATCAATGACTCAGCTGCCGCGGATGAATTGTTTTGTTTTTTTGTTGTCCTAAATTTTTTTCGTCAGGAAAATGGGGTTTTCTCTCAACTTTTGCCTTTTTTCGCTCGGTTATTTTAAACTATATTTTCTGGATCATATTTTAATGTGTTGTGCACGTTTTTGCAAAATTTTTAGGTGAATTTTAGGTGTTTTTTTAGGAACAACTGAATATTCAAAGTTCAATTTATAGAGAAGACAGTAATTCTATGAACCGACAAAAATACGACGATTTTGAAGATTTTAAATTCGGAGAAAACTCTGCAGGTAAGATATTTTTTGCCCTTTTCAGCTTAAAGGATTACGTAAAAACGATGCAAGGGATCACCGAAAAAAACAAGAAAAAAAGAGATGATAAATTTCTCTGATAGTGAGCTCAATTTACACAAGTCGAGAAGGTCTTACTTCCGGAAACTGCGTCTCGCCGTGAGCAGGTTAGTTTTCGAAAGTCTGGAGGACAAAAAACCATGCGTGAATTTGCAGGCTCTCAACCGAATGTGGCATGACCCGATTAAAACTATTCAAAAAGTTGGGATTTGTTGTATAAAACAACTGCTCTGATGAATTTATTTGGATTTGCAAAGATTTGAGTACGGAAATTATATTGAAATGGCTCAAGTAAGTTTATTATCGACATCACAAAGCCAAAAACTTCTTTTTTCAGTTAAATCGACATTCATTTCATAAAGAATATCCATCTTATCTACAACCGGAAACTATGACAAGAGAATTTTCAAAATCGAAAATATGGACGAGCGGAAGAATTCAAATTGAGATTTTTTTTAATAAATTTGTCACTTTTTCTTATCTCATAGGTCCCATTATTCTCGCTGATCTCATCGTTTTCTTTTTTGCTGATCCCATTCATTCATTTGTATCACACCCCTCATTTTCGTTCCGATTTCCTATATCTACATTTTAATCAATGTTTTTCTTTTTCTCATACTTGTTCTGTTTTCTTTTTTAATAAATTTTATCATAAACAAAGTGAATGGCATTGAAAAGAAAACAAAATTTGAAAAGCGCGCGCTACGATGCTCCGAAATCCCGCTGGTCTGTTCGGAATTAGATCTAATTCGTTCGTAGTTCATTCGGTGTTCATTCGGAATTAGATCTGGGTTCGTTCGTAAATAGAAGTGGCATGATCTAATTCAGAATTTAGCTGATCTAATTCCGAACGAACACCGAATGAACTACGAACGAATTAGACCTAATTCCGAACAGGCCGGCGGGATTTCGGAGCATCGTAGCGCGCGTTTTTCAAATTTTGTTTTCTTTTTTATCGCCGGTTGCTTCATTTATGATAAAATTTATTTTAAAAAAAGGAGAAAAAACCAGATAATATTAAAAAAGGAAAACAACCAAATGAGTTGGGATACAAATGAAATGGATTTTGTAAATGAGATCAGAACAAGGCACTGACTAGACGTTCCACTCCCGAAACTTCCGCAATCAGTTTTTACAGGATTGACCCCAGAGGCTGGAGCTCTTCTCCATGGATATGGAATTGTTGTATGTTTTATTTGAAAGTTTAAAAAAGTACAATATAACGCTTCAGGCTCAGCTGTCGCTTAACGCTGTTCAAAAACTTCTCAGCGAGCAAAAATCGACCCAGAAAATATCCGGAGAACAATTGTTTGGAATTTCCGATGCTCCGTTTGCGGTTAAACTAAGATGTAACTATCCGGATTTCCCACCCTTTTTGGTAAGCCAGAGAGACGATAATAAAAACTTATTTGCATTTCAGGGAAGCCAGATTGACATGGACTCCATCCCGCTGATGGATGCGTCTTTCCCAACACACGTACGACTTCAGAACTATTTATTCGACACTTTAGGAAAGTCATGCACTGTTCAGACGGATATTCAGATTTAGGCGGGGCTAATGATCGTACTGGTAATCATTTTTTTTAGTTGTTTCTCGAATTTTTTCAACTCGATGATCAATTGTTCGACGAACCAGAATATCGGTCAGAGTTCGGAAATTCGAGATTGTTGAAGAACTATGCCACCGAAGAGGCTAAAAAGAAGAAATTCGTCCAAGTTTCGTCTGCTAAAAAATCGTTCAAACTAATACGTTTCGAGCTCAATGCTCTGTAAGTTATCTGTAATCTTTTCATTTAACAAATAAATTATTTTCAGCAAAGAGCTTCGTCTAGGAACATTCATAATTGCCGATGGATCTTCACAAGGATACTTCGCAAGAAGAAAAGTGAGTTTCCATCCAATTTGTTTCGACAATATTCTTTCAGAGACACATTGCCAAGAGCAAGGCCCACGACGCTGGAGAAGAGGAGGAGGAATCTTAATGTCGTCGCCATCTTCAACACAATCTGCGCAATATTCTCTACATTTTTGAATTTTCTCATCGTTGTTTTTTTGTTGTTGTTGCATTCCTAATCAAATAAACTGTTTGATTTAAGAAAAATCGATAAAATTCACCCGATTTCGAGAAAAAATTCAAAAAACGGCACACATGAGCACGATTACCGCGTTGCAGCGGCACATGTGCCAAAAATTTGCTGAGTTTGGAACGCGTTCCCTTTTCCCTCTTCTCACGCGTTTCATAAAGGGGCGTGTCACTTTACAACCTGCGGCGCGCCCACGTTTTATTGAATAGACAATATGCTTCCTCAACAAAAAGCATCCAATTACAACGAAATTTTAAAGAAAATTTATTAAATTACAAGATGGATTTCCGTTATTTTGTGGCCCTAAAGAGGGCCGTTGGGTTCGGTGGGGTGTTTGGAAGGTTCTTATTCCTTGTCTCCTCCGGTCTTCTTTGGCAGAAGAACGGCTTGGATGTTTGGAAGAACTCCTCCTTGAGCGATCGTGACTCCGGCCAAAAGCTTGTTCAACTCCTCGTCGTTGCGGACAGCGAGTTGAAGATGTCTTGGTGCGATACGGGTCTTCTTGTTGTCACGGGCAGCGTTACCGGCCAACTCGAGAACTTCAGCAGCGAGGTACTCAAGGACAGCGGCCAAGTAGACTGGGGCTCCGGCTCCGACGCGTTGAGCGTAGTTTCCTTTGCGAAGAATACGGTGAAGACGACCGACTGGGAATTGAAGTCCAGCTCTTGACGAGCGTGACTTGGCCTTTCCTCCGGTCTTGGCTTTGCCTCCCTTTCCACGTCCAGACATTGTTGTTTGATGAGCGATTTAGGTCGTAAACGAACTGAAGAAAGATGGGTATTGGGAGCTTTATATACGTGAGGGCGCGGTGGAAAGGCGGGGTGACCTTCGCCGTTAACCACCCTGCGGGGACACATGCTTCGTCTATGCGCGCACACCGAATGACCACCTGGCAAACCATTAGCCCCGCCTACCCACCGCAGCCGCAAATAAATATTGCTCATTGCAACCCTTTCCCCATGAATTGTCAATTCTACATTCCAACATGCCACCAAAGCCATCCGCCAAGGGAGCCAAGAAGGCCGCTAAGACCGTCACCAAGCCAAAGGATGGAAAGAAGAGAAGAGCCCACCGCAAGGAATCGTACTCTGTCTACATCTACCGTGTCCTCAAGCAAGTTCACCCAGACACTGGAGTCTCCTCCAAAGCCATGTCTATCATGAACTCGTTTGTCAATGACGTCTTCGAGCGCATCGCTGCTGAGGCCTCTCGTCTTGCGCACTACAACAAGCGTTCTACCATCTCTTCTCGCGAAATCCAGACAGCCGTCCGTCTGATTCTTCCAGGAGAGCTTGCCAAACACGCCGTGTCTGAAGGAACCAAGGCCGTCACCAAGTACACTTCCAGCAAGTAAATACTTGGTCGATAGCAACCCCACCGAACCCAACGGCCCTCTTTAGGGCCACAATTACTCTGAATCCATCAATTTTCAAATAAAACTTCGTTTTTATCATTTACTGTATTTCTCGATTTCTCAAGTATCTGTCCTAAATTTGTAAACCTAAACATCTCTAGAAAAGGCAGAGCGATACCCTTTACCAAACACAACTAGAGCCGTTGCAAGCTTGCAAAATTTGGGAAAAAATGAAATTTTCCAAAAGAAATGTTTCCTCTAAACCAATGTCCGACTTTCTTTGGTGTAGGTTTTTTATCACTGCTTTTGTGTTACAACATATTTTTGAGGAAATTAGAAGTTCCTAGATACAGAGCAAAACGGATTCAACTTCTACAAATTTATAACCAATAAAAAAATTCAATCAGAGATTTTCGCAAATCGAAAGTTTGAAGTTGGAAGTCGGTGTGTTCCTTTGCTGCCAGAAAGCTCAGCGTACGCTGTCAATTGCTATTTCATTTTCTTTGAAAATTTGATTTCGTTCATTTGGTAAAAGGGGGACGTTCAGTGATAAACACCTAGCCATGAACCCCAAACAATGGCGACCTGAGGCCTTTTAGTACTTTTTTTTACTTCAATGACGTCGATCAGTCTTCTAAAAAAAGAAATAGCAATGAGTAGCGCATCCAAAGCTTCCTGGCAGTTGACAGCATTCAACGTCGTCCTTCTTCCTTTGCGAATCCCATCCTTGAGTAGAGAAGCCAGTAGTCTTCGTAGAATTGATCGGATTCCTTGCCATCCCAGCTGCTCTGGAAACTCGTTACAAATCGGACTCCTCATCGGCTCCTCGGCCCGACTTCTTCTTGATTTCTCCAGCTTATATAGGTCCCGTAGATCAGATCTGGAGATAAGATAAGAAAAGAGTTCATGAAAGTTGTCAGCACGCTGAGTTTCTGTTCATTTTTTGTAATAAAAAAACGGAAATTGTAGATTTACGTCAGATTTACGTCAGTAGTTTTTGATTTAGGTCAGCGTCTTGATTTAGGCCAGACTTTTTGATTTAGGTCAGTGTGTACCATCAGAACACCAAGAATTTTAGAATTGAAAAAATGGGAAGTTTTGAAGTCTCGAAATCTCTGATTCGAATCATTCTCGACACCTCCGAATCTCAGAATCTCAGATTATCAGACCCCCAGAATTTCAAAATTGTTTGAATTTCCGAATTTCTGAATCTCAGAATCTCGAAATCTCAGAATTTCAGAACTTCATGATTTCAGAATCCCGGAATCTTAGAATTTTGCAATTACAAAATTTCATCATCCTCTATTTTTTCCAACTACAGTGCTTCTTTAGATTTTCAAACTATATTTAGTAATCTTTCACCACTAAAAAAAGGCTACAGTAACCATATACATTTCCAAAATAGTAACCCTCAAAAGGGCATACAGATTGCTGTTTAATAAATGAAACTTTCTGAATTTTCAAACGGGAACTACAGTAATCCATAATTAAGAATTCTGAATTTCAGAATTCAGAAATTTAGAAATTTAGAAATTCAGAAATTCTTAAATCCTGAAATTGTAAAATTCCAAAAAGCCAAAACACCAAAATTCGGAAATTCTGAAATTCTAAGATTCTGAAATTCTAAGATCCCGAGATTCTGAAATGTTGATATTCTGGGGGTCGGATGCGGAAAAGCGAATAGATTCTGAAAAAAACTTGACTGGACAGGGCATTTGTGAATTAGGACCTCAAACGTCGGTAAGTTTCCTTGATATGGACCATATGGTTGCAGATTTTGTGAATAGACGCACGGTAAATAATAAATTTCTGTTCCCGCTCGAAGTTTTACCGGATTGCTCAGATCAATTTATTTTGGAAACAAGTAGATTTTTTGCGAAATTTTTAAAGAAACAACAACAAAATCATAATTTATTCAAGGAAATATATTTTAGGATTCGTGTTATTTGTGGCCCTAAAGAGGGCCGTTGGGTTCGGTGATTGGTTTGCATAAATGCGAAGGAAATTATCCTCCGAATCCGTACAGGGTTCTTCCTTGGCGCTTCAAAGCGTAGACGACGTCCATGGCGGTGACAGTCTTCCTCTTGGCGTGCTCGCAGTAGGTGACAGCATCACGGATGACGTTCTCGAGGAACACCTTCAGAACTCCACGGGTTTCCTCGTAGATGAGTCCAGAGATACGCTTGACTCCACCACGACGAGCGAGACGGCGAATAGCTGGCTTGGTGATTCCTTGGATGTTGTCACGAAGGACCTTGCGATGGCGCTTGGCACCTCCTTTTCCGAGGCCTTTTCCTCCCTTTCCACGTCCGGACATTGTTGAGCGATTGATGAAGACTCACAAGTGAGATGAAGTTTCCGTCGTCTGTGTGCCGGTTTTGTTCTGTCTGCGGTGGGTGGGCGGAGTTAGTTACCTCCACCCTGCGGGGACACATTTTACCTCGCGTTCTCGCTTGCCGAATGTATTTGACTCCGCCTACCCACCGCAGTGTGATACAAAAGGTTTCGTCTGTGTCTCATTACTTTACAGTCCCAATCGGATTATCAGCCTATCGCAATGGCTCGTACCAAGCAAACCGCCCGCAAATCTACCGGAGGAAAGGCCCCAAGAAAGCAATTGGCCACCAAAGCTGCCCGCAAGTCGGCCCCAGCTGCCGGAGGAGTCAAGAAGCCACATCGTTACCGTCCAGGAACCGTTGCTCTTCGTGAGATCAGACGTTACCAAAAGTCGACTGAGCTCCTCATCCGCAAGTTGCCATTCCAGCGACTTGTCCGTGAAATCGCCCAGGACTTCAAGACTGACCTCCGCTTCCAATCCTCCGCCGTCATGGCTCTTCAAGAATCTGCCGAGGCTTACCTTGTCGGACTCTTCGAGGACACCAACTTGTGCGCCATCCACGCTAAGCGAGTCACCATCATGCCAAAGGATATCCAGCTTGCCAGACGTATCCGAGGAGAGCGCGCTTAAGTACATTTTTGGTAACTGAGCAAGCTTGACCTCAAACCTTAACCGAACCCAACGGCCCTCTTTAGGGCCACAAATCACATAAATCCAAATTAATTTCGTTAAATAAATTATTTAATTTTTGTTGCTATTTACATGTAAAATGTAAAACATGTTGCAAAACAATCCTCTTCTCATAAAGAGGTGGTCTGAGAAAAAATCCTGTTGGTCCCCCTGTCAGTCATACTTGTAAAATTCCGGGCCGGCCCGCCAAAGCCCGGTAGCAAAAATTTTGTCATTTTGAACCGAATTCTGAGCTCTCAATACAATTTCTATATTTTTTGTGCTTTTTGTATTGTTTGTCTGTTTGATCAAAAAACATTTTTAAAAAACTAGAAAAAATTTTTTTGTCGAAAAAAATCACATAAGGGTCCCCTTATGTGTTTTTTGAAATTTTCAAAACTTGTGGAATGACAGGCACGCCGGGCCGGGCCTCCGAAATTCGGGAAAAAGCCCGGCCCGTTACAATTATGCTGTCAGTCGGCTTTTGAAAAGAGTTACAGGACCTTTTAAGAGAAAGTGAAGAGCTGAGCGACGAATTTTTAAAATAGATTAAATAGCGCTGAAGGCGCACCAGCTCGCTGGTAGTATAATAATAAAACTTACAAATCCGTCACGATTAGTTTGTTTTCAAATCTGCGAAGCTCAAAAACGGCAGACACTGCCGCAGTCACATTATATACTATTAAATTATAGAAGACGTAGCAGTTTGATTATGTTATTCCTTTTCTGAATAGTTTTGTATATGTGAAAAGAAAAACAATTAGCACGGTTCCGGACTCCGTATCCATCGAGATGAATCCCAATAATACATTTGTACCTCATCATTCGGATGGAATGAGGAAGCTAAGAAAAGAAAAACCGATAAAACTAGTAACAGCAGCCAGTAGAATGTGTTCGAACTCGATTTAGCACGCATTTCTGCACAAAAAATTTAATAAAATATCGGACACTCCGACCTGAATGTTTTTGCAACTGGCTGTATAGAGAATTCTCCATGAGAGTAAATACTGTCTGCAAAGACACATGGAAACAAAAGCACGAAGATTGTTAGAAATCAAAATAACATTCATAAGAGATTAACAAACGTATCGGACGTTTTAAACGGAAAATAGAACCAGAAGAATGAGAAAAATTTTGAAGAATAGAAATAATTGCTCTAATGATCTTTGCTGCTCGAATTAACATCGATGGGTTAGATCAAATGACGGAAAATTTCAGAACCTTGAAAAAAAGTTATTTCATAATGATAATAACACATATATTTAAAAAATCTAAAACATGATTTTAAAGGGGAGACAAAAAATTGTTATTGCATGAAATTTTTTGAAAAGTATAATATGTGGATTCCTAGAAAAAGAAACAATTCAAAAAGAGCGAAACTAAAAACTGCCCAATGAGGCAAAATACCTCGAAAGCACTGGGGTCCTAGGAAGCGGGTCAGAAAGCGCGCCCCAGTAAATTTCGTAAAAATTCTAATTTCGCTGCCGAACTTAGTTGGCTGAGTATCACAATTTTAAATGATGAGCGAAAACCCCCGTTGATTTCAAAGAAGTAGATCATGATCTAGATCAAACTCGCGTCCACTTTGAAATTATTAAATTTCTTCTGGCCTACGAGTTTGCTGGGGCGCCTTTTCTGACCCGCTTCCTGGGACCTAAGTGGCGAAGTCGTTCACATTTGGAAAAAATTTCTCAAATTCTATTTCGGATTCCCGCCAAAACTTAATAATCTCTGTTTGTTATTTCCTGTGCCGTTTAAAGTTAGCCTAGAGTTTTTAATTTTGAAACGAATTCAAAAATGGACTTGTTTCTGTCGGAATTTAATTTTAGGATTCCAAAGTCTTACATAACATTTTTAGTTTTAGATCAAACTTTAAAGAATTAAATTAGGGATTTTCTAGAATAAGGGGTAATCTACCCAATGATTTTGCTTTTTCTTTATCAACTTTTCTAGCATATTCCATCAGTAATTCATCAATTTGTTTCCGATCACCAAGGACACGAGGAGAGTATGACCAAGATGTGTTTCTGAAATCAAAAATTCATTATCCAACTCATCAATTTCAATCTTACCCTATAAAACATCTTTCCACTACAATTGGCCTTGCTAGTGGATTATACCATTGATCGTAGTTCATGGGAATCGGCCTTAATACCAATTGATACTCAGAGA
>NC_013487.2:7689985-7691778 GCF_000004555.2 Caenorhabditis briggsae | reverse complement strand
TCGGCCTTAATACCAATTGATACTCAGAGAGTCAAATCTGCTCAAACTTACTCTAAAACATCACTTGGTGTAGTTTTCAATTGTTTTGTTTTCCATCCATGAAGCATGAAATCTCTGGCAGGATTCCAGAGTCCACTCGTAAGCCAGTCATCTCTAGACCAACCAGTTCCTTTTTTCATTATCCGAATATTTCCGAAATCAGTTCTAGAGCCAAGAATTCCTCTGATACATCCAGTATATGCAGAAAGATCTGCAGAATTCCAAGAGTTGTAATATACTTTACGGCAGGTATCAACTTCTAAATCTCCCGGGAATATTTTATCTGCGAGAAACAGATGAATGCACCATTGTCTGACCCATGAGCTCCTTTTGGGAGTTTCTGTTCGAAGTTGGAAAATTCTAAAAAATAGATTAAAATCTGCAAAGATTTTTAAAAAGTTCACCAGTTAGAAAGTCAATTGAGAATTTTGAATTCTTGACAATATATGAACCAGCCATTACTTCCCAATTGAAAAGTCGATCGTAAAATATAAGATCAAACTGGCTATCCATAAATTCTTCTAATCTTCTTCTTGGATTTACAACTCCATGATCTGCGTCTATGAACAATACAACATCATAAGAAGGAAGAATGTAAGAAACTACACAATGTCAACGGAAGAATTTCTGGAATAAACCGAATCGATTGAAACAATGTGTTACTTTTTTAGTTTACATTTTTCTGATGACAGCTATAATTTGAGTCAAAACTAAATTGAAGTCATAGTTTTGTGCTCTAGCGTAGCATTCAACACTTTCTGAAATGTGAAATATAACTATTTTCATTCTAAATAAAGTACTGATGGCCACTTCATAGTCTTGAGGGTTCGTATCATTTGTGAGAACAATAACAATTCCGATATTCAAGGTTTTTGGAGAGCTCTGAAACCCGTTCTTTAAATGATAAGGTTTTAGAAGTACAGTGAAACCCGTTCTTTAAATGATAAGGTTTTAGAAGTACATTTTAATCTATTTTTTAGAATTTTCCAACTTCGAACAGAAACTCCCAAAAGGAGCTCATGGGTCAGACAATGGTGCATTCATCTGTTTCTCGCAGATAAAATATTCCCGGGAGATTTAGAAGTTGATACCTGCCGTAAAGTATATTACAACTCTTGGAATTCTGCAGATCTTTCTGCATATACTGGATGTATCAGAGGAATTCTTGGCTCTAGAACTGATTTCGGAAATATTCGGATAATGAAAAAAGGAACTGGTTGGTCTAGAGATGACTGGCTTACGAGTGGACTCTGGAATCCTGCCAGAGATTTCATGCTTCATGGATGGAAAACAAAACAATTGAAAACTACACCAAGTGATGTTTTAGAGTAAGTTTGAGCAGATTTGACTCTCTGAGTATCAATTGGTATTAAGGCCGATTCCCATGAACTACGATCAATGGTATAATCCACTAGCAAGGCCAATTGTAGTGGAAAGATGTTTTATAGGGTAAGATTGAAATTGATGAGTTGGATAATGAATTTTTGATTTCAGAAACACATCTTGGTCATACTCTCCTCGTGTCCTTGGTGATCGGAAACAAATTGATGAATTACTGATGGAATATGCTAGAAAAGTTGATAAAGAAAAAGCAAAATCATTGGGTAGATTACCCCTTATTCTAGAAAATCCCTAATTTAATTCTTTAAAGTTTGATCTAAAACTAAAAATGTTATGTAAGACTTTGGAATCCTAAAATTAAATTCCGACAGAAACAAGTCCATTTTTGAATTCGTTTCAAAATTAAAAACTCT
>NC_013487.2:7685481-7688985 GCF_000004555.2 Caenorhabditis briggsae | reverse complement strand
TCAGACACAACCAGACACTAAATTTTGAACTGTATTCCTAAAGTTATGAACATCATCTTCCTTATTTAAAAAAACGCTAGAGGCGTCTGTCCGTCCTCGTGTCCGTCTGTGGACTTTTGAAAAAATTGAAAAATACATATATATTTACGTGACCCTTTTATTTAGAAAAAGTGAGAAACGAAGCTACGAAAATTTGAAAAACTAGATTGAATCGCGTCGAAGGCGCACCAGCTTGCTGGTAGGGAATAAACAACTATCTTAAACACGTTTTCTCTAATTTTACTGAACTGTAATAGCCATTGTTCGGACTACTGTACTATGTCAAAGCTCACATTTAAGAATAAAGTCCCACTAAAAACTTTAAAAAACTCTTTTCTCAAAGTAGACGAGACTCTTGTCCTAGACAGCAACAGTCCACTTGTTTCTTCTTTTTGCTTGCAAATTCGTGAACTCGCACCCTCTCTTTTTTATGCCGAAACTTTTCATTTATGTCGCTTAAGTACACTCATCGGATTTCACAGAAGATTTCGGGTAAACTGTTCACGCCAGTTGCAAAAAAAAGAGTCTCGAGTGAAATGAGGTGGAAAATGATGTTATTGACCTGGTTAATCTCCGTTTGAAGTAGAATACGTACAAGGGGAAATAGAGTATGGGATTTATATATGAAAAAATTATTAACCCTAGAGAGCAGCTTAAAACAAACATGTAAAGTAGCACTTAAAATAATTTATGAGGCTTATCGTATTGTTAAGTTTTCGAAAATAGCCTTAATTTCATAATAACCATGTCAAAAACTAGTTTTTCACTGTTGAAAATTTGTCTCGTCAGAATGGAAACTTTACACAATCAGTTCCTTTTTCAGAAGACCGTGATTTTCCTGAATTTTTAATTCTTCATATGTCAAGCAAACTCTCTTTCGAATAAGTTATTCACAGACTCTAGAAGATATAAGGCACCGTACAACACACAATAAATAAAGTAATTCTTAAAATACTATCCCGTTGATGTTTTTTAGAATTTATAAACCATAAAACCTATAATAGAAGACCGCCCACTTTCCAGTCTGAGCTCAATTATCTAAATTCCCATGCAATATTTAAAAAGTATGTCAACAGACAAAACACTCCTGATCTTATGACAAACAATTTATCAGTTGACATCTTTCCGATATCTTTGACAGGAACCGAACGAAAAGGACTGAAAGTTAAAAGTTAGGAACTCCTTCAAATTATAGGTTTTACGGTTATTTCACTTTCCAACCCCCTAATATTCAATTGAGACAAATCTTCATCAATCAGAAATCAGATATCCACTCAATCTCTTTTTTTTCGAGTGTCCTTACACCCGCAACTTGTCATATCTTCCTGTCTTTATTCTCCAAATCCTTTGAGCACATCCGGTTCGTCACATAATTTGTCGGCGGAGCCACCCTCTCAAGATGACCTCTCTGGAAAATGAGTTGCCGCCGCCACCGCGTCGCGCCGCACAGCTCTTTAGACGACTCTCAAGTTTTTGATCATGTTTTCCGCACGTGTTTACATTTATCTATCCGAAGTCATTTGGACATTTTTCACCAATCCGACACACAATCTTTCCTTTTTTTCTCCAGAGATTTCATGGCTAGGACAGCTGCACCAACAACTACACCTCCTACAGAGAATAATGGATCTAGGAGTAAAAGAAGACGATACTTTGCAAATGGAAGAAGTAGGACAATCGAACTGTCAACACTTGCAGAGATTGTGAGGAGGAATTTGCTAAAACAGGTGAGCTGGATATTCATTTTCCCTATATTTCCCAATTTCAGAAGGAGCATCCTCTCAAGCAGAAGGTGTTCTGAAAGTGTTGACAACTCAGGATGATATGTGTATTGGGACTACAGGAGGCAGCTACAAGTCCTTGAAGCGTGGATCTGTGAAAGCACAAGCTCTGAAATTGAGTGAGAGACTTGCTCAAAAAAGTTCGTTTTATTTATTTTGAGCGGTTTCATTTTTGACATATGATGTTACAGTAGCCGCGGACAATTTAGCCAAAGAAAGTGAAGAAAAGAGTGAAATGGAGAAGCAAAGTTGTTCGAAACCCGTCGTAGTCGATGTCAAGTTGAGAAGGAATCTCACCGAAATCAGAAGGGATATAAGGAATTTTGAGGTGAGAATTTGGGAGCGTGATGCCTTTTTAAATGCCGTTAAACCTCTAATTTAATTGCTCCTTAGCTTTTAAACTAATCTCGGTTCCTTTTAATAATATAAGACGGTAGAAATTTGAAGAATTTTTTCTCATTTCTGAAAACCGAAATTTCTCAAATTTTATGTACAAAAAGAACAGAGTTAACAGAAAGAACAAACGTTTTTCGAAAAGTTTGTCTATTCCACAGATTTCGTCCAGTTTCGCAAAGTGTTTATTTGATGGATCTGAAAATGACCTTGAACAAAAAAAGGTGGACAAATTAAAATTGGACAGTGTGGACAGTTGGGACAGTGGTAGTAGTTTGCTCAAATCCGGGTGACAACCAATCTTCCTGCATTTTGAACTTCTTGTTGCTCTGTGCCTTCTTTCCTTCTACAGGTACAGAATCGGTTTGTCTCCCGATTTTGTACTTTTTTAAAGGGAAAAGTGGTCACGCCAAATTCAATTATTATTTGAATTGTGCCACGAGGTACAAAATCGGTAGGCATACCGATGCTGTACCTAGTGAAACAATTCAAATACGCTTATTTGGGTGAGAGTGATATCTGAAGATACTCATAGTTTGAGACTGGAGTACGTATACATATTCTCTGACCTCCGAATAGCCGTAGCTGTACTTGCACACCGTAATGGAATGGAACCAACTGCACGACAGGTGAACGCTATTTGATTTTTTCAAAAACCTTTCAAAAAATACCTCTTGAATTTCAGATGTTGATGAGTGTGCCGAAAATACAACTCTCTGTAAAACGAAAGATCCCGATGCCACTTGTGTGAACACAGATGGAAGTTATTATTGTGTTTGTGGGCCGAATATGTTTGGAAAATCTTGTCTATTCAGTGAGAAAACTGGAACCAAGTGTAAAGAACTAAGGGTTTGATTTCAGATAAGATCATCTACCAGATTTTGAACGCAAGTTACGGAAACTTGGGACCAGATGAACTGGATGAGGTGAGGCGAGATCAGATAATGATTTACTTCAGTGTTTTTATTCACAGATGGCACAAGAATTAACAAATGATCCAACGCTGGGTCGTGATATCGTTCCATTTCTGATTGGAGGATATAGTCAGGAAGTGAGAGAAAGTCTGTCGTGGACTGCCGAAGATATGTTCTTATGGGTTGCATATGAACAGCAGTTGATAGATTTGAAGTTGATATGATAAGATTACACCCAAAATAACTTTGGATATTTCAGTTCAAACTTTATAATGTGGAATGACAAAGTGCTGGGGAATTGCTTCACATTCAATCACATGAACTCTTTATTTCAATATAAAGCGAGGGCATCTGGATATGCAGGAGGATTGGAAATG
>NC_013487.2:7628294-7685335 GCF_000004555.2 Caenorhabditis briggsae | reverse complement strand
ATATCACTCTCACTCAAATAAGCGTATTGTAGAAAGTTAGTGTCGATCAAAAAATTGGTTCAAAATCGGATTTCATGAGTAATATTTCAAAATCCACAAAAAGACACGTGAAATCAGAGAAAATTTGAATTGTTTCACTAGGTACAGAATCGGTATGCCTACCTATTTTGTACCTCGTGGCACAATTCAAATAATAATTGAATTTGGCGTGACCACTTTTTCCTTTAAAAAAGTACAAAATCGGGAGACAAACCGATTCTGTACCTGTAGAAGAAAAGAAGGAACAGAGCAACAAGAAGTTCAAAATGCAGGAAGATTGGTTGTCACCCGGATTTGACCAAACTACTACCACTGTCCCAACTGTCCACACTGTCCAATTTTAATTTGTCCACCTTTTTTTGTTCAAGGTCATTTTCAGATCCATCAAATAAACATTTTCTATAACTTTGACTAATTTCTGGAATATTCATAATTTTTGTACAGAAAATTCAGACATCTGGTGAAACTGAAATAAATGCTACATGGTACATGAAATCATCAATTCGAGCTGTTTCTATACATGCGAAAAAAATTCTTCAAATTTCAACCGTCATTATCGTATCTATCTATTTTTTTTTATGGAAACAGTCAACATCCCTTGTATTATTTTTTGAAGAAAGTATTTCTGGTTCTTTCGTAGTTTCAGAATTTCCAGACTTCTTCAAAGTTTGGTCCCTTTTTCTAATCAAAGCAACTATCCGTTTCACACCACCCATATTGAGAGTAATACTACACAAGTGGATTGTGATAAAAGGAGAAGAATAGGTGTGCAAGAGGTTCAGGTTGTTTGCTTCGATTCCTCCTGTCCTTATTCCTCTTCTTTTCCTCTCTCTATTCCCGCCGAGATGACAGTTTCTCATTGTTGTTCTAAGCTCCCGCTTCTCCTTCTCCTTTATTCATCTCTTTATTGATTGTCGTATTTGGGTTTTTGTGCTCTTTCCATACTCCCTGATATGGCATCCACTTATTCCTATGCTGAATTCAATAAGATTTTCAACGAAACGATCCCAAAAACTGAGAATCTACCTGTTGTTGTAAGAATTAGAAGAATTTAGGAGAGTCAGGGATAAAGTGCGAAATTTCAGACAACAACAGATTTCTCAACTTCACAAGACTGGCCACCACAACAGCATCAGCAACATCAGCATGACTATCCGCCAAATTGTTCCATCCCAATGCAACGGTAAGTATTTTATTGGACTGACTTCTTTCGATTCTTTGAATCTTCTTTCCCAAAATATCGTAAATTCTAGACATCCGATCTCTCGATCTGCCTCGTTCGTAGCTCCAACCCCAATGATTGTCTACGGAATGCCTCCACCACAACACGGAGACAGAATGTCAATGATTGATGGCCGATGTGATAGTCGAATCGGAGAGTACGCAATGCCTCTCTATTACATGCCTGCTCCTCCACCACCTCAACCAATGTTCCTCCCATATCCAGCTGCTTCTAAAATAGGAATGAACCATTTTGAGCAACCTAGTATGGTCATGATGCCAGGTCATCTACAGTATCCTGAAATGCAAATGAGGAGAAAGATGAAATCAGGTGATCCACGAAGGCGGAAGACTTGGTGTTCTAGAATTTGTTGTGCCGGATTTGCACAGTTACTTTGGACAATTGTATGTATTATCTCCTTTGGAATAATTGCAACTTTAATTTTAGCATTATGTTACATGTGATAACTGCTCCCTGTTTTATTTATTCCTTTTTTGTATATAACTTTACAAGCAAAACGCAACAAATCGAACATTCCAAAGAGAGATTCAAATGAATAAAAATAATATTTTATAGTCGTTTGTTGAACAGAAGAATGACGACCAGCTGGACAAACAGGAAGAATAGCTCGACGAAGGAAACGATGGAGACACCAATCAGAATACTTAGAATACCACCGAGATAAGACATGAATTTGGTTAGCTGGAAATTTCAAATTTTAAATTTAAACTTCGAGTAAGATTTCATCTTCATACATCCATGGCTGGTGTCTCACTGTAAATCATATAATCCAATTTTGGCAGAGCGATTCTAAGCACCACAGAGTCGAAATACTTCTCATAACAGGCAGCCTTGTTGATGAATGACTGCTCACAGTCAATGATCTGAAATATTTTTAGAAAAATTGTGTTTAGAAGTTAGCAACTAAGCCAACTTTGTTAACATAAGGAAGTCTGGATAGTTTTGACGTATAAACTGTTTGAGAGCATGGCAAAGGACAGGAACATTGAGGCCACTTCGATGGGTCTCCCTTGGTGTCAACCAGATTGTCAATGCATGTTTCTAAAAACATTACTATGTTATTATCATTCTTATAATAAATTAATGAAGTTGTGTCTCTTTCGAAGCGACTAACAGTAAAATAAACAAGTTAAATCGCGCCGAAGACGCACCAGCTAGCTGCTTAAAGCGCCAGAGGCGCGAGAAACAGACTGGCTTTTAAAAAAAATGTTTGATTATTTTTGAAAATTATATAAATCTTTAAAAAGATACTTTGAGAAATATTGCACGATATTCCGTCTGAGGGCATCGGGTATCGTGGATCCATGCATTGACAAGTTTCCTCAACAACGTCCTGGTAACAGGATCTCAGGCATCCCTAGAACGATCACATTGTAAGGTTTCAAAATATAGGTACTCACATCCGTTGTATAATCTCCATCATAATAATACGACTTGACCTCTTTGATTGCTTTTACACACTTACCATATCTTCCACCTAGCCGATGATAATCTTTCTGAACATATAAACATATTTAGTTTTTTTCTCGAAAACATATACTCGATTAATTGCAATTCTCGATTCAAAATGTGGAGCTGTATTGATCCGAACCGATTCTGACGTCACTACTTCCTTCGACGTAGATGTAAAAACCATAACTGCAGCTGTTTCTGTCCATGGAAGATATTCCGATTGTTTCACATTCATCTGCATTTCCAATCCTCCTGCATATCCAGATGCCCTCGCTTTATATTGAAATAAAGAGTTCATGTGATTGAATGTGAAGCAATTCCCCAGCACTTTGTCATTCCACATTATAAAGTTTGAACTGAAATATCCAAAGTTATTTTGGGTTTAATCTTATCATATCAACTTCAAATCTATCAACTGCTGTTCATATGCAACCCATAAGAACATATCTTGGCAGTCCACGACAGACTTTCTCTCACTTCCTGACTATATCCTCCAATCAGAAATGGAACGATATCACGAACCAGCGTTGGATCATTTGTTAATTCTTGTGCCATCTGTGAATAAAAACACTGAAGTAAATCATTATCTGATCTCGCCTCACCTCATCCAGTTCATCTGGTCCCAAGTTTCCGTAAGTTGCGTTCAAAATTTGGTAGATGATTTTATCTGAAATCAAAACTTTAGTTCTTTACACTTGGTTCTAGTTTTCTCACTGAATAGACAAGATTTTCCAAACATATTCGGACCACAAACACAATAATAACTTCCATCTGTGTTCACACAAGTGGCATCGGGATCTTTCGTTTTACAGAGAGTTGTATCTTCGGCACACTCATCAACATCTGAAATTCAAGAGGTATTTTTTGAAAGGTTTTTGAAAAAATTAAATAGCGTTCACCTGTTGTGCAGTTGGTTCCAGTCCATTGCGGTGTGCAAGTACAGTTATAACTATTAGGAGGACCTATTATATCTTCACACTCTCCACCATTTTGACAAGGAGTCTCATCGCAGTAGAATCTTTCTAAAGTTAGTCGAAAGTCAGAATGCGAGAATTTTTGAGAATTAAACCTTCTTCACAATAAGTGCCCTTCCAGTCTGGTGTACATTGACAGACGAATGTGGAATCCAGAAGATCGTACGCTGGAATACATGTTCCTCCATTTTCACATTTATCAATGTAACATGGATTGAATGCTGAAAAAGTCTTTGTATTCATATTTCATATCACAGACCTCCATACTTTCACAATTGGTATCTGTGTACAAGTTTAAACAAGCACAGGAATATCTTCCGTTTCCCAAGTCTGTACATGTTCCTCCGTAAAGACAAGGCTTTGTAGTGCACGGATCCCCCACTGAAATCATGATTTCATTCTACTTCACGAGAGATCTTTCTACCACAAGCAACAGTCTGGTTTGTGTTGGCACACAAACAATAGCTTCCAATCTGATCATCTGTTATTCCACAGGTTCCTACTCCACAGTCCACAGATGCACATGGAGTCAATGTAGCATCATTTTGACAGGTTGTTCCAGTTTTCAGAGGATTACAGAGACAGCTATAAGCTGATGCGGAGGTTTGAATACACTTTCCATTCCCAGCTGCATCTCCACACGGACCAGGAGTACAGACATCGTTGAGAGAGAAAACGGATGCAGATCCGGAATTCATATCAGAATATGAGCACGTGGCAAGTAGAGCAGCAAGGAGTCCACCAACTGAAAATCCAGAAAAGTGAGAGATCAAATGTTGAGATGCTTACGTAATCCAGCATTAGGAGGATCCGTGAGAGTGTTGGTAGTGGAGAAGAGGCATTCTCCTTTGGTGCCAGACATTGCTGAAAACTTGTTATCATTGGAAGTCGGAAAAGTAGTAACATACTAGAGTAAGCGTAGTTCGATGTTGGATTTGCTTCCCGGTAAGTGATCAATGCATCTCTACAATCATTTCCTTTCGTGATAGTAGTTGAATAAACGTAATAATCAGTGAATGTGGCAGATGAATCATCATAACATCCGACATAGGATGTCTGAACACTTCGAGCAGTTCCACAAGTTGCACCATAGTAATCAAAAGGGCACTGGCAATAAGGAGTAGTCTCACTGAATATGAGTGAGCAAGTTCCGCCATTTTGGCAATATCCCGTACATGGATCTCCAGAATCTGTTTAAAAAGAAAATCGTGTTCAAATTTTATAACTACTGTACATTGACACTGTTCTCCATAGAAACCAGTAGCACATGCACACGTATAAGTTCCTCCTGACGATGAGCAAACTCCGTTTTGTAAGCATGGTTGGGGGGAGCACGGGTCACTTGTCACTGCAACAATTATTTCCTCAGAAACTAGACACTAGCTCTTACGCATGGTGCAGTCAGTTCCAGTGTACCCAGCAGCACATGTACATGTTGGAATGTCATCAACAATATTACATTGTTGGTTGGAAATAGTGCAAGGGCTCGGAGAGCAGCTGGTTGGGCCGGTGCAAACTGTATCAGATGTTTGTGTTGATTGATCGGAGCAGGTGCATCCGGAACAAGTTGTGGCAGATGTTCGATTGGCAGGATAACAATACCCATGAGCACCACAATCATACGGGGTGTCCGTCTAAAGGATAGTGGGTCACCGTATTTCCTCTATTAGAAGTCCACCGAAACCGTCAACTTTAAGCTGTATTATTTCGATTCCTGTAAAAGATATCCGAAGTATGTCAACTGATAAATTATTTATCATAATATGAACAATTTTTAATTTGTTGACAACATTTTGATGTTTTTTCGCAGGAGTCTAGATAATTGAGCTTAAAGTTGACGGTTTGGGTGGGCTTCTATTAGAGGAAATACTGTGATTGCAGTTTCTTCCAGTGAAACGAAAACGTAATCTTCTCGAAGGCAAACGTCCTTATTATGTTTCCAGTGATGATTTTTCCAGTTTCTAATTCAAAAATCAAACGATTACCTGAGAAAAAATAACTGGAACAAACAGCAACAAAAGCAACATTTGGCAACTGAATCCTCATTTTCGATTCACAACCTTTTCTCGAATGGTTTTGTTTTTAGGAAATTCGAGAATCAGTTCAAATTTACTAGTGAATTAAAAATCACAGAGCTGACGATGATGAATTTCCAAATACTCAGAAAAAAGAGAAGAAAGCCAAAAATTTTTGTTCAGAGTGAAAAGAAAATTTTATTACAGAAAATAGCTTCAACGGTACGGATGCATATTAAAAGAAGTTGTACATGAGATCTTTTGATTTGTGGATTCAGTCTTCTTTTGAAGATACTGTACTTCTGGGAGACACTTCTGATGATGAAGTCTGAAAGAAATCCGGAAATTTCGCAAAATCTCAAACCAAAGTTTCTTACGCTATTCCCTCGCTCCTCGAATCGTTTTCTGTGCAACACACTTGCTGCATACAGCATTGATGCGATTTTACTTTTATGATCTTCCTGAACAAGATTGTATTTTCCCAGAATGTTGATTACTCCAACTCACCTCATTGTTTTCGTGATCCACTGAACCATGACCATGATCGTGATCATGATCATGTCCATGCCCATGGGTGACATTTACTCTTGGCTCTCCGAGCTGGAAGTATCCCATATTTAGATATCTCTGAAGGAATTCTAGATAGCATCCAGAGACAGTGAATGCAAAAAGATAGTCAGCTGGGAACAAGGTTTGTGTGAATATCATACAAATGAGAGTCGTACTTGAGAACCTGAAATAAATAGAAAATTTGAGGTTGACGAACTTCTTTTTTTGAAGACTCACGGAAATTTCTCATCTGTCAATTGATATTTGATAAGTGAAGTTTCGAAAAATGTGACACCAAAATGAATCCATGCAAGCAAAAGACCCGCGAGGAATGCCAGCGGTAGGAATCGTTTAGTTGCAATACAATCTTTATCTGAAAGTGCAAGTAACCGGCGAACTGCAAAATACTGTAGCCATTGTGTCGCCTGAAATTCCTTTTTTTTTCGTTTTTATTGACTTTTTTTACCCACTTGCACCATTACAAGATTGACATTTTGAATGATTGCATCTGATAGAATAATGAAGTTGTCGATTCTCTGATACTCGATTTCCACAGATTGCAAAATCTGTAAGAAAGTGTTTTTTTTGCTTTGTGGTCTTTCCAAAGTTCAGAAACAGGAAATGGTTTCTGTTATCTACGCTATTAAAAAACTAGGTCACGACTGTCAACGGAGCCCAAAAAATCACACCTATAAAATGACCCTGTAAGTGTGCCGAGTTGATAACGGAGTCATGATTTTTGAAAATTTAGAGAAACATACCAATTTGATGAAAAGAACGACACAACATCCGAATAAAATGGAAATGTCTCCTCTGGCATGTGCTTTGTGATGAGCATCAAGACGTTCGTTAGCGATGGTTGTGGAGAAGGCGTACAACTGAAATTTCAGAGAATTCACAGAACTCTTGCAAAAATATATTGAAAGGGCACTCACCGCTCCAAAGAAGAAAACCTGACAAACGTTTGCAGCTAAATTGATATAGTCATTGGTCATATAATGTTCATTCACCAAATCATCAAAGTCTGGAAAAAGATCAGAATCAATTTCAAAGTTCAAGATCATCTGGCAATACCTATAGTGTAGTAAAAGTAGAAGAGCCATTTGAGTGTGGACATAATCATGACAATCGGTGTGATAAGAATAAAAAACCAAACGAGATACTTGCTGATGATCAGTGGCTTAGATTCTAGAGCACTATGCTCCACGTAGACTCGAGATACATCTTTCATGAATTCTCGAAGCATTCCACGAACACCTTCTTTTCTCTGAAAAAAATATTGGTTGGAAATTCAACTTGAAATATTCCGAAATCTCCGTCAGATACCTTCATCCTCCTTTCAATATCCTCTGCTCTCTCTTCAGCTCCTCCACAAGCAAGCCAATGTGTTACAAGTAGAATCGGGAAGAATTCGGAAGCACATGAGATGATAGAAGATGAGAGAAGTCCTTTGTTAATGTAATACCACATTTTTTGAGTTCCATGAAGTTCCGAAGCTGGATTACATTCATAGTGTCGTTTGATAACAGGACACCAGTAGCCTTCAAGCTCTTTTCGTTGGCATAGTTCCTATAATGAAAGTGATAAGATTCAGAACATCTTTGTTTTAAATACCTGATGACTCAAATATCCTTTGTAAATGACCACCTTCATCCAAACAACAGCAAATGTAATATTGATGAAAAGCCGCCCTACTTTATCCAAATTAGAACTAATAGCTCCATAAAACCTTCTGTGGAGTATGTAAACCAATGATAATCCAGAAAAAGTTGCCATCAAAACATCATAAATTGCTTCGATAAATAATTCCGATGGATATAGAGCATCAACTAATTTGTCACAACTTTGAAAAGCGTAATCGAAAACAATAAAGTACAAATAGCCCAACATTATTCCAAGAGTCAGAGCTATTGCTCCAATCAAAGCCGGATCAGGGATTTCATGAGGTTCATCAAGTTTTGGAAGTTTTCTGGTTCTCCATAAAAATTCGATTTCAATAATACCACAACAAAACATCAAAAGAGCAACAATCTGAAAATGAGAATGACGAACATATGAGAAGATTGGGACTCACCAAGTGATAGATTCTCAAATAGTAAATCGTATCTTCTCTACTCAGAAGGACATAAAAGTTCATAAATATACAAAGTATGAAAATCAGGTACAAGGTTATAGTGCAAAAATAATGAATCTGAAAATTGAGAGTACAGTAATCTCATTGAAAATCTCAAAACAAACTGACATGTTTTCCCCATTTTTGAATTCCCATTCTATTTCAATCTTCTCCGGAGATCAAGAACGAAAAATGGTAGAGAAGAAAAATGCCGGAATTCGGTAGTGGAAATATAAAAATAGAGGTGAGAATGATAATGCTCCTCCGGGTACCGCTGTCTCCGAGTAATTATTGGGACACTATCAATGGAGACATTAAAATTTTAATGCGTTTTCCTTTTTCTTTTACTGTTGCATGATGGTGATGTTTCTCTTCCAAAGACACATTTTTTGATCTTGACTTTTGGCAGGTATTCGAAGGTGTTGAACAAGAACTAGGGTTATAATGATGGGTTGATTGCACAAATTCTATGATTTTTTTGATGGCTTTTTTGAAGAAGAAAGGTGTGAAATTATCACCCAACACATCAACTGCAAGTCACAGATTTGTCACTTTTTGTGGAGGAAGAACAAATAAAAAAAGGGAATTCCTAGACTGAAGAATATTATGGTTTGAGGGGTTGCGCCCAAGTTAATGGGTATTTTTCAAAACAAGACATAAACAAAGAATAGAATCAGAATCGTGGACATGTGCTTTATATATAGGAACATAGTTTTAGTCAACATCTGAAAAATTCGCCGAAGTTTTGAGATTTGAAAATCTTCCCAGAATCGAAAACGTTCAATAAAAGGGATAATCATGAATTACAAAGGAAAGTTTTTATTAAAAAAAAATATATTTTCAAAGTACGGTACATTTTGGATAACCGCAAAAACTGTAGAAAGGAGCAATTTTTCTTAGTTGCTGTCAAAGATATGTAAAAGTTGTCCACTGATAAATATTTTTCCAGGAGACATATTTTTGATATCTTGCATAGGAATTGAGATAATTGAGCTCAGACTTGGCAGGGTTGGGGCCCTTCTATTTCAGGTTTTGCGTGGTAATTCAAACGGACCCTGATTTTCTCGAATCGTGAGTACAGAATACATGACGAACGTACAATAAGCAGATTTAAACTAGTGACGGAATAGTGCGAAATGACGCAAATCGAATTTTAGCATAACATTAAAAATCTCCAGTGTCGGGTAATTCAGTCGACGCCGACAGTTTTACACAAACATCGATTCCTGGTGTATATTTTATATTCAGTTGTTTCATATGTACACTCTTATTCAGGAACACTTTTCACAGTTTTTGTTTTAAATTTTCATAGAACCAGGTTATCAACATGGTAAACAGATACAGGGTCCGCCAAAATTACGTGTGCAAGTGTAGATGACGTTATCTCCAGAAGTAGATGCGAGATTAAGACGAAATTTAACAGATAGTTTATTTCAACGCTTGAAATCATAATTCAACAAAAATTATTCGATTCTACCTCCTTTGGCAGCGACCACGGCACGAAGTCGTCGAGGGAAGGCATCAATGGTGGCACGCAGGTATTCGACGGATAATTTGTCCCATTCCTCAGACAACGACTTCTTCAGGGCCTCGATATTTGCATGAGGTCTTGCGCAGACCTTATTCTGCAGAACTCCCCATACGGAGTTGTCGAGCGGGTTCAGATCAGGCGACGAAGCCGGCCATTCGTCCTTTGGTATGAAGGCGGGGAAGTGGTCCTTGCACCACTGTTGAGCCATTTTTGCGGTATGAGCAGGCGCTCCATCTTGCTGGAAGATGTATTTCTTCTGACCGAAGTGGTTTTGAGCCCACGGTAGCACATGCTTCTCCAGAATCTCCTCAACGTAGTATTTTTGGTTGATTTTCACGCCTTTATCAACGAAAACAAGCGGACACTTCCCATCATAGCAAACCGCTCCGAAAACCATGATGCTCGCAGGATGAGAGGCTCGATGGATTGTTTTACCACGCTCAGCTGCTTGTTGAATATTTGTGGCCAGCACTCGGTGGTTTTGGCTATTAAATTCAGCCTCGACACTGAAGAGTTTCTCGTCCGAGAAGATGGTGATAAGATGATCCTTTTTGCGCGTGCCAGCGAGAAGGCGCTTCGCTTTGATGAGCCGTTTCTCCTTATTGGCTTGGGATAGAATAGCAGCTTTTGTTGCTCGATAAGAGGTCATCTTCAGCTCTTTTCTGACAATTCTCCTCATTGATGTATAGGAGATATCCATGTCATCTGACATCTTTTTCATGGAACGATGAGCATTTCGCCTGACTTTCTCCCGGACGGCCTTGACTTTCGCTGGAGTTTTTACAGTCCTCGGTCTTCCTCTTCCCGTACGGTCCTTGAGGTGGCCAAGCTGGTTGAAACGACGGATGGTCGCGAAAACCGTGTTTCGGTGCACTCCGAGTCGTTTAGAAATGTCTCCTGTGCTTAAACCTCGCTTGTAAAAGTCGACGATCAGAGTACGATGAGGACTTGCTGCTGTCATTTACCTAAAACATAACCGATTGGGATGAAACTTGGCAAACTAATAAATAATGAAATAATTAATAAAAATTTTAAAAAATTGCGCACCAAAAGTGCGTCAGTGCGCAGCGCCATGGCGTCAAAGTTGTGCACACGTAATTTTGGCGGACCCTGTAGATTTGAAGATCTGAAAAATATAGAAGTTGTAGGTTTACCGTGAAACTGTAAAAGAAAGTTTCAAGCTTGAGCCAATTTATCTTGGCTTATGTGAAAGATATGAAAAAGTGATTAACTAACAAAATATTTTTGATATTATGCTTAACATTTTGTCAGTTGATCACTTCTTGATATCTCTCACAGGAACTCAGATATATAGACTCAAATTTGATCGTTTGGGTAGCGCTCTATTAGAGTGTCTACGGTAGAGTTGAAATATCTGAGAAAATAGAAAATGTAGGAAAAACAGTGATTCTTGGCTTTTTATTGACTATTAAACAGGAACAAATGTTAATATTTATATAGATATTTTCGAAATAACCTAACAATGACCGAGATTGCACTGAAAACTTCAAAACATCTTAAAAGTCTCCAGGAACCAATACCACTTAAAACCACTAGTTTAATCTTTCCGAGTTCTCGAAACTTCAAACCCTCTGGGTCACATGTACATTCCGTTTTCATACATCGTCACCTTTCCGGTTGCTCTCTTCTCTTTCCTCAACCCTTCCGCAACCAGCTTCCGCGTGTTCCTCCTCTCTCTAATCTTGTGTCTAATTACACCTGTAAACATGCACACGTACCCAGCCAATCTTTCATTCCATTCTCCTTTTTCTTGAAATCAATCACTTTCACCTAGATTTTCATTATTCCGTTTGATATTAATTTTCAGCTTCTTCGGAGGAGAAATTGGAGAAATGAAATCGCAGCGTCGAGATGAGATTGTGCAGTTCTGCCGAGAGAATACTCTTCTTGTAATGACAATGTTCTCTGTATTTCTTGGTGTTGTCTTGGGATTCGGTCTTCGTCCGTTGAATCTGTCACAAGAGACTCTGCAACTTATTAATTTTCCCGGAGAGATTTTCATGCAGGTTCTCAAAATGATGATTCTTCCACTCATTTTTTCTTCTCTAATCTCTGGTGAGCAATTTTAATTATAATCTGAAATGTCAAACTTTTTGAATTGCGTATCCCTTCAGCTCTGGCTCAAATGGACGCGAAGGAATCAGGTCAGATGGGTGCATCTACCGTACTCTACTATCTCTCCACTGCCGTATTAGCAACTTTGGTACGTTATTATCAACTGGATTTCGATTGAAATTCGAAACAGTTTTCAGCTCGGTATCTTCCTGGTTACAGTAATCCATCCTGGAGACCCATCGATCAAAGGAACCGACATCGCAGATGCACCATCTGAAGGAAATGTGTCTCCATTGGACACTTTTTTGGATCTTGTTAGAAATATGTTTCCGGAGAACATAATTCAAGCAACATTTGAAAGAATGCAGACTACATATGTAGCAATACGGCCAAAGATAGCTTCAAAAAATGGGACAAACATAATAGTGAAACGGTCAATTGGAATGACAAAAGGAATGAATATTCTAGGAATAATAGTATTCTGTACTGGTTTCGGAATTGTCATCTCCCAATTAGGAGAACGTGCCAGGATAGTTGTTGACTTTTTTGTCATTTTGGATGCCGTTATCATGAGATGGGTCGTCACTTTGATGTGGTTTGCTCCACTTGGAATCACTTGTCTAATTTGTGGAAATCTATTGGAACTAGATGATATATCGGATATTGCATCTGTTCTAGCTCTGTACGTCTTCACTGTTTGCGCTGGATTGGTTCTTCATACAATCATCACCGTTCCACTGATGTATTTCTTTATCACAAGAGAGAATCCACTTCCTATTTTTAAGGGAATGATTCAGGCAGTTGTTACTGCATTCGGAACTGCTTCGGGGTGAGTTTGAAAGTTTTAAAATCAAAAATAGCATTCAATTCGTGTAAATTCCAGAGGTGCCACTCTACCAATGTCAATGCAGTGTCTAGAAGATCATTGTGGAGTGGATCGTCGAATTTCTCGTTTTGTTCTTCCGCTCGGCTCCACAATAAACATGGATGGAAACGCTTTGTATGAAGCTGTGGCTGTTATATTCATTGCTCAACTCAACAATGTTCAACTGTCTCTCGCAGAAGTTCTTACTGTTAGTATAACAGCCACCATTGCTTCAATAGGTTTAGGATCAGTCCCAGCTGGTTTAGTTTCAATTCTCCTCATCCTGAACACCGTTGGGTTACCCGTTCGAGATGTTTCTATGCTGTTTACAGTCGATTGGCTTTTGTAAGTTTCAAGCAAAAAGTAAATTTACAAAAGGAACAGAAATTCAGAGATCGAGTCCGAACTGCCGTGAATGTACTTGGAGATGCGTACGCTGCTTCCATAGTTCAACATCTGTTGCAGGTTTGTCTTGAGAATCAATTTTTAGATTTCACAACCGCTATATTATAGAAAAAACTGGATAAGGCTGATGCTCGCCATGATTACAAAACAGAAATCAAAGGCGAAATCGAGATGTTGAAGTCTGCAGCCACCAGCAGAAGACCATCTTTCACGATGTCGGAAGCTTCCAAAGAGCTCTTCCTCACACATGCAAACACTGCTGGAAACTCTCGAATCGGATCACGAATTGGTTCACGCCGTCCTTCATCAACAAACTTGCATCTCTCCTGGCGCAATAATCCTATTGATCCACCATACACACCTTTACCCAATGATGAAAATGTGTAACCACCCAACCAATTTATCCAAGTCCATTTTCCCATTCCAAAACAGAAAACGGTTATTCTCTCTTCATTCCGCGAGAACCCATGGATTGTTTTGTACATATCAACCCTATTTTCTTTTCAGTCTTACCAATGAAACTCAATAATTTATATTTTTAAAGATTTTAGCAGTCGAAATAGCATTATATTACTTGTATTCAAAAATTAGAGAACATAAATGGACAATGGAAAACTCGAAAGTTGCCGACTATGAAAAGTTTTTTGGACGCTATGAGAAAAGAAGTGAGCGAATTTAGTTGGATGGGTCGAATTCGAGTCCAAGTCCGAACTTGTGAGCGTCGTTGGCGGCGAGGTTGAATTGAGTGGAGAGGGTGAGTTTGAGAGCTGGGGACAGCGAGTGGGTGGCAGCAACGGCAACTTGGGAGGAGCTGTTGACCTTGGCGCGGAGAGCAAGATCGCGGCTTGGGGAGTACTTGGTGGCGAGAGCGTAATCTGCTCCGTTGGATCCAACCTTTAATGAAAATATAATCGTCATGAAAGCAATTTTGAAAATTCTACCTTCCATCCAACTTGGGTTCCGATCTCAACATTAGAGGCAACCTTGTGGTAGAGGGAAGCTCCGAAGTCGTTGGAGTTGATGACGAAGGAATGGAGAGTGTATTGTGGAGTAGAGTGTCCGAATGCCAAGGATGTAGCGGCCAGCTTGTTCGACTGGGAGTCGAATGTGGCAGCGGCTCCGATGAGCCATCCATCGCGAGCGAAGACTCCGGAAGCGTTGACAACTGGAGCAGAGGTAACTCCAACATCAGCAGTGATCTGAAGTTCAGAAAGAATTTTAGAATCTATGTGTTTTGCAAACGGAAGTATTTATTTCATGCATAGAAAATCGAACCCTAAAAGTATCTCGCTTCCAATCAAGCTTAAATTGTGAGCCACCTGCTTTATCGCCCAATATATGTAGAAGACTACTCACTCTGGCAGTTGGGAGAGCCCAGTCGAGCTTAACCTTTCCGCTTCTCTTTCCAGCGTGTGGAGCATAGAGCGAGTCAAGGGTGACCTTAACGCCGCGTCCGAATTGCTCATTGATCTCAACAACAGTTCCGAGTTGATTCTCGGTGTTCCATTTCTCAGTCAAAGTGATTCCTGAAATTATAACATCACTGCTTTGTTTTTGTTTTCTTATTTTTATTAAGAGATCATATCCCGTGCGCGCTGTGTTCTATAAGCAACCACGTGACAACTACATCGCCTCTCCTGTTCTATATTGCTGAGACAGTCATTAAGAATTTTAGAACATCGATCAAACTTTGCACTTACCGTATTGTGGGATCTTGTACTTGACATCGAGGTTTCCTCCAAGCTTTCCAGATCCGAGGTTGTGGGACGCGTTGGACTTGAATTCAACCTCCTTGTTGTCTCCGGCCTTGGTGGTGGAGTCAACCTTGAGGAATCCGAAGTCTGAAAATCATTGACTTTATTCATATTCGCATGTCGCATTTAGCTCACTGTATCCCTTATTGAAGAGGTCCTTGGCGGACTTTCCAAGATCAGCGAAGGTTGGTGGGGCCATTTTCTGAAAGTTATTCAGTTTGAAATATTTGGTAAGGAAAGAAAGGGCCACTGAAGAAAAATAGAAAGAAGAAGATAGAAACAAGTTTGTGGAAGAAGGGGGTCAATTGTTTGGACCAACAACAGAGTTTACGGAGAGACTCAAAGAAAGAGAGAAAATGAGTCAACGCCTTGTGGCAGCTGAGGCACCACGAAATGAACTCTCTTCTTCAAAATGAGGAATTCTAACTGCACCGTTAAATATCTTATCAGGAGATACAGAAGCGAGGAAAGAACATAAATACGGGCAGTGTCACAACTTTGTGAAAGAACAAATCGCGCCACAAGGCAGGCAAACAACAAACTGCGTATTTAGAGTTCAAAGGCAAGCACAGTGGTGCGCCAACCGCCCGTCACGAGACACCACGCGATGACAAAGAAACGCAGACTGGCAACTGCATCGCGACCGCAGCGCCAAGAAAAGCATTGAAACCTTTGGCGGATTTTCAAAATTTAGCGCGTCCGTGTGATGTCAACAAAACACCAAAGAAAAAGAAGAAGCAACACAAGACTACTCTTTTCAGAGCACAAAAAATCGGAATATATATCTGAAACTAATAATAGCTTCGAAAACGTAAACATCTGTTTTTTCCGATTCTATCATATCTTGTCATAAGTCCTTCAAAGCAGTTCATGGTTAACTAGCTAATTCAAACGTTGAACAGAGTGCCCTGGCCAGGAAGTAAAGCCGGAAATTGGAAATAGAGTTGAGAATGAATTCCGCATCACCTCATTCAGCATTTCACACTTGCCCTTTTCTCGGACATGTACCGCTCCGAAATCTCGAAACCGCAGTTAGAAAACCTCAACTTAATTGAGAGACTCGTTGTTATTATACTTCCAAACTACTTCTATGAATATGAATCTGTTCTCCAGCACTTGGTCAAAGAAAATTTTGGTATAGTAGAGGTTTGTCTAATTAGGAAGATAATTTTTGATAGTTTTTTCTTGAATAGAAGTCTGTGAAGAACTTTAAACCCGAAGATGTTTTGGAATGGAAAAGTGCTGACTTGGAATCACAAGACATCTGGGGGCTCTCAGATAGATTAAGTGACGGACCCTGCATGCTTCTCTTGTGTCAAAGAGCAAATGCTTTCATAGAGATGACAGGAGTTGCTAGATATCACAATGCGATTGCAAACAGGTTTGTTGCGAAACAATAACAATACACTAAAACTACATTGTCCATGTGTCTTTGTGTTATTTTAGAGTTTCTTTTTTGAAGTTGTTAGAGAATTCAGAAAATATTAGAGTTTTTTTTAAATTTGAAAAGCTTACGGTTTAGAATGAGTTCAAAAAATGGAATCTACTATTCAAAAACCACAATTGCTGCCTATCACGATACACTCTTCTTCTATCCTAAATGTAAGCAACGATGTGGTTATTCTGAAACTTTCAAATCTTATTTTCAGACGTTGATGAAAAATTAATGATAAAACATGCAAAAGATTATCTCTCTGTGGAAGTCTGGCCCAAACTCAGTCAAGGACTTGCTCGGCTTGCTGTGGAGCGTCCTGCTAATCCGATTGTTTGTTTGATCAGTTTCTTCTTCCGTCCTCCAAAATCCCAACTTTTCAGAAATGGCTAGCTGAAAATCTGCAGCAAATGCAATGATACGAATCTTTAAATAACTGAAGAAACTTTAAACTTTAACTTTTAATAAAAACTTTATGAAAATATACACAAAACAGAACTATGCGGAAAGGAAATTACGGCAGTAAAACATATTACATGTAATCAAATAACACACAGGTGATAGGAAAAACTCGCTAAGAAATTTAGCATCAGCAATAGAAAAACAATAACAAAATCAATATTCCTCCTCGATTGCAATTCTGACAAAAAGGGATGCAGATGGATCCAAAGTGTGTTGATATCCAGTGTTCAACTGAATCTGGGAATAACCGGTGCGAAGACTCATCACTGGAATTGAAAACTCCCCGACGAAATCGTTGGATGAAGTAGAATCGAAGTCCTAAAAATGCTCACATGAATGAAGAATTAGGACAAAGTGCTTACTTTCACGCAGAATCGAAGAATGGCAAGCTCTGGGCAACAGAGCGTAAAATAGAAATTGTCTCTCCATTCTGGATTGAATCCATTATCCTTGATGATTCTGGTCTTTGCCTTTGTTTCGTCACGTGGAATTCCAAAGATTTGAACACTAACATATGGATCAATGATCTCCTTTCCAGGCTCTGATTTTGGAAGATATTGCGCCGAGAAAAGACCAATGCCAAGCTTCATCTTTGGTTTTGACATACTTCTTGGATCAACTCCATCCAGCAAACACCCTGGTTTTAAAACATAACCACAATTACCATTGCTTCTGAACAATCCTGCATTCAGATCTAATTCTTCTCCAGCAGTTTGAAAGTTCATAGCAACACTTTGAATTCCACACAACCACGAAACGATCGGATGCATATTGGAAGAATCTTGACGCAAGCCTTTTGGATAACTCTTCACCAGCCGTTCTGCAGTGTATGTGAATATTGGGACAGCAGCCTCGAACATGGTGTAAACTTTGTTCTCGGACAGAGAAGGACTTCCATCGAATGGGTCTGAAAAAATTTGAAATTTGAAGGATTAGTTGGAAAAAATTACGTTTGTGAACATCTTGATAGATGTTATGACTCAATTTCACAGATGGCAATCCAATTAGAGCCGAGAGTTCAGGAGAAACTGGATGAGGATGGACATGATGCTTGTCCTTATCAGTTGGTGAGTCGTCCTCATCCGGTTCCTCAATATCTTCTTCCAAAATGATTTTCTTTCCGCGCAAAAGGAATTTTCGTTTGAGTTTGTTTGGTGATGGCAATGGATGACGATGTGAATCTTTGGGTGGAATGTATAGAGAATCTCCAAGAATTTCTTTGAACAATTCCGCCATTACTGTTTGCTGCACGAATCCAACGTGGTTTTCGAGAGTCAAGATCACAGGATACGGAGATGTTTCGAAGGCTGTTCTCTATAACGATAAATATTTGTTTCGATTTGAAAATGATGAATTAGTTTACCTTGATAGCTTCTAATGAGTTTCTCAGTGTGATTGACTCAATGAATGTCCTTTTATGAGTGATGACTGGCTCTCCATGCTCACCATCAAACAAATCTACTGTAAAAAAATGTTCTCTAGAAATATTTTCCAATGAAGTGAATCTTACACTCCAGTAGTCTTGCTCCCTTCCTCAACGCAGAAATGTAGCCTTCCACTGTCGCTTCTCCTTTCACTTGCAACCCCGTCAAATATGTGTTATGTGATGAATTGACAAAGTAGTGGGTGAGTGGTTGATCCATATCTTGGAAGATACTTTCATGCCCTGGCTTGAATACATTTCCCCATCTGGATTGCATCAATCTCCGCATTCCCATCAGACCCATCAACTTTTCCTTTTGTTTGTCTTGCACGGTTTGTTCGAAGGTATCAAGGATTTGCTCGGCTTTCTTCAGATCAACTTTTTCAAACTGGAACACAAAATCTGTGAGGAGATAACGGATATAAGTAACTTACACCTTGTTCTTCTGTTAGAAACCTTTGCAAATCTGCGACAGTTAACGTTTCCACATTATCAGAACTAGCTTGCGTCATCACAAAACGAAGATCTGGACGGTCTGTCAGTCGTTCGAAAAAATTGAGAAATTCTTTTTCATTCAATTTGTTATCCCTTGAATCTTCCAATTCTGACTCCCTGAAGATTGCTTTTGCATATCTTTCACTGATTTGAAGATTCATTCTTTTGAGAAGATTCCAAACTTCATCGAATGAAAGAAGACCATTTTTGTTGGTGTCTGCTTGCTGGAATTTGTCAATCAGCCAAGCAGTTTCGTTGAAGACGACTCGTTGATGTTTGGCAACTGATATGAGATGAGTTAGTACGGAAACCCATTTGTCGCGCGTCTGAAACACTGATTGAGCTTGTTTCGGTCACTGTTTTGATGGAAAATTTAAACTTACTTCTTTGGAATCGGCACAAAAATCAACCGACTTGTGTAGGAATTTAGCATGGGAAAAGATAACAGAGAAGCATCTTGATTCTGGTGCCAACTCTTGAAATTCGTACTTTTTCGACGCTCTTTGCAAATTATCGGTTTGATAGCCAGATCGAACTTCGAGTAGTTCAGACAACGCAACGGATTTCAGTGCATTCGGAACAAAATTGAACCAGTAACTTGAATAGTAGTTGAGGAATTGTTTGCTTTTGATAGTCACTAAAGACATCTCCTTCACTTTTTGACTGTAATTTTTATTTATGCCATTTGCTGAATATTAAAAAAAAACTCACTTTTTAATCCTGCATAATAATGATCCTTTCTCGGCCCATTCTAATTCTTCTTTGGTTTTTTCTTCATCTGCAGCTTGTGCAGCAGCCTGCTCTTCTGGAGAGACGTTCTTGTTGGCCATCGTCACCCCGAAGTTAGAAACTTTTTGTTTTGGGCAGCAATCAATGACAAGAACAAATCAGTTAAAAGGGAAGATAGAAACCAATTGCAAAATAAACGCAGCTGATGTGACCCTGGTCGTCAAAAAAGAAGAAGAAGAAAGACAGGAGAGAAAGATACAAGAGTGATGCCAGAATAGATTGAAAATTCTTCTTCTGTCTGCCTATATTTGGCCACATAAATATTGATTTGCAAACAAACTTTTCAAATTCGACAGAACAACAATTCCCACTCCATTTCAACGGTGTAAACAAAACATGTACACTGTTTGTGATGGTCAACCACAATGCCTTGAAATGGAGAACCATTCACTTTTCTGAAATACGTTCACCAAAAATCGGTCAAGTGGTTCCAACAAAAGCAGTCAAGTTGTTGAAAGTCATATACCGTTGCGTTAAAAGGGTTTCAAATGCTTCAATGAATCGCAACGACTACAGTTTTGGAATATGAATGTGGAAAGCATGCACTTGCAGATGGTCGAGGTGATTAGAATATAGCTTTTTTATTTCCCGAATGATAAATAAGGAGTTTTTAGAAAACAACCAACAAAAAGTGCAAAATATGTTCCTCGAACAAAAATAAAAGTTTCAAAGAGCGTTCTCAAAAATACGACAACGATGCTCCGACATCCCGCAAGCGCGTTCTTTAGCGTAAATCGACATGGATAGGATTCTTTGCCCAAAAGCAGTATTAAATAAATTGCAATTGATTATTCAGTTATTCAAAGTTAAAACGGTAAATGGTTTTTTAGTGTATTGTGACCGATTAAATGATTTTTAATTATTCCTCTAGAAACCAGCTATTTGCTCTACCAGCTATTTGCTCGAGCACTTGGATCCTATTTTGATTGGGCCCAAAACATTTCCGGAATAATTCTGCCTTATATTTATACTTTCTTTTTCTATTCCGTATTTCGTAAATTTCAGTTTCATGACGCGCCACGGAAAGAACTCCACAGCAGCCTCGGTTTACACCTACCATGAGCGACGAAGAGACGCAAAAGTTGGTTTTTATTTTATTAGTCCCAAATAATGCATACTTGTAACGGGCCGGGCCGGGTTTTTTTCCCAAATTTTGGAGGCCCGGCCCGGCGGGCCCGTCATTTCACAAGTTCTGAAAATTTCAAAAAACCCCTTATGTGATTTTTTTTTTCGATCAAAAATTTTTTTTCGAGTTTTTTCGATTTTTTTTTGATCAAACAGACAAACAATCAAAAAAACAAAAAAATATAGAAAAAATTGTATTGAGAGCTCAAAATGACAAAATTTTTGTCACCGGGCCGGCCCGCAATTTTACAAGGATGAAATAATGAACTTATTTCCAGGCGAGCGGGTATGGAACTCTTCATGCTCGTCTCGGTGCAGACTCGATTAAGGAGTTTCATTGCTGCTCACTGACTCTTCAGCCATGCAGAAATCCAGTAGTTTCTCCAACTGGCTACATTTTCGACCGTGAAGCGATTCTTGAAAACATTCTGGCACAGAAGAAGGCGTATGCAAAGAAACTCAAAGAATACGAGAAACAAGTGTCTGAGGAGAAGGCTGTAGAAGTGCAAGCTTTGGGACAAGCAGAAGCTTTCACTAAAAAAACACAGTTTTCGGCCATCGAAAGTACTCCTAGCAGGACTGGAGCAATAGGAACTCCAAAAGTTGAGGCAGGATCTTTGGTTCGTTAAAATGTGCTGTTATTTGTATCGTTGTTTTTAAATTTAGAAGCGGACTGGAGGCGTGATATCAAGTGAAATAGCCGCAAAAGTGAAAGCCCATGGTGAGGAAGGAACAATGTCAAACATGAAAGGAGATAAAAGTACTGCTCTTCCTAGTTTCTGGATACCAGAACTGAATCCAACTGCTGCTGCTACCAAACTGGAAAAGCCAAGTTCGAAAGTTCTGTGTCCGGTTTCGGGAAAACCAATCAAAATGAAGGAGTTATTAGAAGTGAAGTTCACTCCAATGCCAGGCACAGAAAATTCAGCAAAGCCTAAATTTGTGTGTCCAGTTACCAGAGATGAATTGACAAACACTACGAAATGCGCGTATCTCAAGAAATCGTGAGTTTTCACTACAACTTCAGTTTTCTTTCACGTCGAATTGGTTTACAGAAAGGCTGTTGTCAAGTTTGACGTCGTGGAAAAGTTGATAAAAGGAGACGGAGTGGATCCAATCAACGGAGAACCAATGGGCGAAGATGATATCATCGAGCTGCAAAGAGGAGGAACCGGATATGCTGCTACGAATGAGGTCAAGGCGAAGTTGATCAGACCCCAACTCGAACTACAGTAATCAGAAAGAACCTTCTAATTTATGCAATGTACATCTGATCTGTTCTCTGTTTTCTTGTGAAACTGAATAACTCATATAAAACTATAAATCTTTATTTCTTAAAGAGAGAAAACACGTTTTTCGATATGTACAAACAATTTCTTCAGAACTTTGTAGAGTTTCTTATCCTAAAAGTGTGCTCTGAGCACAAGTTGGACCAGTCCATCCAATGTTGCAGGTGCAACTGTAAGACTTGAGAGATCCGATACAAAGTCCGTTTCCAGAACACTGAAGAGCTCCAGTGCAAAGTGGTTCGAGTTCACAACGAAGTCCAGTGAATCCAGGAGCACAGATACACATTGGAAGAAGTTTGTTTCCAATGCAGATTCCATTTCCATTGCAATCTTTGGACTCACAGAACAAAGCTTCTGTTCCAGGAAGAATAGCTAGAATAATAAAGATTAGGAAAGAGACTTGAAGACGTCAAGACTCACTAAATCTAGATTCACACCGCGAACCAAAGAATCCTGGAGCACAGATACATGACTTCATATTTTTGGTTCCAATGCAAATACCATTGGAATTACAATCAGAAGCCTCACACATGGTTCCAGTAACTGAAACTATCAACTATGAATTCTAATGCTTATCAAATTGTACTAACTCTTTTCACATCTGTCTCCAGAATATCCAAGGTAACAAGCACAAGTCATAGCATCCTTAGTTCCAATGCACAACCCATTTGAGCTGCAGTCACGGGCGTCACAGAGTGCAACTGGCGTCTTTTCGCATTTGGATCCGGTGTATCCAATTTGACAGGCACATGAGAAACTGTTCTTTGTGCCAAGACAGAGTCCTTTGTTGTTACAATCACTTGGAGAACAGAATGTGATTGGAGCTGATGGATCCATGTTCACTGAAATCAAAGAAAAGGACTTATTGTTTTCAAGATTGGCTTACAAAGTCCTGAGATTTCACTTTCACATTTGAATCCGGTCTTTCCAAGGTTACACAAGCATAGTGGGGCCTTCTTCGATCCGACACAGACTCCGTTTCCATTACAGTCACTTGCTGTGCATCTCTCCAAAACATCGTCATCCAAACCAAATGGGTTATTCAACAAGTTTAAAGAACTGGTAGTTGGGAAAAGATTGGAGAACATTTGGTTGTTGTTATTGTTGGAAAACAAATTGAATGGGTCCATCAAATCTGGAATTTTAGAAATTCGGAAAATTCAATCATAGATTTGAACCTACTTGCAACAGAGTCACACGAATCTCCGGTCCATCCCAGGAAGCACATACACGTGGATTGCTTGGCTGTTCCAAGACATAATCCTTTACCACTGCATCTTGTGAATGCGTTGCATGGGAGTAGATCATTTAGCTCTCCCAATCCTCCGAGCGTCGGTAATCCTTGTCTTCTGTATCTTCCAGCTTGTACAGAAGCTACCAGAATCGATGAGATGAGAAGGAGATGTTTGGATGAAATCATTGCAAAACGCAGTTGTTTTTTGAATCATCCCAAATCCGTGACCCATTTTATAGTGACCCCCATGAAGTCACAAACAAACAATTATTAGCCAGTGAGCCCGCCTGTGCAAATCAAACGCCTAATGAAATCGGTACATTTCGTACAGTATCTAATTTTGTGTGATTTGACCTCTCGATCACTGATGACGAATATATCAAACACCAAAAATGAACTGTAGATGAATTTGCATTCCACCTACACAGTATTTCCATTTTTATGAGCTGTTTTATGGATATAAAGGGAAACGGTCATAACGAAAAATCGTTCTCGATTTTCTGGTTTTAGGAAAATTTTTGAGAAAAAAAAATGAACGTACTTCTTATTTTTGTGCTCATCCTAAGCTTCTTCATGGTGGTAAGCTACAGAACATTCGAAGAAAATAAAATAAAAGTGATTCCAGTCGTCAGAAGCTCGTCGCTACCGTACCAAACTGGCCAACGAAACTCCAGATCTTGGTGACTCGAAACCTTTCGGAACTTTCCGCAAGACTTCATTCGATCATTGATTATTCCGTTTTCATAATAAACATCGAACATTCCCTTTTTCTGATTACATCTAAACAAATTATTCAAAGAACAACCCAAAAAATTGAATTTTATTTTAAAATTTTGATTCAAATGAAGATCGTTGCAAGACCCATTCTTATGGGAATACATTGGTGTAATATTGGAATGAAAAAAGAGACTATCGATAGATATGACTTGACTAGAAATTGTTAAAACATGTATAGAAATTGACTAGGACAACGGATGAGATGAGTTGAAACGGACATGGAATTCAGGAAGATCATGAGATATTATAATTATTTTCCGCCTCTTAGCTTTTTGTGTTGTTCTCGTTCTGATGATGACTCAGGTGGTTCACATTCGAATGACATTAGCATTGAATCTGAAAATAAATGGAAATTTAAGATTGTCGGGAAAAAAAAATCAAAATTGCTTTCAAGAAAAAAGTGCTTACCTTTTTCACCAGAAACTGCGGTTATCAGAAGATACTGTAGAACTTGTGGATTTTTTTCAAATGTACAAATTGTTGATTTCCATTGGATCACATCCCTCAACTGCTCTGCCAACTGATTGAATGCCATAAAGTTGAGATGAGCGTTAGGAAGAATTCTCGGATGTCCGTGGTAGATCAAGAAGAGATCTTTGAGGAGAAGTACAAAGAAGGGAATCACGATTTTCGGTTGATTTCCTCTTGCGCTATCAGCTCTCCATTGTGCTGCTTTAATAGTCGCACGATAACTCAAAAAGTTTCCAGAAGGATCCAGTTGATGCTGTAGTATTTCCAGTTTTGATTTTTCAACTCGACACCACTGAATTATTGGATTATCATATTTAATTGGCTTTATCAATTCAACTAACTGTTTTCTTCAGCCTACTAACTGCAGGAAGTGATAAACCAGCAACAATTGCCATCATTGAATTGAAATTTCCAATTTCACAACACTCTTTCGCAATATCAATCATGAATTCAAAAACTGCTACTCGATTTCTGAAACTTTCTAAACTTCTGAACCAGCTCTCAGATTCTAGAACCATACCGTTTCTTGGTTTGTTTGAGAACTTCGATAGCTGCAAATGCAGATAATCGATTGAACCATTCAATATAAAATGAAATTGAACTGATAACTCCTTCTTTATTCTTTGAATGCCTTCCGATTTCTGATAGCGGATCCGAAGCAAGACTCTGAACAATCTCATCTACTCCAACCATACTGAATCTCTCCATTTCAATATGTGTCAATTGTTGGGCTACTGTTTTGGCATCATTGCACATTAGAAACAATCCGGTCTGAAATGCGTTGTATTGTTTAAAGAACCAAGTTACACAAAACTCTCACCATGCTATCAGATTGTTCTGGAAGAGTTGTATTTTCAGATAACGCTTTTTGGAGGTTGGCAACAGCTTTTTCATACCTATCGAGCTTGTTTAGCTGAAAAAAAAAAACTATCCAGTTTGTTTTAATTCCTGAAGTTACTTACAGATGATCTTAATGTTGCCTGCAAGTCTGTCGTTTTTTGCTGGTATGTTTTGTCCACTGCACATAACCGAAGCAGCTCATTCAGTCTGAAAAAACCCGTTCGAAATTCAGTTTCAAATGGATCCTACTACCTTGTTCTCATATATTCCGTTTTAAAGTCATAAGGTATATTTGTTGCCCATTCACTGCATAACCTCAGAATATGAGCGAACATTCGTCCTCTTCCTTCCTTCGCAAAATTGTGAGAGTCGGCATTTTGAGCGAACATGCAATACTGAAAAAAGGCTCCGTTGGGACGGCTTGATGCATAGTGAAAGCAGCGGATCAAAACGAGAAAAAAACAATTTGAGCTGACAAATGTGAGAGATTTCCTCTTTTTTCTTTGTGATGGAGAAATTCCACTGGGAGAAATAGAAAGAGAATAACGAACCTGAACAATTTTTTGCATCAATTCATGGGGAGAGATAAACGTTCGAATGTTGACTAGAAGTGAGAAGATGTACGCTTCGTCTGGACAAAAGTCTCGAGTGGGAACTAATCGACGGATGAGAGCATCACGACTTCCAGACAAAACGGCTCCAGAATTGTCGAGGACAAGGTCCTGAAAAGAGTATGTTGTTTTAACGGAGCTGTTTTTCAGAAATTTGTTCAAAGGGGGACCCCAACCATACATTTTTTTGAACTTCTCTGCATTAAAATGTTTTCAAAGCTGTTCATTTTTCTAATATTATTACGAAAAAATTCAAAAAAAATCCGAAAAAGCGTTTTGTTCGGAGTCCCCTTTATTGATAGGATATAGGCAATCCGTTTTTCGTGCAAAATTTTTACGGTTTTCTCTACCTCTACCTCACTCATCCCTACACCGGTTCCCACTTCTTCTATTCTCATTTTTTGTAGGTAATTGTCCTATTCTCCTGAAGATGGCATCAAGCCGAAACGTTGAGAATAAACAATTTTTATTCATATTCGTGCCTCCAACCGATAAGGTCAACAAGAGGAGTCCCCTTTAATTTCGAAGAAACACCAGAATCCTAGTTTTAAGGACCCAAAAACTTTTCATGAGAGGATGATTTCAAAAACTTACATTCTGCTCAAATGTATCTGATTTATGCGTATCCAATCTGACTGCGTTGACCTGCTGAGTCAGCGAAATCATACCGGTTTGAGACTGCGAAGATGTCAGGATGGCAGCCTGAAAATGGTGAGAAATCGTGTTTGTTCAAGTTGTAAATATCGAAAAGCGATAGTGGCCCACTTTTCTAACCATGTTTACAATATTATTTGCATGTTTACATGGGAATGGGAATCAAGACCGAATTTCTTATTTTTTGAATGGGAATCATATGTGTGTGAAAACTGATAAAACTGAGTGTTTGAGTTTTAGAACTTTATGCTCTAATGGTCAAAAGGCAAGAAAAGAGGTCGAATTTTTGAGATAAAATTAATTTCATTTTGACTCTAAAAATAGAAATGACCGTAAAATGAAGGGAGCCCACTAAAAGAGAGGGAAAGTATGGAGGATGGGAAATTTCCGAAATAAGAAAAGATGACAATAAAATAGAAGGAACAAGTGGGCGGAGTTTTGAAGAAGGAGAAGAAGAAGGCGTCAAACATTTTGCTCCAACTTTTGACATATTTTTCGTGTCAAGAAGAGGAGAAAATGAGTTGGAGAGTTGAAGAGCAGAAGAAGAGTCCCTTCTCAGTATCACAATAGATGCTGAATTAGTGAGGGATCTGAGAAATTTCACGATAAGAAAAAGGAGAAGGAAGAGAATCAAAAAATATTGTCGGCGGTATTTCTTCAGAGCTCTCTCTATAAAACTTTATCATTATCAGTTAACACGCTCTCACATGCTGCTTTTTCCGTGTAGGAGACAGTAAAAAAGAAAGAAAGAATCACGAGGTGGGAAAAAACAATACGAGCAAAAATTCTGGCCAATAATTTTGAACGATCTGGTGTTGCATAACTTATTAAGTGAGAGAGAGAGAGAGGTCCTCTGAAAGTACTCCCTAAAAGTATATGAGACTAAAAACGTGTAAAATTTTATGAGGTTCTCGGGATGCCGAAATTAGGAAATTAGGTGTCTCGAAACCTACCAGCTAATTAATTTTGGAAATGAAAGAACCGAAAAACGGAAAAATAAGAAACACCGGTGGCAAAAAGGATGAAGAGGACAAGGACGTCATAAATAGTACATGAGAAATGAGGAAGAGAAGGCGAAGAGTATGGGTGGGGAGAGACAAAACAACGGTACAACATACGAAACAACAAAAGGGAAAAGATGAAGGATTATGGTTGGCACACAGCAGGAGATCCGGAGGCACATTGAGATGGATTCGATAACGATTTGAAGGCGGAGAACAGAGACGAACAAGAAATAAAGTGTCATAAATTGAGGGGTTCGGAGCTCCGGTTATTTTGATGTTTGTATTATTGTACAGACGGAGTGAGACTGTCATTTACAGGAGCAGGAAAAGGTTCTGGAGGAAATGATCAGAGATTAGATGGGGAGATTTATTAACTTCGGAATCGGAATTTTTTTACTGCTTTTTGCCGATTTTTCTGTTTTTTTTTTCATTTAAAAAGTTGGAAAAATAAAATAATTTTTAAGTGAAAATTGACTGAAAATGTACGGAAATCGAGAAAATGAATCTTGAAAATAAAAATGTTTTTTGGTTACGGTAGTTTTCGTTGTGGGACCTTCAATCATGGCAACCAGCGTTTCTCTTCCACAACTCCGACTTTTTTGTTTTAGCATAATAGTGGATGTATAATATCAGGGTATTCAATTTTTGAATGTGTTTTTCTGAGATTTGTAAAAAACAAGCAAATTTTGAATACTACATTTGATGTCGAAGTCCATCTCACAATTTTTAGAAAAATAGGAACTTCCTCTCCAACGAATAATTGAAAGAAAACAGAGAATTTGGGAATCCCATGGATGTGTCTGCTTGGAAGAACTACTGCCTCCATGGAGGCACCCAGCGACGGATTGACGTGCCTCATCTGAATACAAATTCAGAAAATCGTTTCGTGGAAACTCCAAGCTACTGGTCTTCTCACACTTCTTGAAACCAAAACTCAATACTAATAAGAGAAATAGGGAATAGAACTGGTTGTTTTGGGGGCTATTTCTATTCATAAAAATGCGGTAAGGTTAGTAGGCCACAAGAGAGCAAGAGGTGATGTTTGTGTGTCTGTGTGCTCCGAGAGCCTGATTAACAAATTGGCATTAAGCGGGAAACAAGAAAAAGACGACACGGAGAAGAAGAAGAAGAAGAAGAAGAAGAAGAAGACGTGTTTGCAAATGTATTTGGAGGAAAACGAGAAGCCGAATGAGAAGAAATTCTTGATTAAATGGAAGTTTGAACTTTCGATTTTAACTGAAAATGTTCTAAGGAAATTCTTGGAAAACTGTTATGTGAGAAAAAGCAAGAAAACGTATTGCTGAGTAGAACTCACAAAGAAAAAAGTTGTTATTGGAAAAAGAGAACGGATTGGTAAGAAAAAAAATGAAATGATGGATCAACAGGATATAGAGGAATGCAAGAGACATATTGGGAAGAAATCTAAATATTTTGAAAAAACAAAACGGGCTTCTAAGTATTTTAGTTCTGCAAACAAGGAGTTTCACTTTAATTTTTTCTTTCAACTAAACCTCTGTCTTTACTAAGCTTAGGTGCGAAAAATTGAGTTTCTCCTTCTTCTTCTTGGTTTCATCTTGGTTTCCTTCTAAGAACAGCAAAAAAGAGAAAACAACGGAAATCAGAGACCATTTCCAAGAACTCATTCTTCGTGTTTTAGTTTTTCCAATCAAGGAATTAGAGAAGAATGAAAGGAATGGGGGACAAAGTAGAAGAAGAAACTAGTAGAAATATACGCATGTATGCATATATTCAGGCACTTCAGGCCACCCGAGAGGGTGTCAATTCGAGAAGTGCTGGACTGGCAGAGAGCGACGAAAGACATATCAAATATTGACCAAAACGGAAATATAAGATGGACCAAGAATCGTGGAGGATCAGATGAACTTTTAACAGAATACCTAATGAAAACGGAGAATTTATAAAGTATTCTGAGATTTATAAATTCGATGAGGTCGGAAAACTGAGAGAGAAAGGGACCTCAACAATACTGAATGTGGTTCCGCTCAAAACAAATCCTGAAAAAAAAGATTGGGAATTTTCAGGATTCTGAATTTCATCCTGAACATCGTTTATTAGACTTCCAAGTTTGGATTTGATTTCCAGATAATTCAGTAAACGTCTTCCTTCACCAGAACCAGAATGGAATGGATGACGTGGAAATGAGAATGACCATTCGAGGTCAAATCGGATCGTGTGTGAGCACATAAAATGAAGAATAGGAGCCGACGAAAAGTAAAGAGAGATCATCTCGAGCCATTGTTCAAAACTATCAAAAAATTTTCCCAAGATGACCGCCCGCAAATATTTGTTTAATTGGTTTGGTGCGGGGCGGTAGTGTATTCCACACTTTCCACACACTTCAAAACTTGACATAAAAGAGTTAATCCGATCTGAGAAAAGAGAAGAAGGAAAAGAAGAATCAGAAGAAATACTGCATTGTTCATTCCTGTTCCCTCAACCATTAGTCCACGATGAAACGTTTTATGATAGTGAAATCGGAGATGGAGGTCGAGTTTTTTTCCTTTTGGCTTACGGAACAAACCACAATGCGTTCAGTTTTTTTCTTTTGCTCAATTCTTCTAAATCTTCATGATTCTCCTATCAATGATTCGAGAGAATGATAATGTCAAAGTTTCAAGCCTCTTAATAACTTCACAGCCAGTTCAAAAGTGCAGGTGTGTCCTGAAAAGTTTATGGTTTGGTTTGAATGTTTCGAATGGTATTAGAAAAATGACAGATGGTAAGTATAAGTATGACATCAGAAGGAGAAAAGAGAGGTTCCGGTGTGTATTCTTGATATGGATCATTGCATTTTTCATGATGACAGATGGTTAAACGATTTTTGAGGAATTTTTGATTCATGAATAAAATCATAAGCGTATCAAGAGAATTCAAATTTTTAATATTTCATACCTGTCTATTGAGAATAATATAAATAGAAGGAGGAATAGGAGGCAGTGCATGTTTCATTCGAAACGTTTGTTCATAAGTACAGGCCTCTTTCACTGTTCCTCAAACGACGGCGCCATGACAATCACCGCTATTCCAATACGGTAATTATCGTGTAGGTCCGTTGTATGTGTGTACGTTTCTCTCTTTCTTTTCACTCAAAAACGCGGAAAGGGGACGAAATGTGTTTGAGAGGTGCGATTAGTCATTGATGGACAACTAGAATTCATCAAAAAGGAGCACAAAAAGAAAAAGGGTCGTGTCGTGGGAATCTTTTAACTTTTTTGGCAGTTGGACATACTTTCCTAGCTTCTTTAGGTTAATTGGTTTTCATTCGGATCAAGAAATGGAAATAGCATTTAGTGTGGAACATTCATCATTAGTCTCATTAAGTTTTGTAAGATTCAGAACTACATAGCAGAATGTCACCTTGCATGTACAAATGTCAACGAAAAATCACTGATTACATAGATGGATGTCCGGAATAACTTTTTTGGAAATGGAATCCGGAATACGGAACATGAAATAAAATATTCTTCTCGTAATCCGGACGAATGAAACTTTTAGGATTCTGGAAAACGGTATCCAGAATGCAATTGATTTCTGGAATCTGGAATATAGACTCCGGACAAATTAAAATATCTAGGAATCCGGAATAAAACTTAATTCTGGGAATTCGGAATTTGGAATCCGGACAATTTGAAACTTCTAGGGATACAGAACATGGAATCCGGAATACAATTAATTTTTCGGAATCCGGAATATGGAATTTGAAATGAAAAAATGCACGAAATCCGGGCATCTTTGACTGATTGTGAGAATGTCCGAATATATGGTCTCAATATTTATTACACCTGCCAATCTACATATCTTCAATCTACATAACTCCTAACAAAATACATAACTCCTAACAATCTACATAACTCCTAACAAAATTGCAGTAATCCCTTACCTGTTTTTCAAGAATAAACCTGATAAGAGCAGGCATTTCAGGTAATATAGACACCCGGATCGTCATTTTGTGATTTTCGATGTCAGGATGAATCGTGAATCAAAAGAATATAGGAATGAATTTCGAGTTTGAAATCGGAGTCGTCGTTTCCGATGAAGAAGAAGCGACATTTGCAAAAACGTAAACAATCGAAACAGAGAGAATGTGTAGAGAGCGAGTATGAGGATTCAATACAATGATTGGCTGTTATATAATTGAATCCATCGATTCGAATAAAAAGTGGAGATGTTTTAGTCATCCTTGACATTCGGACTGTTTTTTTTCGGTGGAGGCAATTGAATCGAATAAATAGAAAAATGGAAAACTGACCCGACGAGGAAGGGTGCTATACCCTCTGGCTGATTGAGTTGACAGCATCGGTTGACTCGTTGAATTCTGAAAAAGTCTCATATATTTGTGGCTGGAATGAGCTTCACAAGAACCGAGAAGAATTTAAACAAATTTTGAAGGCTCCCATAAACTGTTGTTTCTCCATGAGTCTTATGTGAAAACATATATGAGAAACATAAACAAGCACTCGTTTATTTCAGAAAAAAAGGAGAAAAAAAAATCATGTTTATCTAGATGGCATTGGAACGAATATTCATTTTGGCTCTTTTTTGTTAGACGAGTGATAAGATAAGGATGATCGTGTTAGTGGTGTTCGTTTATCAGTTCATTGATCACACCCTAATTGGTCTAGTAATCAGAAAGCTATCTAGGCAAAATAACATGTTTTCTGAATATCAGAATCCATATGAAAATCATGCCCAAGCCTATAAATCACTGATTGTTTAATGTTCTGACACCTTCTGGTTTCTTATACATACGGCGAGATTTTAACTGTTAAAACAAACTTGGGCCGGGCCGAGTCCAAATGAAAAATTCTCCGGTCCGGCCCTGTCGGCCCTGGTCAGATTGTGAAATTTCGATATGCTGAAGTTGGCACTCTTCTAGAATCACGGAACGAAAAAAAAATCACGGAACAAAAATCACGGAACGAAAAAAAAATCACGGAACAAAAATCACGGAACGAAAAAAAAATCACGGAACAAAAAATCACGGAACGAAAAATAAAATCACGGAACGAAAAATAAAATCACGGAACGAAAAATAAAATCACGGAACGAAAAATAAAATCACGGAACGAAAAATAAAATCACGGAACGAAAAATAAAATCACGGAACGAAAATTTTGGGTAATCCAAAAATTGCAAGGACCTTCATTCAAGTACTATCCTGATATTTAACCTTGACATTACATTTTTTTGCTCAGTATCCAAAATGACACCCGAAATGTGGTATTGAGTCCTTAAGGTACACTAGTTGATAGTGTACATGATTAATAGGTTACATAGGACCTTTCCCAGATGTTCTGAGGATCATGGGACATATGAGAGTTAGGTTAGAGGCTGCAACGAGCAGAGTTATCAAACTTCCCGTCGTTTTTTGGGTGTCCAACATGAAGGAAACATGATGGTTCAGCCTAAGCCTATAATTGAAAAAATTTTATTTTTCATTTTTCAAAAATTGGATGACATTTTTGGATTGAAGAAGCTTTTTTCAATCTCAGGCTTAGGCTGAAACGCCATGCTTCTTTGATCTGGAACACCCTAAAATGTCAGCAAGCTCAATAACTGCTTGATGTAGCTTTAAACGGAATTTTCAGATGTTCTACAGGTCCTATGTAACCTGTTAACTAGCGTATCTTAAGAAATTGATAAACCCTTTTTTAGTATACTTTTGGGTATTGGACAAAATAAAATTGATGCCAAAGTTAGTATTACGGATACTACTTATCAAAGTGAAGAAGATAGCAATTTTTGGATTACCCAAAATTTTCGTTCCGTGATTTTATTTTTCGTTCCGCGATTTTATTTTTCGTTCCGCGATTTTATTTTTCGTTCCGTGATTTTTTCGTTCCGTGATTTTTTCGTTCCGTGATTCTAGAAGAGTGCCGAAGTTTTCATGAAAATCTCGAAAAATGTCAAAGTTTCGATACTTCAGTGTGAAACACTTCAGGAATATTTTAAAGGTGGAATTAAATAAACTTTTCTCAAGAACTTTCAAAAAATCAGCTAGCCAGAAAAATTTGGATGAACCAGGAACTGTCCCGAACAAATATGTGTTTTGAGCTCTCCTGAACTCTATTAATCGAAAATAGTGTCTCCAGAAAGAAAAGAGCAACTTCTTGAAGCTCTTCTCCGAAATGTCTGTGCCAGCCCGCCACCCATATTAGTATACGGTTCAACGATTTGAAACAAGTGACGGAATAGGAAAAAAAGAAAAGATTTACCTTCCGTGTTGTTTCTTTTGTTTCAAAGAATATCTGGGGGAAGGCTTATTTCAGAAGTGCAAACGAAAGACAGGAAAGTAAAAAAGGTGATGCTCTAATCGTTATTTATATCTTCCATATAGTTTGGATCATAAAGTCTCAGAGAGAGAGAGAAGAAGCTTGACACAAAGAAAGAGAAGAAAAAAGACATCTGCTCGAAATTAAGTTGATCTGATCTGTTCTCGGTGGTGGCGAATCGAAACAACCGCAATCAAAATTTATGAGATTCTCGATTTCTCTAATTCTCTCTTATTTTGTGGAATTGCGGGAACCGAACAAAAAATGAATGGTGGAAGATTGAAATGAATGAAAGGAGATGCGAAACAAGTGATTTCTTTTCATCTCTATCTCTCTCTCTCTCCTTTATTTTTCTGAAGGTCTAAATGTCATCACTGTATCCACTTTACACTTTCATCTTCTGTCTCAAACACCTAGGGGCAAGAAAACTGTTTTGTTCTCAAAAGGGATACATAAATTAAAGTATGGAAATGGAATGTAGAAGAAGATGTAAGATTACAGTTTTTCTTATCAATGGTGATTTATTGGTTTCGACGGATATTGTGATTGGGACAATATTAATAAATGTTACACCTATTCTACCTGGCAGGTGCTATGATGCAGAATCTTATTGACGGGCACTGTTATTTCGTCATTAGAATCGAGCACAAAACTAATACATTGTTCAGGTTCTGGGATGAAAATCAGATATGTGATATCTTGGACAACGATCAGTTTAATTTATGGAAGACAAATGTGGCTATTCTAAACTTATTTTTAGATGCTCAACTCTACAAATACAAAATTCAAATGAAGCTCAGAATGTGAACTTTTTCATGGCGCTATTCTGTCTAGAATTTTCAAATAAAACTATCGTAAAACCTGTAATAGAATGGCCCCTAAATGTTAACTTTGAGCCAATTTTTATCGGTTCCTGTCAAAGATAAAAAGGCTTTCAATTGGTAAATTGTTTATCGTAATATCAGAAGTGTTTTGCCTGTTGACACATTTTGGATCTCTTGCGTAGGAACTGAGGTTATTGGACTCAAACTGGACAATGTGGGGGACCCTTTCCATTACAGGTGTTACGGTATATCCATACTGTAATTCACACCTGCATTACTTCGTTTTGTGTACGAAATATGAAAAATAGGCTACTAATGAGATTTTTGCAACATCATTGTGTAATTTTTGCCAATATCCAAAGTTTTATCTCACCCAGTAGCCGAGAAACAATCTAATAGAGGCCCTACTATACTTGCACTTTAAGATCAATTATCTCAATTTCTACAAGAGATATCAAAATTTTGTAAATTGATAACTGCTTGCCAGAATATCACCAACATTTTATCAGTTGGCACATTTTCGATATCTCATGAAGAAATTGAGATAATTGAACTCAAAGTTGACGGTTTGAGTGCACTTTTAAGAGAGGAAATACGGTGTATATGTATGTCCTTACTCTTTAATTTTTGCTAGTAGATTTCCGTGATGTTTAAAATCATCAGTTTATTCTTTTTTTTTGAGTCAAGGTTCAACAAACAAAACTATGAGCACAAATCATTTTGATTAAATTTCTTATGTTGCTTTTTCTTGTATTTAATTATTTATGTAAATTTGATTTTGCTATGCATCCATGGACACTTGCTACTTGATTCTATTTCTGTTCTAATTTTGGGGAAATTTTATTTTAAAAGTTCTTATATCACATGCTCCATCTTCTTCTAAATTTGCTCCCCTGTTCACCTGTCAACCCCTCGTCACTTTTCAATTTCAAACTCACCGGTAGCAACACTTTTCCATTGTTGTTCTCAATTCCTTCCCCTGACAACGTCAACGTTGTCGCTGTCGTTTTGCACCCATTCGGATTCGAACTTCGTGCTCTTTTTCGTCGCATCGGAGACCAAGGCTGAAACAACAAAATGTCCGATACGGTTAGTTTCTTTTTCTTTTCTTTTTTTTCAAAGTTTCTGCTTCTCCTTTTCATAAAAAAAAGAGAGAAAAGCCATAATGTATGCGCGGGGGATGGTGTGGAAAATAAAAGAAATATAATGGAATTGAATGGAGGTGGAAGAGAAAAGAATGATTACCATATCGGAAAGAATCAGAAACAGTTCACTGTCATTTCACACTCTTTCTTTTATTGCTTCCGGCCATCAACTGATAAAAAATGGGACTTTTGGTAAGTCAGGCGCCACGTGGCGAACTAATCATCTCATCAATTATGAGGTCGATGAGGCAAGCAAGAAAACTTGCAGTTCTAGGAAAATACAACTTGTTTCATCAGTTTTGAGCAAAAATTCTGCTATTTTTGAACCGCAGAGCAGTTTTGTGTATCACTTGTTTTTATGAGTGGATTACTGTAGTTTCTAAATCGACATAACCTCATACTGTAAAACCTGTAATAGAAGGGCCTTCTAATTTTTAACTTGAAATCAATTAAATCTCGGTTACTGTCAAATATATAAAAAAAAAGTTGTCAACTGATAAATATAAACTTTCTCATAATATCAGAAGTTTTTTGTCAGTCAACATATTTTTGATATCTTGCAAAAGAGCCAAGGCAAATTAGCACAAACTTGACAGTGTGAGGACTTTTCTATAGGCTTTATGGCAGATTCTAAGAATTCTCAATGTATCCCACTTCCGTCGATCATCGGCACTGATGTTTACGCCCACGTGCCACATCTGGGAATATCTGAATTGCAAAAAAAAACAATTTTGTTATTATGAGAAGTTCTGATTGAGAAATATCAAATGGCGATGTTATATAATAAATAAAATGAGATAGAGACACATAACAATTTTTTCATTCATACCGTAAAACCTCTAATAGAACGACACCCGGATCGTCCACTTTGAGCCTATATATCTCACTTCTTTTGAAAGATATCAAAAAGTGGTTAACTAGTAAAATGTTTATCAGGATATCAGCAACATTTTACTAGTTAGCCACTTTTTGATATCTTTCACAGTAAATGAGATATATAGGCTCAAAGTGGACGATCCGGGTGTCGTTCTATTAGAGGTTTTACGGTAACTCAAATAGAAGTTTAGATTAGGATATAAATTTATGGTACAAGTTACTGTATGATCCTTGGATTATCGTGTTACCATTCCTCAATACTCTAAAACCTTGAGGAACCGAGATAAGTTAGCTCCAAGTTAAAAGTTAAAGGACCCTTCTATTACAATTCTTACGGTAACTTTGTGAGAAATCAGAATATTTGGAGAAGAAATAAAGTACGTCTGAAAGTTTATAAACAGTCTCCCTCCCTTCTCAACGAACTAACATTGAATTCCAATAAAAAACGGCTAGACAAAAAAGACCATTCCAAAAGCGTATGACTTGCATGTGAAAAAGCTCAATCCAACTAGTCGAAATATTCCGATCAGATACATTTTGACCGCTCTCACTCTCTCTCTCTCTCTCTGCCCATTTTCGTGTGTTCCGTACACTCAATTCTCCTTCAATTTCATTCACATTTTTCTCTCTTTTTCCTACTTTTTCCCGTTTCAATTTTATGATGCATCCATTCTTCCTTTCCTTTCCTTTTTTGTGCTTTCCTCCTCACCACCAGCCTACTAGTACCCTTGACTACGACCTCTTTTCTGACTCGTCTTCTATTTCCTTTTCTGGAATATATTTTCAAGAAGAGTCGCCAATCAACGCGTAAAACATGGAAGCTTATAGAATACCCTATTCTCACCCTCTCTTCTTTTTTCCTTTTTTCCTTCTTCTTCTTCTCTTCAGGCAATTAGGTCGAAAACCCCCAGGAGTTTTTGCACCTTGCACCCAAGAGGAATTTTATATTTTATTTTTTTCCCATATTTTTTGTTCCTTCTTCTAATGTCTTCCGTCTACACTTTCCTTTGTTTTTATGTTTGCCACGTTTCTCCCCATGGAACAAAATTAGAAAACGGAATATGGTACCTGAGAACAATGAGGTCCCTAGATGTCCCAGATCTCATTTTTTTAAAATATCAGATACGTATTCTAGGAAAATCTAACAGGAGAAGTTCACAACTACCCCAAAGATACATCAGATGATACCAGCACACTTTTTGTGCGTTGACCCACTCTTTTTTCCATCCAAAATGCCTTTTCCAAAATGGAACTTGGTTTTTTCTTTGCAAATAAAAGAACATCCGGTTCATTCAAAAGGAGAAGTCTGCATTTCGAATGTCCTGTGCACCTATTTATCTATGAAAAGAGAACATAAAATGTTGGAAAAGCAGTATGAGAAATACAACTATTTCCTGATTGAATCAACATACTTTATTTTATTCAATTTAATGTTGATTCACACTGATCTGTGACTGACAAGTTTCTTACAGTATTAGGGCTAGACTCATTCGAAAAGTTCATAAATCATCAATTTAGACATTGCCTTGACGATGCCACACTTTCACACTCCATTTGTCTTTCCATTCTCTCAACTGCCAATTTTGAAATCCCATCAATCCCGTCTATCTCTACGATGTCCCCTTTATTCTTGGGAGGAGCTTTCCAAGAGGAGTTAACTGGCACTATTTGTCAGAGAAATTTTGTTGGAATGCATGATAGCTTTCGGCATTGGCATTATAAATGTTTTTAAAAATTATCGTAAAACCTGTAATAGAAGGGATTTGCATTTCATGTTTGGCTCCTATGTTCTTGGCTCCTATGTGAGATATCACAAATGTCAACTGGCAAAATGCTTCTGATATTATGTCACACTATTTATTAGTTGACAACTTTTTTATTTATTTCATAGGAACCGAGAAAAACTGGCTCAAAATTAAAAGTTAGCGGTCCTTCTATTACAGGTTTCACGGTAGTGACGGTAGTGATTTTTTAGTCAGTTCACTTATAGTTGAAAACAATGAATTTCAATTTTTAATACGATGTATTAAAGTTCAAAGAATTTTCGCACGAAAAGAAGGCGTTTTCCGTTGCCTCCTGTCGTCCCTCATTTTTGATAAATAGCTCAATCGCCCCTTCAATGCATTCCTAAAAAATCGCAGATCGGACCAAAAACTTTGAGAATCGCCTTTTTCCCATTTTTCAGTATTTTCTTCATTTCCTTTTTCCTAGAAGCTTTTTTTTATGGAATAAGTGAAGAAAGACAACTATATCCCTGTTTTTATTATATTACCTACATAGTTTTTTAGTTCTTGGACAATTATTGTTTTTAGAAATTAATTGTTTTCGAAAACAAAGCTATAACTGAGCGCAACCGAACAAAACTAGCTACGATAGGGACTGTTTACATAAAAATGTCTAGACGAAACTCTTGTGGATTTCAAATGTGTTCTAACAGTCTTTCTTCTTTCCCAACTGATATTCAAGATTCTTTATTATTCTGGTAAATCGGTGCTGCGGAAAAGAAATGCTGGTGGCCGGGGGCGAAGGTCACACAACGACAACTACCGTAACCTAAAAATATTTATATTTTCCGGTTACGAATACTTTGATAGTGGAATTAGAAAACTTTGTTAGTGAAAAACAAAGACTGAAAATGCACGAAAATCGAAGAAATGAATCCGAAAAGTGAAAATATTTTTAGGTTACGGTAGTTGTCGTTGTGGGACCTTCGGCAATGTCCACCTCCTTTTTCAATAGCTCGCTTCAGGAAAGTGCAATCTTTTTTTCAAAGACACAATCTGAATTTTGTCTAGCTAAAATTTAAAAAATAGCCATCCTCGACCATCAAAAAAGACGACAGTGTTTTGTCTATTCGAATCGAACCCCGTGAGAAAAAAGGAAGAGTTTTCTGTCTTTTGATTTCTCTTTCTGGTCAAATCGATTTTCTACGATATCTCAAAAATTTTTGGTCTCGAGCAATGAGACCAGGATGAGAGGGAAGTCTATTCGAAACTCTAAACATTCTCTCATATCTCCTAATGTCTCTTTTCTCATTTTCTCATTTTTTTCTCTCATTTCCAGTCGTTCCAGACTCCGCCTCAAAACCGCAACATTCGTTGAGTTTGAGTCCAGTCATAAATAATAAGCCTCATCATTATAACATCATTTTTCATTACTTTTTCGTTCTTCATCTACATTGTTTTCAAAGTTTTAGTTTTTTTCCTGTCTTTCAATTTTGTGGAGAGAGAAGAGGAGAATTTCGAAGAACAAACAAAACTAAAAAACGGAAGGTTCAGATCGAGTTTTTTTTTGAATTCAAAACAGTAGAGAAAAAGTGAGAAGAAGATTCGACAAGACAATCTTCGGAAGCTTTACTTCGTGAGGGCTTCTGAATGTTTGCTATTTTGATTTTCTAGCTTAACCTCGATACAACTTGCATACCCTGACTCCAAACAAACTCCGAAACATCTCCTCTCCACCTCCTCCAGATAAGCTTTCCAAAATCTCAATTCTTGAACTATGGTTCCATATAAGCTATGGAAAATCTTAGTCTAAAAAGGGACTACATTTTTGAAATGTTACTTCCTTCATCTTTTTCATAAAGTATGAGCAACGACGGTTGAAATTTCACTCCATATGATCTTTGTGCCCTCTCCTTGCTTTTTTTTGCAAGATTCATCTATTCTAAATCCTCAAAAATCCCTATTCCTAACCTTCGAAAGCCAAAAGACGTCACGAAAAAACTACGATTAGATCTATTTTATTCAAATTGGCTTCTGAATCTGATGACTCTCGTTTTCCTCAAATCCGAATTCACGTCACTGATTTTGATTCCAATAACAGAAGAAAAGGTTTGAATGAGGTTTCCGGGATAAAATTGAAAAATTCAGGAAACTGAGAAAGACAGAAAACAGTAAATTGTGGTCATACATCAATCAGAGAGGTCCCACCTACTCCAATGTAAACATCCTTTTTTCTATTCATATTCCATTTCTGGATCACAAGACTCCAATCTTTTTTTCTAAAAAAAAAAAGAACGAAATGAAGACAAAAGTTCGTCACTTTCTCCTCCTTCTTCTCCTTTTTTCTATATCGCCATTCACTTAAATTTTCAATTGGGAGCACCACACGAGCTCCGAAGAGCTCACGCAACTCCTTCCTCATCGTCTCTGTTTTCTACCCAATCCATCATTCGAGATTTGTGGGAGAGCGTCGGATCACGCTAAGAAGGCAAAGTTCTGTGACCCAGAAAAGAACTCTCGAATGACTTCCGATGCCCTTCCCACCCCATCATTATACCAGCAGTCGACTTGCTCCCAAATTTCCACTTACATCCAGTAGAACCATACAAGCTTACAATTAGTTTTCGATGACTCTTTTTGATTCTTCTCTTTTTTTTTTGAAAAGTCCATTCGATGTTTTCATCCTTGCAACTTCCCATAAAACTAGAATGATGAACAATGCATATGTCGTTTTCAATAGAAACTGACAACACAAGTAACTATATGGAAATATACTTCAAGGATCTGATCACTTTGTACTTTCTGACTTATAGAGAGGACTTATTCCTATATCTAAATATAATAATATTCTAATTGAGATTCTTGTTGATCTTAAGACTAGCTTCCAGGATAAACAAATCGAGAACAGGCAACTCTTTGATCTTTACTCCTTTCATAATGAAAATTACCAATTCAACTTTTTAGTCTATCAATATTCTTCCTTTTCCACCTCTTCCGCCTCCTAACCCTCATTGAGTGTGCCGTGTACTTCATAATTTAAATGAATTGAATGAGAAAATCAGTGTCCATGAATACATTAGAATATATTACATCCCTATTCTCAGAACTTTTCCCATGCTTCTCATTTTCAGAAGCATCTGACAGGAAGTGCAACTGCTGAAAAGGAAGCGAAACGCGCTAAGAAACAGGAGGCGAAGAAACAGAAAAGTCAGAAGGCCTCGTCGAAAAAAGCAAATAACGTTCCTGACGGAATGACGAACACGGGACGAAGAACTTCTTCTGTTACTGCGCAAATCACACGTCAGGCAAGGTGAGAAAGAGTTTGATGAAAAAAAGTGGACAGGGATGTGAGATAAAGCTTACAGAAAATCTAGAAGTTTAGATTCCATGATAAATGTATTAGATTCCATGATAGCCGTATTCCCTCTAACTGAAGCCCACCTAAACCGTCAAGTTTAAGCTTACTCATCTCGCTTTCTGTAAAATATATTCAAAATTTCTCAACTGATGAAATATTTGTCATAATATCACCAATATTTGTCATAATATCACCAATGTTTGATAACGACACAATTCCTTTTGAATAAGTTTTGAATAATCATGTAATCAGCTATCTTTGATCTTTTTTATATCAAAAATAACATCTACCGAACCACCTAACTTTTATCTTTGACCCAATTTATCTCGGTTCCTGTGAACGATATCGAAATGATGTTAACTGGCAAAATACTTTTGAAATTATAATTACCATATTGTCAGTTGACTAATTTTTGATATCTTTCACAGAAAACAAGATAAATGAGCACAAAGTGGAATGTTTGGGAGCGGGGTTCATAGAGTGCTTACGGTAATTGGGTTAAACTGATCTGATAGAAATACTAGCAAGTATTAAAGTAGAAGGCATGGAAAAACGGAATTTACAAAAAAGATAATCTAAGAAAAACTAGATGGCAGATGTTGGGCCGAAAACGATTTTGAAGGAGCTGGCGTAAAATAATGCACACAGAAAAAGGGGAAATGAGAAGTGCTGACTGATCCTTCCCCCATTTCTCATTCTTTGTTCAAGTGCTTCTTCTTCATCTAAGTGAGAAAAAAAAACTAATTCATTCTTCTCCTCCACTTTCCGACCCAAAAAAAATGTTGCAGACGCTTCTCCACGGCCATCGCACCAACACTTACCAAAATAGAAGCAGTCCACATTTTGCGAAAATTGGATGAAGTTCGAGTCAAAATGAACGATGTGGCACAGGTTTGTAGTCTTTCTATGCTCAAGAGTTGAAGACCGGATCAAGAAAAATTAGACGGCAACGAATCAGATCAATTTGTTTTCAGCTCCAAGGAGCCATCGAACACTACGTGCTCCGAAATTCTGCTCAGTTTGATCCCGTGGAGTTGGATATCATAAACAAAGAAGGATTCAGAATCATGCAAGGTTAAAAAGATAAAAGTGTCCTAACAAAGAGTTCTTTCTTTCCAGCAAGTGTCTATCCAGATGAAATAATTCTCCAGGAAGGCAGCAAGAAGATATGCGAGGTCACACTTATTGATATGGAGGACACGAGCAGTCTTCTCAAAATAAAACATCCGGTTTCTGGAATGACTGTCTATGAGCTTCGTGAACTCGGTGGAACCATTCTGATTCAGACAAACACTGATGAACTGAAAGGGTAATTGACTAGAGAACATAAGAAATTATAAACCTATAGTTTAATTTCAGTGCTCGCCTAATGACTCAGACATCCGGATTGAGCAGTTTATTCTTAAACTGTGGATGTGCATTCAGTAAGGAGACATGGTCGGTTCTGACTCAAGATAAGATCATGGCAAACGTCCGACCAAACAGATCGTTCTGGTCTGAGAATGAGATCAAGGTGAGAGATAGCGACAAATATTATTTTTCGAAATTGGAAATTTCCAGATTCAATGGGATCCAAACTGTGAGAACGAACTTCGTCTGATATCTCTTGTATTCGGAATCGGGCAAATGGTTCGTGTCGCGTTCCCCCAACTATTCCATATCGTCAAAGAGTTCCGTCAACGCAATCAGTGATTTATCTCCTCCTCCCAAACGGTTTCTTTTTGTGTTTTCAATTCATTCAGTGATGTATCATTCATCTGTACGTATATTCTCACTATACTTGTAAACAATCCCTGCCATAGTTTCTTTTAGAATCCATATTTTTGAACCAACTCAGTTAGATATGATAGAACTCGACGATTACTTCCAAATGTTAATTTCTTGAAAACTGTATCTTGTTTATGACGGGACAAAAACAGGTTACCTGGTTCTGTCCGGATCAGCCTCTTTATGGCGTTTAACTTTGGTCGCAGACAAGATGCAGTTTTCCAAATAGTGTCATTCTGTAGTAATCGTCGAGTTCTATCATATCTGATTTATTTGGTTCAAAAATATTGATTCGAAACGAAATGGCTATGGCTGGGCCCGGTATCAAGTGTGATTCTACCTAATCTTATTTTCACACCCATCCAACAAATGAAAATTATCGTGCCTTCTTTCTCCCAATCTTCCCCCAAATCAACTATTTCCAAAAGTTACCAAATCTACACTTTCACAACAAGCAACTCTTATATTTCTTCTCTCCTTTTCTTCTACATTTTCATTCAATTTCGGGGAATTTTCGTTTTTTCCTGTTCTGTGACAAATACATTAAATTTTTGATAAAATAAAATACAGACCTGGTGCCAAAATTGAGTGACAGAAGACTTCATGTTGATTTTGGTAGATTTTAAAAAAATGTCTGAAACGAAGAAGATTTCGGACATGGATGACACAAAGCAGCAAAAAAGGCGTCAACGGAAGAGATATCCAAAGTGACCAGAAAAGCAAGCAATTAGTGGAGAAAGAAGAAGAGCAAGTTCGAAGAAGGGACAGATGGAATATTTTGGGGAAGAAAAGAAGAAAGAGGAGCAGACTCATCTAATCGTATTGGAATGAGACTTTTTAAAGCAATCCAATTTTTGGTCGGAGTTTGAGAATACGAATGCTGAACATGGTGGTCTTTTTGTAGTAATTGGCGGATTGACTGATAGACAAACACTTTTGCATATGTTCAAAAATATTCTCTTTTTTTTTCGAATGTTTTGAAATTTTGTTTGAACTTTTTCACAACTCGTATTATGCTGGTATGAACAAATCGGAGCTGTGTAAGAGGAAAGTGGGCTAAAAGTCCCAAACGATAACTACTGTAACTCAGAATTTTCGGTGTTTTTTTGTATTCAAAACCTCTAAACGTTGTGTTATTTTGTATTTTATTATTTTTTATTTTACGAAAATGCCCCTAAATGAGAAATGCATATCAAAACTTTTGAGAACTATATACCAGAAAATAAAAAAAAGATAAATCTTTCAAAAATAAAAAAAAATGGTGCATCAAAAAAAGCACACAAAAGTGCAGTTGAATTGAGCAACGGGTGGCCTCTTTTCTCATCTTCCCATCCCATGAGATTTTTGGGAAATGCGACAGAAAATGCTCATTGAGCAAATCTCAGTACCCCAGCCTCGGAGGGTGTCATCTCCTTGCTTTCACCACCCAAAAAGGCGATATGTAACTCAAATGACGAGAAACCTCCGATTGGGGAATAAATGTTGAGTTTCGGAGCCGGAATCAGCGAGAAATCTATCATAGCGTAGCAGAAAATAAACATCGAAAACTGTCCCTTCAAGTGGAGAGCTTCCCTCTCTCTTCCCATTCTAACCGATGGACCCTGTTTCCAAATGCATAATTCTTTCTCGTTGTGGTCGTTGAGATGGGATGTTGAAAAATTCACCACTTCAATTTAAACAAGTGCTCTTATTGTTTTCACTTTTTACGCATCAGCACTGCTGATTCAGCAGTACTTCATTTAAAACTAACAAAAAAAATTCAAAAACCTGGTTTAAAAAAAGAACAAACGAAATAAAGTTAAACGGGTTGATTGTGGATGTGAAACCAGTAAAACCAGTGGGAGATAAGAAGGAGTAGGGTTCAATAAATTATAAGTTGCTTTGTTTGAGAAGAGTCTCGATCACTGAGCGATTGGATTCGAGAAGACGGGCGTTCAGACGAATAGCTTCGACAGTCTGTAACAAGAATTTGAAAAAAAAATTGCTGGACAAACAAACCTGTCCGATTGGCCTAGCCAACGTTTGGCGATCAGTATCATTGAGCTCCTTGCAATTGCAGAAATAGTCTTGGAACTCTACGGCTCGTTGCTCACTTCCAAAACTCTCTCCAGCAAATTTCAGACAACGCTGGAACAGACTAGAGTTCGCACCACCGTATTTTTCCAAAAATTCCTTGATGTGTTCACAGAAGTACTTCCAGGCGTACTGTTGTCCCATGTGAGTTGAACCAGTTCCAACGAACAAATAGAGCTGATCTTGTGGGCGAACTTTATTTTTCTCGAATCCATATTCGAAAAGCTGGGCCAGCAGTGGCTGCTCTGGTGTCTGCGACATTGCAATCATGGCTTGACGTTCAATCTCTTGGAAGGTTGTTGTTTCACGGAGATTCATGAGCTTGTCGAATCCTTCTTTTCCTCCACACCGGGCGACAACTCCAAAGGTGGCCAAACGAATATCTGGGTGAATTGGAGTACCCTTTTCTAAGAAGTCGGTGAAAAGTTGATTGAATTTTTCAATAGTTGGCCGATGACCAGCACGGGCAAGTCGAGCTTGAACAAGCGCACGAAGCATCATTTTCTGCGAGTCTTCTCCGGATTGCTCGGCAAATCCGAGCTCCGCGCCAGACTTCTCAAACATCTTGATGACAAGTTGTTTTGCACTGAAAGTAGAAATCATAGAAAGAAACATCATACCGTGCTATTCTTACCTTTTAAGAGTATCGTCAGACATTTCTCGGGCACACATCAATAGCTTGCTCATTCCTTCATCGATAGCTCCCCACACCACGTACTCGTCTTCATTAGCCGACGAAGCAGCGACTTGGACGAACTGGGCAATTGAAACTCTTCCAGTGTTCAGAAGAGCAGAGAGATCATTGATGAGTCCAAAGCGATCGAGAACTGGCATTTTGCGAGAGGCAATGTCAGGGAGCATCGCAGTCAGCATTTCATCCGAATACTCGACTCGGTAGAATCCAGTAGTTCCAGAATTGAGCTTAACCCACTCTCCTGGAGCAACACCTTCGACAACAAATTCTTGTTGTTTCTCTCTGAGAAGGAATCTAGCTTTCACATCATTCGGTGAGCTACCAACTGAGACAGTGATAGGAACCTGCCAGAGGCTGTTCTTTGAATCCTCTCCTCCATCAGAAATGAATCTGCGCTGTTGAACAGTCAGAATACGGTTGTTTCCATCCTGTCTTTGGGAGACATTGAGAACTGGGAACCCCATTTGTTGAGTCCATCCAGACATCAACTCGTTCACGTTCTGTCCGGAAGCTTCACTGAGAGCAGTCCACAGGTCCTGAGTAACGGCATTCGAGTATTGGAACTTCTTCAAGTATAACCGAAGTCCCTTTTGGAAGACTGGCTCCGATAGATAGTAGCAGAGCATACGATTCACAGAGTTCGATTTGGCATAAGTGATCGAATCATAAATCTCATCAAGCTCATTTGGATTGTCAATCTCAACCTCAATGGGGTGCGAGTTTCTCAAGCCATCGAGACTCATTCCGGATGCCAGTTCATCGTTGAGGAAATGAAGCCAAATTTTGAATTCTGGACAATTCGCGCCGACAAACATATATTCCATGAAAGAGGCGAATCCTTCCTTCAACCAAAGATCTGTCCACCATTTCTGAAAACGTTAAGATACATTTTTTAAAAAAGACTTTGCGTTACCATTGTGACAAGATTTCCGAACCACAAATGGGCCAACTCATGAGCAACGACAAGAGCAACTCGGGACTTTTGGCGAGTGGAAGTAACTCCTGGATCAACAAGAAGAGCGATTTCTCGGTATGTGACAAGGCCCCAGTTTTCCATTGCTCCCATTGAGAAGTCAGGAATAGCAATAAGGTCGCATTTTGGAAGTGGGTATGGAATATCGAACCACTCGTTGTACCAATCGATACATCTGAAGATCATGGTAATAGAAAGCTTTTCAACAAAATATATAACTCACTTGACTGAAAGATCCAAACTGTATTGTCCTTGCTCCTTCTTTCCAGGAACAGTGTACACTCGCATCTCAACTCCACTCTTGGTCTGAGCGCTGATGTACTCGAGTTCTCCAACAGCGAAAGCAACAAGGTATGAGGACATCTTTGGAGTTGTGGCGAACTTCACGATTTTACGCTTTCCGCCAGTAGAAGGGGTCTCCGATACAACGTTCATGTTGGACAGAGCGGTCAGGTGGTTCTCGACCTCGAGAGTGATATCAAACGTTGCCTTATAAATTGGCTCATCGAAGCATGGGAAAGCATAACGAGCGTAAGTTGACTCGAATTGCGTTGATGCGAGGAACTTCTCGGAACCGCTCTTGTCCTTGTATTGACTACGATAAAATCCGCGCATCTTATCGTTCAGTTCTCCAACAAATTTGAAAATAAGTTGCACCTTCTGTGGCTGGACGACCGATGGAAGCTTGATACTCAAAATATTCAGCTTGTCATCATAGGAAGTGTCACATGTCTTTGCAGCGTCTCCTGGATTTGCGACCAGCGATACTGACTGAATCAACAGACTCTGTGCATGCACTTTGAGAACGTCCGTTGCCTCCTTAATAGTGACATCTACAGTGGATAGCCCTTCGAAGGAGAATCTGAATTTTTCATTTAGAACATACTTCAAGACTGTCGTTTTTTAGAAGGAATGCAAAATACTTACTGATTCAGACATGGTAATAGACGAACATCGTAATGCGTTGGTTCGGCAAAAGTTGGGAGACGTTCGAATTTCACAGCCGGTGCATTGGGGTTCCCACAGGTCGCCATTCTGAAAATATTTTATTACATGAAAAATGGAGACAAAACAGATTTTTAAAAGAGAAGAGAAATAATCGAAGGCAATCACAAGGAAGAAAAAAAAAAGGAGAAAAAGGCTTTAGTAGGAAGAATCTCTAGTAGGAAGACGAAGAATACTATTTCGTTGAGATAAAAATAGATTAAGAAGAAACTTTGGCGACGTCATGCTCTTTGGTTGTAGCCGAAATTTCAGCCACCGCGGAAGATTTCTCCTGCTCAAAGGTGTCAAGAGATTCGGGAGTGAAAGCAAATGGAAGAAGTTCGCGAGTTGATGTGATCAGCGTCTTGCTGTTAAATGCGGTCCCAATGATAACCTGTAACTTTTCTGTCAAGAAAATGCAAACAACTTTTTTCTTCTAACCTTGAAGTCACCAAACTCCACCAGAAATTGACGACACAATCCGCATGGGGAAGCAGGCTCGCTGAGCTCTGTGACAACTGAGATTGCGCGAAATTTTGTGTGGCCTTGGGAGACAGCGGAGACAACTGCACTACGCTCGGCACAGATAGTTCCTCCATAAGAGGCGTTCTCAACATTGCAGCCTCAAGAAAAGTACCTCACAAAATTGCATCTAGAGTGTATAGTTACCAAGAATAATATCCCCAGACTCGGTAAGAAGAGCAGCACCCACTGGAAATTTGCTATAGGGACAATGTGCACGTTTCATTGCAGTCCGTGCCAGTCCAACGAGTTCAGCATCAGAAATATCTTGAGGCAAAGCTGACGCAGCCATCTGGAGTATGGAACGTAATTTGAGAATCATGTTTCATCTAGAATGAGTAGACTACGCAGCAGACAAAAAAAGCTTAGGAAAAACTTGAGATTAGCGTTAAATGTGAAAACAACATGAGACTCGCGGGCACAATCTTGCAAACGAGGGCCGCCCAGGTGACGTGTATGAATTTGAATTTTCCCGCGCTTAGCCACTGCAATGCACAAGTTCTCTGCTACCGTAGTACACGGAAAAAACATGGACTGACTGCCAGAATTTTCTCAAACTTTTCTACCGGAATACAAATACCTTCCCGGAAAAAAATGCCGAAAGTTTCGGCGAAAAAGTTCGTGTTAATTGGTATTGAAGATGATAGCGACTCGAAACAAAATCTGCGAAGACTTCGTCGTTATTTGGTGAGTATGCTTCATAGAAACCGATAATTTGAAAATTTTCAGAACAGCCATAAAATGAAATATGTTTGCTCTTCAAACCCGTTAGAAATGGCGGAATATTTGGACAAACTGCAGAACAACAATCTAGCATTTCAAGATTATAGCGACAACGAAGAAGATGTTGAACATCTAGCTGATGTTAAAAATCCTCCGATCACGCCCAATTTGAATTCATCAAATCAAGAGTTGCTCGAACAATGGGCAGTAAGTTTTACTTGATGATTTGCAAGCATAAAGAGCGAACAACTGGGTAAATGTGAAACTCTGAACTTTCGAATATTACAGCGCGGAACTTTCTCAGAGGGTTCTGAAGAAATGAAACTACTGTTCGGCGCATCGTCTCAGGATCAGGAGACATCTACACAAGAACAAGATGCGGGTGCAGCCTTAGCCAAAACTTCGATTGGTAAGACGTATAAATGAAAGCTAAAAACTTTTCGAGTGCAGAAATTCCACAACTATTCACCATGCATTCCATTGAACCAGACGAGGGAGTGGACAATGGTAAAGACGAGGGACAGGATACGGTTAATTGCTTAGTAAGTTAAATTTCGGCCAGTTTTCTCATTAGCTTTTCAAGATTTGCGAATGCCCAGTCGGAATCGGTCGGAACCGGAACACCAGAATCAAGAGACAAGCTGAGCACATCATACACAGTCATCCTGAAGACGAGTTCCGTGGTGTTGAAATTTCGAAGCGTTATCAGTGCTTACAATGCAATAGAATTCTTCCGGTGTCGAAATCACCATGCGATCACATTGGTGAACATCATGGTAACGATGCTTGTGAAACTGAATTCCGGGATTTATGGTAAATTCTTTTTTTTTTGTCAAAGGAAAATAGAAAATGTTTCTTTCAGGACCAAAAGTCAGTTGTCGCGATTCAATGTGATATTGGAAAAGTGTTTCAATCGACATCTACCTGTTCCACGAAGCCGAAGATTTCGAAAAGAAAATTCTGAAGCACCTTCTTCAAAGGCATCATATCGAATTGTCCAAGGAGATGAAGTTCTTCAGATTAACACAGTCATAGAAAAGGCTTATCCAGCTGTGAGTTGTTGGGTTAGATATTATTTTTTAAGTGAGAAGAAGGGTGGTGGGACAAAATGACAGCCTAATGCTGGAAGAGAACAGGCTGCAAGGAATTGAAATGACACACATCGAACATCTATAATCAGAAATGAGGTGTTTCAGATGGGCGTGCAAAAAATGATTTTCGTGGAAATTATGATACCCTGGTGTGAAATTATATATAAACAGGAAAGACGTATAGAGACAAACACAAGATAGTGACGTTGGACACCCCTCTCTGTTTTTGATAAAATGATAGTCAGCGGGGTCGACACTTCGGGGTACTATTGTCATCTCACATACACACCTCGGAGAAAACAACACACATAAAAAAATCGAGGACGCAGAACTGACCCGTGTTCGGTGCTAGCCGTACGGTGGAGCATGCTTGCAGTTGTGTTGAATGTTCGCTGTTGAACGCCCACTGCCAGCAGGCATCGGATAGCTGGAACATTGCGTCGAGAAAGACTATGACACTGGATGAGTCGGTTTGAGGCTGCAATGAGTAGATTTGTGATGAGCAAAGTTGTTTACTACATAGTAGTTTTTGACTGACAACATTCCTTGAAACATCAAATCTCAGAGCCTCAACTTTCAACTAGTTTCAATTTTAAAGTTTTGAATCGTGTCATCCAAAACTAGACTTTCTGCCTAACAGCGTTTTTCACTTATCAGTTTTTTGCACATTTCTACGACTTCTCGTATCAGCTGGTCATTTTATTGTTGACATGACCAGGTACTGCAAGCCTAGTGATTCTTCGATTGGTCTATTTTTTTATCTTAATGGCTAAACAACACATACGCACCTTTGCTATACCGTACTGCTTGGCGAGCTGCAAACCTTCCTAACATTGGGCTGCAAAATATGTTTGACACAAGAAAACACAATAAACAAATAATTATAATTGAGATAATTGAGACTGTGATTGATTTTTGCTATGATTTTCAGGCTGAAAATGATACCACAGGTATCATTACCATTGAGGATGAATCATCTACTCCAAGCGCGGGAGAAAGTTCGGATTCCAATTATACCGATAATATGAGAGCCGAACTTTATGAAATCGACGACTCAGAGAGCAAACAGGCAGATATGGAGGGTGCTGATTACAACTACGAAGATGAGATGATATAAGAGAATTCCCATAGAAACATTTCCAAATCCAGGTTTAGATACCGTTCAGATACAATTCGCGATTCTTGAGCTTTCAAAAAAAAAATTAAACGTTTTTAAACATCATTTTAATGCCCACATCAATTTTTCTATTCTTTTAGAACCTGTCTCATATAATGACTGGTCTCGTATAATAAATTTGTTCTTCAAAAAAAGTCTGCGACAACTGAACACGATAATATTGTTATACTGAAAAGAAAATGCATAAAAAATAACTTAAGTTTTCTTCAGAGAAATATACACAACGTACAAATACCCAAAACAGAATGAGGAAAAAAGTAGAATAAAAATAGATATGAGAGCAGGTGTCCTATAGAAAAATTGACAAAGATAAAACTCATTCGTCGTGTGGAACAGGAATGACTTCTGTTGATGGAGTTGGATGCCCACCAATTCCAAAGAAGCGAAATGCTGCCAATGTGAGCTCCAGTCCGAAGAAGCAGGCAGCATTAGCAGGGAAGGCACGAAGCATGACTGGCCAGAATCCCTGGAAGAATTGGGTTAATCAGAAATTAAAACAACAGTCCACAACAAACCTTGAAAAGAGCCCTTGGTCCTTCCTCTCGGAGAACCTCTCTGAGAACTCCGCGGATTCCATCTGGGTATTTTCCTTCTGGCGCGGTTTGCAGACGTGATTTGAGAACATCAGCTGGAATGCACACACCCCAATTAGCGATACCGGCCAGTCCTCCAGCCATCAGAGTAGCTCCAGGTGACAATGTTCGCTGGGCTCCTTCTCCCGAGAACTTCTTTTTCAAATACTCGTAAACTGAGAGATAGGCCGCCGACGCTGGAATATCTCTGAGCAAAGTAGCACCTGTTCCTCTGTAGATCGATGCAATTCCTCCTTGCTTGTACAACTTCTTAACGACATCAAGTGGTCCATCATAGTGGACACCGGATGAGACAGATCCGGCTTGTTGAACCTGTAGGAGGCATTTGATTCTCTCTCCTGGAACCATCACAATAGTCGTGAAGACTCCAGCCAAAGCACCAGCGTTCGCATTTTGGATGAATGTCATTTCCTGATCTGGAAACATTATAATTCAGATTATTTATAATACAAAATAACATACTAGGATCAGTTTGCTGGAGCCACTTTCCAACGGCACATCCTCCGAAGAAGACAGCAAAAAGGGGAGAGACTCCGACCAGAGGTGCCGCCATTCCTTTATATAAAGCGAAGAATCCTTCTTTGGCAACTGTTCTTTTGGCACAATCAAGAGCTCCGGTGAACTGTGGTTTCTCTCCTGGTTTCGGACGAGCCATAGTTTGAATACGTACTTTGACAGTATCGAACGGATGACCAACGATGACGGTACATGATCCACCGACGCCACCAGCTATGAAGTTCAAAAGTACGTCCGACATTCTAAAATACGACAACTGGAATTAAAACGGAGTAATAACGACACTGAACGTTTACGAAGGTGTGAGAATGTCTTTTTTAAGAACTACTCAAAAAAAGAAGATCTTTCGATTTCCGCCTTTGCAGTTCTAACCGGTTGCTCTAGACAAATAACATTGCACTTTCGGATAATTAAATTTGAACATTAAAAATCTTATAAGAGTTGTGGAAATAGAATGAAAATATATGATCTCTTTTGATAGGAATGAGATATTGATTCGACGATCATTGAAAACAATACGGAAGAAAAACAAAACGTTTGTGTCCGATGCTTGAAGGGTACGACACAAATAGCAGCGAATGAACACGGAGAGAGACCACGCTGTTGGTGGACTACTCCGAAAAGAAGATAAGGAAGGGTTTCGGAAAAACAGTGAAGGAACGTTAGAGGCACAGACAACAGTTTTTTGCACTTTGTACCCTGCCAGAAGTATACTACACCGTACCTTAATCGTAGTCTGGGGAAGATGCTAGGTACTCTGTTATGGATGCTCAAGATATGACATTTAGCTGGATACACTGAGAAAAAATTTCGAAAAATGTTTTATACTGATTGATAGTCGACGATCAATGTTTATTATTATGCAATTCATCACAGAGTCAAAATAGAATAAAATAAAATACAGTATCGGGTCATTTATATGTCACATCGATGCACATCCTTTTGTGCCTGAAGAAGGGCAATCAGAGTTTCTCTTTAACTTCCTGCGAGAGAACTTGTTCGTATGTTGGTGGTGGTGGGAGACTGCCTGAAGAAGTGGGCGGAGCTGATTGCGGTGCCGGAGCTGTCATTGGTCCTGGAAATGGAGGAGCGTACGACGATGTAGATGGTCCTGCGCCACCGTGCTGGAAAGATATAACTCGTGACTTTGTGAAACGAAAAAAGTTACCGAATAGAAATAGTAACATCCTGGAGCCGGTGGAATGTTTCGATCTGGAACCCGGTTCGAGAAGTCCGGCCCATCGAGGAAGCCTTCGCAGAAATTGTCGTAGGCCCCTGGCAGATCAGTACGAGCAAAGGCTACAGCAGCCGTGTTTGGAACCGACTGAAGCTGCTGTCCAGCCGAAGTGAAGTAGAACTGATCGTTTTGTTGGACAAGTGCTCCTTGGGGGTATGATGTCATTGGATAGTGAGCTACTTGTGGTGGTGGAACGACCTGAAAAAATTTATTTTTGGGTGTTCAAACTGAATAAAAACATACCGCTTGCTTTGGATAGCTTGGTGCTTCGCTTGGCTTCTCTTTCTTATCGTTTCTTTTTCCTCCGAAAAGCGGCATATCGCTATATTTTTCGAGTTTTTTGTTAGACGTCGTGGGAGAATAAGGTAAATCGATGAAGGCGCGTGGCAGCGAGCAGATGAAATTGCCTAGCAACGGCTTAGAAACTCGCTCACTGATAAGTTTTCAGTGCAAGTGCTAATCAGACGCACACACCACAGCTCTCACAAAGCAGCGAGAAAAATGGAAGAAGAACAAGGAAAACCTAGTCCCCCGGACATTTTTATGAAAAAAAGTAAACAGACAAAGTAAATAACAAAATACTATGATGAACAATGCTCAACAGAGAAAAATAACGAAAAATTAGGACAACAGGACTATTTTTGAATCTATGATAACCTGATTCTCAGAATCAAAAAAGCTTACATACAAACGTTTCCCTTCTCGTTTACTACCAAATGTTTCGAATAAATCTTTAGTTTCTTGTTCAACATTGTAATTCACACCGATTTTCCTCTTATTCGCCGTTTGTGGGATGTTTTTTCTAACAACACTCATCTGAACTTCTCCAGCATTCTCAAATACCAACTCGAAATTAATGACACGGTTTTTATGTTCCTCGGCGTTGCAGAAAAACATGTTGACGATGTGCTCGATTTGTTGTTTAAGTTGGGTCTTCTGAAATAATTAAAATTCAATTTAAAAGGATGAGAGATTGACAAATACCACAGAAGATCCTATCTTGAGATTCACTGTCCGTTTAATGAGAATCGTATGCATCGGAAACAATACCAGAAAATCTCTGCCAGCCGTGTCAAAGTTCTTTTCGTTGTGAATCGGATCAAAGAGTCTACTTCCCGTTGCGTCCGCGATCAGCTTACAATCCTTTATTACGGGCTCTTCTCCGAGACATACTGGTTCGCACCGATCGAAAAGTGGGCAATTGAAAAGAGTGGTGGAAGTGAAAACATCTTCATCGTCCCATTCTATTCTAGCAGCGTCATCGATAGAAGAACATGCTTCCGAGCGTAAGCGAAGTTTCAAAACTTTAGGCTGCCAACAAGTGAACATGAGACGTAGTAGTTCGAAAGGAATGAAATAGGACACTTGCATAACCCTTTCCATAAGCTCCTCACTATACGCCATCAGAATGTCCGGTAGTACCATTGTCAGTTCATCAACTGTTGTCGCTCCGAACATCGCCTTTAGATCCTGCATGAACCTTTGTTTATCCCCACTGTTCGAATAGTCTAGGTTGTCCGCGGTTTTCTCCAGGAAGCTGTAAAAACGAGAATAGTTGACTATAAAACGTTTCTAGTTTACAAAGAAGTCACCGCAAGCTTCTCGAAATTTCCTACTTTGGGAGCAAGATTTAAGGATGTTACGAGCTGGTTGATAGTTGGCACATCGTATTGTCCATTATCCTTGATTTTCTTTTCCATTTCAATTCGCATCCATATGAGTGGATTCCAAATCTTTTTACAATTCACGGGTGGAAGACCAAAGGAATCATCATCGAAAGGGAATATTTCTGCGTTCTTAACATTCACTTCAAGATCTTTCATTAAAAGTTCTAGAGACGATATGATTGAAATGGTAGAAGTTGGAACTCCATTTATTTGAATCGGTACCTTATTTAAGTCAGTTTCAATCGTTTCCAATTCTTGCCATAAGGATTCATTGAAGGGCTCCATCAGCGTTACACGAAGGCTTTCAAATTGCGATTGTAATATGATATTGAATTCTTCGAACAAACTATCAGAACGTCCTCGAATATAGTTCTAAAAAAGGAGATTGATGTGAAAATAGCCATTCGATTTTCTCAATACCTACTTTCCATGATATCAATTTTCTCAACACATCTCCAAAGTTTTGTCCACTTTTCAATAACGGATGTATGATTTGCTTTCCCAGATCAGTCGCATTGATTTCTCCAAAAATAATGTCATCTTTTGAAATAAGTTGCTCTGCACTGAAATCCTCCTCTAGCTTCATCTGAAATATAACTGTAAGTTAACTTTTTTTCATTCAATTCAGATACCCATTGTGACTTGGCGGCCGAAGAATTTTTCGTTTTTTTGCCCATGTTATCTGTAAAACGATACATCTGTTATTCCGATTTTTCGAAAAAATTTATTGAGCATTTCAAATTGTTTTTAAGAACAGATTCAAATTGTTTTTAAGAACAGAAAAAAATATATTTTTTCGCATATTATGCTTGTCTGAGAAAAAAAAAGGTTAGAGAGTATTTTTTGCAGTCTGAATACGGTAGCGATGTCGAAGCGGAGAGCCTAAATAGCACACATAAGGTGGAGGCACAGACACTTTTTCTCTGCGTCTCAACCTTTTTTTTCTCAGACAAGGATAATACATGAATCGGTTTGAAAAGCACATTCTGAATAACCACAAATGTGATTTCTTTTCCTCGGAATCTGCGAGACCGTACAAATCCGCAAGAATTGAAATCCGCAAGAAACGAATCGGCAAGAACGCTAAACCGTGCACAGTTTTGCTGAAATCGCGTGCGCAGGCTGTAAGAAAGGGCGGGATTTACCTGAACTGAATGAGAGATTTCTGAACTGCGAGAGACT
>NC_013487.2:7625519-7627992 GCF_000004555.2 Caenorhabditis briggsae | reverse complement strand
TAGCGTTCTTGCCGATTCGTTTCTTGAGCTTCCGTTTCTTGCGGATTTCGATTCTTGCGGATTTGTACGGTCTCGAATCTGCAGCTGAAAAAAAACTATTTTTGCAAATTGGCTGAAAAAGATTTTTGCACTGAGTACGCAAGCAAAACAAATTACGCGCTATGGAGCCTTTTTGAAAAAAAAACATTTTCTCTTGCATTATTTTCTGAAACAATTATTTTTTATCAGTTTTCATGTGTTAGCTCCACTCTGCACGATTCTTACTGAGTTTTATCAGTTTCTTCTGATCTCACAAAATAAATCCGAACTGCAAAGCCAAATTTTTGATCTGTATACCTTTTAAATTCCTGAAATTCGTGTTTCCAGGAATATCATCTTATGCTTGCTACACTGACCGCTGCAAAGTACCTCACTCTTTCATTCGCGGTTTTCTACACTTTTGCTGTCCTTTTCGGTGCGCCGTTCTTTTCAGATATCATTGCGACTACTGTACTTGCTGTATGCTGACCAAATTAGAGAATAATTTCGCAAGCGATTATTTCAGGCTACTCTCACTCTCGTTACGGCATTACCAGCAGTTCTCATCTTCGATTCAGAGGAAAGATTTCTCGAAGTTTTGCTTCTTGCGTTTTCTGCTGATTATACCAAAACTACAAAAGAGTCCATTTATATTCTCACCTCCATTTTTGCCATTTTCGGCGCTTGGGCAGCTGCTGCTGTCCATCCTTTGGACTGGGATCGCTGGTGGCAGGTATGAGGAATTATGTTTGACATAGAAAAATTGTATTTCAGCGTTATCCATTGCCATCTCTTGCCGGGACCATCGTTGGTGCGTTTGTTGGCCTAATCATCAGCAGCCTCCGATCTTTCATTTGCAAACCTTATACCAACAAAACGAAACGACGTTAAAATGGTTCAACGGCAAAGAACCCTCGCAACATTTGGAGCAGGCCCTTTTGCCACAGGTGACTCGATTGGTGGTCGTTTCGGACATTATACATTTGATGATGCTCCCAAATTGCTCGGAATTCTTCTCGCCGAGTTTGACAATCGAGAAGGTCCTATTATCAGACACTCTGTTCCAAAAGGAAACGATAAAGTTGAAGCAACATTTGCCTTTACCAAAAGTAAGCCTTGATGAACGTCCCAACCCAATTCCTTTTTCTAGGTCTCATCATCCCTAAACCTTCCATGTTCCGTCATTCCTTCTCCCTTACTGTCAATTCTCTTGGATGTAAAGTTCTCATGTTTCCTGTTGGAATAGATCACAAGAGTTACGAACGTGGTCGCTTCACTTTTGACATGTCTTTCATCGTTGACATGACGTCTTCTGCAGAAACAATGTATGAACCGATTGTTCAAAAGTGTGCGGAATATCTCATTGAGTTGGAGATGGAGTACAACTTTTTAACGAATCCCAAGTATAAAACACATGTGTTAGAAGTTATGGAAAAAATGTTTGTGGATCTTTCTACCAGAGGTAATAACATCTTTTCGTTTTTAAAAATTAAGGAATCCGATAAAACCTTTTCAGGAGAAAGTGTGATTGAAGTTACACTCGAAGATGATAAAATAGTTTCACTGTACTTCAAACTATGCCCATTGTATCGTGGATGTGAACCTCCAGAGATCGATTACCACATGGTGCCAATGTTCATAAGAGAAGTAGAACTCACCGATCGACTTGTTGAAAAAATGGACGTTCTCTCTCAAAAAATCATTCCTCAAATCGACGGAATCAACACAGTCCGAGAAATCGCCATTAACTTGGAATTGGACCCTTCGCTTGTCGCCAGATGTGTTCGGAATCTTCATTTCTACGAATGTGTCAGTCTGGTTCCAATGTTTCTCTACTACAATACATATGTGGCTACTGAACGAGTCCACGACTTTTACAAGAATCGAAATGAGATCAACGAATGTCTTGAATTCGTTAAAATTCAGAATGCAATTGCTGAGGATGGATCGGAGATTCCTATGCCGACACCAGAGTTTTCTGATGTATTCCGACTGTATTTGAGCATGAAAGTTGCTCAAAATGAGACTGCTGATGGTGTTCCAGAAGACTATCTTTCTTCCATTCAATGTGGAAAAAATATCGGAGATTGGACAGAAGAGGAGAATCCAAGAGCCAAAGGAATTGATGAACATCGGCTTGTTCAATTTGGCATGCACCATCAATTCCTCCGAAAACTTTCTGTGTATCCGATCTGTACAGTAAATCCCGGCAACAATTCGTAAGCTTTGGTATAAATAGGTTAATTGAAATTTTTTATTCGATTTACAGACTTCTGAAAGCGTGTAATGGTAAAACTTCACTAGACGAGCTCTCCTTGCAACACAATGTGGATCCTCGCAAAATGTATAGTATCCTGTTCGACGCGCAAAAGTTTGAATTCGTGATGAAGTGATTACCATGATTTCTTGATTTTATTCTTTTATGGGTCTTGTGAAATAAATTTCTTTCATTTAT
>NC_013487.2:7617431-7624989 GCF_000004555.2 Caenorhabditis briggsae | reverse complement strand
GCCTATCAACGCGTTTCTCCATGAACCAACGAAACCGAAGAGGGTGACTAGGAATGAGCAAAACTAGGGGAATCAGAAACCTACATTAAAATAGTATATATGTATATAATCAAAAATGAATCATGAATAACAGGTGATGAAGAAAAACAATACTCGCTTGAAAGGGGAAGTTTGGGGACCGTTGAAAAATGGAGAGGGACTGGGAAGGATGATGAGAGATTTCAAAAAAAGAAAAGAACGCGGTAACAATGATAAAAAGGATGAGGGTGGGGGGGACGCGGGCAATGGGCGCGGCTTGGGAAACAAAGAGCGGAAACAAAACTCAACAAAAATGCACAACTCATACACTCACTTAAAAACATAAAAATGTGTAATAAAACAGTCACTCTCGCGCACACACAGAAAAGGGGCGGGCATAGCAATCAAAGGATCACAATGAGAAAAGAGGAACTTGGATGAAAAGTAACCACAAATGGTACAGAAATGAAGAAATAAAGGAAAAGGATGAGATAATCGATGAAGGAGAAACTTGCGAACTCAATGTGTCAATTTAGAAGTGCAAAACTACCGATAAAGGCAATCTTGCCCTTTCTGGAATCTGGCTCAGGAACTCGTGTGTCAGATGTTAAATACACGAGAACCTAACAAAAAAAGTGAGGTGTGAAAATAATGAGAAGAAGAAAAACTACATGAACATTGTATTTAAACGGCATGCAAAAATGATGCTGCGAGTAACTGGTAGAGAAATAGTGCGTAATCGGGATTTTCAATTTCCAAAGTTCCATCCACCGTTTGGAGCGTCTGGAACGGGAGGAACATCACCTCCGAATTGGTTGGGGGCACCTTCAACATTTCCGGCTTCATCGTCAGAACTGAAAAAAAACACACATGTGAAAGCTTTCTGAATTGAATTTTTACCTGAAGAAGTTGTCGATAATTTCAAACGCAAGTTTGTATATATCTTCGTTTTCATGATTTTGAAGGTTTTCTATCTTGTCAAGTCCTCCGCATTCTTCAATCTCTGAGGTGACCTGCTCGGCAGCTTCACCAGCCATTTTCAAGATGTTGTTTATACCATCAAGAACCACTTGTATGATTTGTGAGTCAGTGCAGCTTAGCATTGCACAGAATGGGCGGAGAACACCGAGCTTGACCATTTGTTCGACTTGATTTGGCCGTCCGGAAATAGTAACATTGGAAATCGCCCAGGCAGCTTCCTTTTGTGTTGGGAAGTCTCCCCGATCAAGCAAATGAATAATCATTGGCATAATTCCGGCATCGAAAACATCCTGCACTTGCTGTTGGTTTCCTGCAGTTATGTTCGAAACGAACCAAACGGCTTCTTTGTTGATCTTTTCCTTGTAATGAGCAAGAAGACCTGGCATGAATCGAAGGACGCCGCTGTCCAAAACGAGCTGAGTCTGTTCATCGGTTCCAGTGACTATGTTTCCAACTGCTCTCAGGGCAGCTGTTTGAACCTTGACATCGACATGACCAAGAAGTGGGACAAGATGAGTGACGACTTGTGCTTCGATAACCATTTGAATGTGTTCGTTTCCTCCATCAGTGAGATAGGAAAGCGCCCAAACGGTATCGATCAGAATATTGGTATCTTGATGATGGATGAGAAGAGAAAGAGCTGGCAAAATTGTTCTAACAACAGCTGGACTTGGGGCCGGATCTTTGCATCTGCACAAGTTGACGATAACCCATGTAACGTTTCTCAGGAAGCCAATAGGGATTTCAGGATTGATGAATTGAAGAAGAGGCTGAAGAATTCCAAGCTCCAAGCAATAATCACGGAAGTGAGGCCCATCTCCAATAATATTTCCAAGCGCCCAGACAGACTGTTCGCAAACATTCAGATTTCCGCATGAAAGGAGTTGAAGGAAAAGAGGAACGGCTCCAGCATTCACAACCGCCTGAGTTTGTTCAGATGTTCCAGATGCGATGTTTGTAAGCGCCCAAGCAGCTTCGAATTGCAAGTTAGGACTGAAAAATATGAATAGAATCATCCCAAGCAAAGATATACTTACTCTGTGCTCGACAGACACTGAACGAGGACTGGCAAAATCCCACTTCCTATCAAATCATCAATTGGTGGATTTCTGTCAGTCGAAAGCATTTTGCGAGCTTGTTGCACAGCGGTCAATTGCTCAGCAGGATCCGTTGATTGAGCGGCAGCAACAGTCAGCCGAAGCAAGTTGGCATCAAAAGGTCCTGGTGGAGTGGTTGAAGTTTCCGAATCATCTCTAGAATTCAAATTTTTGAAATAGAGTCCTAATCGAGTATTTCTGACATCTTGACATGAAACACGTTTCTAAAATGTTTTCCACCCATTCCTGCACACATAAATAGGTTTACAAACATGTTTTTAAAGTCATGTATGGCCCAATGTTTGAAAAATATTCAACTTACTCAATCTGAGCATTGATGTTACGCCGTTTCGAAATTGCTTCCTCTCGTTTGTCTTTTCTAATGGTGACAGCCTGAAAGATTGATTCTCATGAAAAAGATACATGATTTAACGAAGCACCGAAACTCACCTCCTCATTTCTCTTCTCCTTGCCAATTTGCTCCTTGGCGTTGTTTTTATAATAGGCTTGTCTGTTTGAACTCATGTTGCTGAAAAATAATTATATAGTACACGAACAAGATCGGATAATAAAGAAGCTTGGAATCCGCAAACGGAATTGAAGTAAATTTGCAACTGTTACTGAATCCTAAATAGCAACTGAAATCCGCTCAAATAATTCGATAAAGACTATTATTATAGTTTATAGTCAAAAATATACATTTTTATCAGTTAATCGAAAAATTAGCAAGTTTTCGTTGAAAAATGCACAAAAAATAGAAAAATTTGTCGATAATGGCACAAAAATACGAAGCGAGGCGTCGCGGTTGAACCGCGCCGCCTGCAAGAGGGCGCGGTTGCCTTTTCACAAAAAAAGAATTTACTGGAAAAACATAAGAATTTAGAGAGAAAAATGATTGAAAAATGGTTTCAAATCATGTAAATGCAATCTATTGACATAGAGAATATTTTATTAGTAACATAGTTTGGAAGATAATACAATCAGGCCCATATTTAACAAAAAATGATTCTCTACAATATCATCCAAAATTTCTACCGTATTCCTGATTTCAGAAGAGATTGAACACCAACGGATAGCGGAACCTCAAAATTCTTGCAAACCTTTTCTATGAATTCCAAAGTAGGATTTATTAAATATATTCAGTGTAGATTGAGCAAGCTGGATTCCGAATTGTGTTTACAGATTTTTGAGAAACAATTTTAGAGGAATATAATATACAGTCTTGTACAAGGGTCTTCCTGATGGCATGCCACCTTCTAATAGAAAGGTCTTCGAGATATTCTCAAAAAAATGTATTTCAAAACTTTTGATGTATCTACTCTTCCACATGGTGCATCTTCCTAGCAGATGATTGTATGAAAAAGTTGTCAACAACAGAAACAGACTTCGTTATTTGGGTTTTTAGTTGAAAAGCATTAATTGCTTATTCAAATACACAATATTTATTTGTTTTATCTAAAATTGTCATTTTGAATATTTTTTTTCGTCATTACTGTAGTTCGAGATATATCAAAACTTTATTGAAATTTTTTCGGCAAAGAAAAATGAAGTCGAACAATAGAATGCTACTCTCCAATTGAATGCCACTCTTTAATACACCGTTCTCAAAGCTGTGTACTAAAAAATTGAGTGACATTGAATTAATAAAGTGTTTACGGTATTCATGGAGTCTTGTCTTTGTGCTACAAAGTGTCATAAACATTTAAGAAATTAGCAAATGTTTATGTTTCACACGACCACTGCTCATTTTCAACAACCATTGCAAATGCATTTTCCACACACATTATTCATTTTTCTACTAGCTGTTCCATCTTTAATCTACACAACCCAACAGTTTTCAAGGTTTTGCATTGGTAACTTATATGACGCATATACAAAACATTCAGGTGTCCTTCTCTCACACATTTAAGATGTTCTGATGGACTCACTTGTATCAGAAAGTCATGGATGTGTGACGGTAAAATCGACTGTCCGGATCACAGTGATGAACAACATCATATTTGTATGAAACGTAACTCTGTTAATAAACTGGTCAGGAGAAACGCTCTGAAAGTGTCATACTTAATCTATTTTTAAGCAAACACAAGAGATAAATGTTGGATTGAAGTGCCCTCAACCATGGTTTAGATGCGTAGATTCCAGTTCATGCATAGCTCCGCACAAAGTTTGTGACAAATATGAAGACTGCAGGTTTGGCGATTTTTAATTTTGGTTCCTCACAAAGGAACTTTTTTAGAGGTCCGGTGAGAATTGGCTGAAAATTTTTACATATGATTTTGAAAACAATTTCAGCAATATCAAGATCTATCGAAATATATTGTTCCGCTTCGAAAACCTCTGAAATCTATGAAATAAGTATTATTTGACATTTAGAAGGCCAAACTGCAAAGCAAAAATTTGCCTCTAATCTTCCAAGTCGTTTTTCCTAGAGGTTCCGATGGTCCGTCGACAGTCCGTCAACGGTCTGTCGGTTCTCCTTCGGCTGCCGACTAGCAGCATTCGCCTGTTTACGCTCATTAAGCTGTGATCCAAAAGTTTTTCAGCAGTGTCCTTTAACTTGTGGAGTCACTCTTCACATCACTACAGAACTGACAGTTCCCACAGGTTCAGAGGCGTAGAGAAGTTTTCTGATGAGAACGGGAGCTAGATTTTTTTGTCATATATCTCAAACTGTTGGATATATCAAAATATAAGTACTAAAAATTTCAGCGAATTCCCAAAGGAAATTTTAAAAACGTTCCCTTGTCAGTTCGTATTTATTCCAGGGACGGAAGTGATGAACGAGAAAACTGCAATCAATCCCCTCCCAACACTACAGTAATCTACTGATTCTCGTCTTTCGATTCCTTCTAAATATTTTTTGTTTCTTAATAAACCTAATTGCATGTTTCTCTTCTCTTCACTAGTGTCTTTACAAAAACCGTCTGCATTTATTTCTCGTTGCCCGCTGTTTCCGAATGAGGTCAAATGGGATAGGAAGACGAATGGAATACGGCCGTAGAAGCCTATAATGTTGAATTCATCACTTATTAGAATAGCCCTCTTCCTCCACTGATCATTTGTAGATCCTGTACTGTAGTGCCACATCGTAACTTAGAATGAATGGTAATGATGAATTGAAACCAGTCTGAATCAACTGATCAAGAAAAATAAAGATAGCAGCAGAAGCGAACTTTTCAAAGAAACATACACGACCATACCGACACATACATAACATCTCGGATGAAGGAGAGAGGGGGCGTCCCACTTTCGATTTTCACGATGACCGCCGAAGAGAATCACGGATTCTGTCATTCCTTTTTGATATTTCGGCGCTCTTATCACTCCAGTTCCTAGCCCTGATAGCTTCCACTAACAGACGAAAATGCGGCGTCCATCAGTTCTCGTTGGATTCCTCTTGCTCACACTGGTTTCCATTGAGGCCGTTAGTGTGGCAAAGAGTACTGGTAATGACATTGTATTGAAGGTGTCAACTGATAAGGTAAGTTATTTTTTCTTCCGGAATGTTTGATCTTCTCTGGAGGTGTCGATTAGAATTACACTGTGTTTATTCAAATTCAGTAATGCTTTTACCGTATACCTCTAATAGAAGGCCACCAAACTGTAAACTTTGAGCTCAATTATCTCGATTAATATAAAACATATCAAAGTTATGTCAACTGATAAAATATGGGTAATACTATGATAATCAATTTATCAGTTGAAAATTTTTTAATATCTTTCACAGGAACCGAGATAATTAAGCTCAAAGTTGGCGGATTTGGTGGGCTTCTATTAGTAATTACGGTATGTTCATTCATATACTTTCGTTTGTTCTCAAAAACTGTTGAGATGTCAGAAACTATAATAAAAGAGGGTTGAATTCACTTCAAACTTGACGAATGAATTGGGTTCATAGGCATTGTTTAATAACAATGATTACCGTTAGCAGTTTGATATAACGTCCCTTTCAACTTTCAACTTTGGGCTAATTAATTTCGGTTCCTGTAAAAGATAGAAGAAAGTTGTCGATTGACAAAATGTTCATCATAATATCATAAAAATTTTATCAGTTTACCACTTTTTGGTATATTTCAAAAAAGCCGAGATAATTGGCTCAAAGTCAAAAGTTTGGGGTGGCGTTCTATTAAAGTGTTTACAGTATGCAAGTTTTAAGAATACTATTATTTCTCGATCCACTAGATTTCTTCAATTGTCGGGTCTTTTACGATGCACTAGGACGTTTAAAAAGCTAGTCGTCCGGTTAATTTGTTTTTCTTATTCACTCGTTTTCGAAGTAATAAACTTGAATAGGTGACCTGAATTCCTCAATAAACCCATCTCGAAAACATTCTGAATTTTAAGCCAATTTCCTTTTCCAGTTTCTCCAATTGAATTTGCTTTCCAGCACTCATCGCGAGATGGTCATCATTTTTCCGGTGAATGGTTGGAATCTCCATGGGGTGACCTCTATCAATTTCGTGCTGGAGATCAGAACTGGCTGACTGCCCGCGAACACTGTCTATCGTTAAATGCCGATTTGGCAGCCATCCGGAACGTCGAGCAGTTGGTAATCCCTTTTTCTCTTTCGTTTCCCTCTCGTTTCTCTTTTTTAATGTTAAATGACACATGTTCAGGACTGGATCTTATCGCATTACGCTCCTCTTTCATCCCGATTTGCGCAGCGTCTTGTGCAGGTTTGTTCGGATTTATTTTTTTGGGTATCAAGCAAATCCAATCAAGTATTTGCTTTCAGATAGGATTGTATGCTCCAGAAGGTCAAACACATGGATGGAAATGGCTGGATGGAAATGAAATTAACAAGACACTGTAATTATTTTTTATAGAAAGAGAGCTTCTAGAAATAATTATTTTAGGTCATGGAATTCAGGAGAGCCATACGATCATTCCATGGAGGGACGTGAGAGATGCGGACTTTTGAATGTCGAGAAACGGCTTTTGGATGATGTGGATTGTGAGTCTACGTCTCCTGATCATCGCGCCCAAAGATACATTTGTCAACGAACAAGCGAGAATCACCAGCAGGTTTAACAATGAGTCATTGAGATTTCTTTTCCTATATCTGTTTGTAGCAACAAAGGTCCAACAACTACATCTGGCAAAAAATCGAAAATCTGTTTAGTTTCTTTGGAATCGGAGGATCACCAACCGCGCATAATGCAACGTCATCTACTACAAATGACTACGAGGATGAAGTTATCAAGAATGAAACTACAACTGTCAAGTTATCAACTGTGAAATTCAGTGATAGTGTAGAAGAAACTTCCAGTGAAGAAGAAGAATCTGTAGCCAAGACTTTAGCTGCACTTCCAAAAATTGAGGGATCTGGAGAATCGACAAGTTTGAAAGAACTACAGGAACCAGAAGGAAGTGGACAAATTGTTAATAAGAAGGCCATTGAAGCAGCAGACCTGGTTCCAGGAATGGATGAAAAGAAACTGGATAAAATGATTGACAAAATG
>NC_013487.2:7613207-7617259 GCF_000004555.2 Caenorhabditis briggsae | reverse complement strand
GAAGCAGGAGAAACAAGAAGAAAAGGAAAAAGAAGAAAAGAAAAAAGACGAGTTGAGTGATAACAAAATATCAGAAAGTATTGAAGGAGATTTCGATCAAACTCAATCCAAAGATATGCCGAAAGCTGACATTGTACCTCCAAAAGAAGAAGAAGAAGATTGTGATGAGGAAGACGGAAGTGGAGAAGAGGAAAAAGAAGAGGAATCCGGAGAAAAGATAACACCTGAGAAGGAAGATAAGATCAAGGAGTTCTTGGGTGTTTTAAGACTTTTCCTGGATCGTGCTGAGCATGGAGATCTGAGGTTTGTATACTTTGCTTGATTGTGAGGAACTTTAATGTTTTTAAGAAAACTTCTTGATGATCAGAGTGGAAAAACTCTTCTGGAAAGAATGAAAAATGCAGTTAGAGAAGCTAACAAAAGGGAATTCGAAATGCTGGAGAAACTGGAACTTTTGAAGAAGAATGGAGAGAAAGATGATTTGACGAAGACACTGAAAAAGGATCAAATGAGCACTGAGGAACAAAAAGATTTGTACAAGAAGATCAGTTCGGCAGTTATGAAAGCAGCCAAACTGCACAAAATTGAGGACAAAGTTCAGGATGGTGAGACATGACCATTTTTAGAATGGTCCTTTTTAATTGCATTATACTGTATGAATCATATCATTCTTACGAATTCCAGAACAAGCGATGGAAAAGTTCAACATCGCCAAAGAGAAAGCTGATTCAGATGAGGATTCAGAGGGAACGTTGGAGGTGCTGAAATCTGCAAGAGAGGGTAAAGCTGAAAAGAAAGAGAAGGTTGGCGACGATGATTACTATGGGGATTATTTGGATGAGACCAATGTGATCAAGGTTCAGAATCGAGAGGAAAAGGAGAATTCGGCAGAGGAGAAGACAAGTGAGGATGAGAAGGAGAAGACGACAGTCGCTGTAGTTCATGACCAGAATAATGAAGTAACGAAGGAAGATGAGAAGGAATCTGCTGTGAAGGAAGAAGCCAAAGAGACATCAGTTGCTAATGAATCAGAGAAAAAAGTGGAAGAGGAAGTTCAAACCGAGAAGAAGGAAGAAGCAACAACGACTGCAGAAGAATCAAAGAAGGCCGAAGAGAAAGTAACTGAAGAAAAAGAAGAGGGATCTGCTGTTGAAGAATCATCTGGTACCTCCTCCTCCAAACCAGCTGAGGCTGAAGAAGATGAAGCTGAATTGGAAGCTTCAGGACAAGAAGAAGTCTCCACTACTACAGAGTCTACAACAGTTGCCACTAAAGAAGTTCCAAGCGAGGAGATTGAGAAGACTGCAAAACTTGAGGCTAAACAACTGACTGAGGATGAGCCAGTAACCGAGGAAACAAAGAAAGATACGACTGCTTCGACTTCATCTGAACCATCTTCTACTTCTTCTTCGTCTACTGTTGAATCCACCACAGAAATTACTACTACACCAGTTACGACAACACAGCCAGTCACAGTTTCTGTGAAGAAAGTGAGCCCAGAAGAGATAGAAAAACTCTCAAAAATGGAAGCAACTGAGAAAGTAACCCTTCTTCCACCACTCCCAACATTCACCTTCCCAACCTTGGATCCCTTCACTTTTCCAACACTTCCGACACTTGCAACAACGAAACCAACTCCAGCACCAAAAGTTCCAACTCTAGAAGAAATTTTAGGAAACTTGAACGACCAATTCAAGAAACTTTTATCGCCACCAAAGCCTTTACCACCAAAGTAACTTTTCTCAATTGATGATCTGAGTGATTCATCTTCTTTCTGCTCTAGAATATGGGTATTCTTTGTTAATATTCTATGGAATAACTTGGATAATAATTTATTATGTTCCTTAATAAAACATCGTTATTTCTTTTACCTGTAGTTTTCTTTTTCCGGTTGTATTGCTTTCACAAACGCTAGCGGCCGCCGACATTCCACTCTCACTAGCCGTACACTTTTATACGCACACACAACTGCTGCCAAGTAATGCTGTCGTAGCGCAGGCGGTTAGCGTGGTGCACGCTAAATTACTGCGAGTGCTCGACTCCAAGCCATGATGATTTTATAGTTCAGCTAATCTACGGATTTGATGATAAATTTCGCCCCTATCAGAGCTTTCTTTTTTAATTTTTGGAATAATTGTGATAATCGAAATGGGGAAGAACAGCTTTATTACAGACATCGTTAGCTTTGCGAATTAACCATTTAAGACAAGACAAATTTTAAAATTTCGATGCAACAAGTTTGGATTTCTTATAAATAATTGAGCTTTCACGAGTGTACGAGAAGTCGAGGTTAATTTGATCACGGTGCAGGTCCCTATTGTATTCGGTATATCCACAGAATGGAACAATATCGAGGCATTCGAGATCCAGATTACGGTCAGAGATCCTATAAAACGAGAAGCTTTTATAAAGCGAAAGATTTTATATCAGCTTACGTTTCATTTACAATTTGTTCAACAGAAGTTCCGTCCCGAAGGAAGAGATCACCCTTTGTTGGGATGTCTTTGGATCTTCTTTCTCTCTCAAAATGAACGAGCGTTCCGGTTGGTAGAAGTTGGCGAATAACTTCAACCCTAGAGTAATGAATGAAGTCGAAGGCTGCCAAAGAGACGAGTGTAAGCTGAGGTTCACTATTGACCGGTTCCTCGTTTGGCAAACTGAACACTTCTGATTTCGCGATTTCGATATTAATTCCATAGTCCACGAGCAGCAGGTTCAATGAGTGATCATTTATTCTATAGATAGCGGCTCGTTTCAGAATTCCTTCGTGAAGGACAGCACACGATGTTCCAAATACCATCCATTTCTCCGGAAGCTGTTTAAGGGAATGTTTTCTATATGTTTCGATTTCTCTTCTTTTCTGACGCATATCATCGTTTGTCAGGAACACCAATCGCTCATTTTCCACTCGTTCTATCTGAAAAATTGTTTTAGTTTAATAACAGCTTTTTGTGTTATTTTGTTTCAGCCGAATTTTGAATTCTAAACGCAAACCTGAAAATTCTCATCGACTACTCGAAAAACTTTAGTCGCTGGTGAGAATGATCTAAGAAAACAATCAGAATCTTCTTGAAAGTTCCAACCATCATCTCCGTCCTCCTCATCTCCAATGAAATCATCGGAGTCGGCTCCAGAATCGTCGTTTTCGTCACTTTCAACTCCATTTTCACGATTCAGTTCTCTTGCAATAACTTTTGGAGGCCAAATACCTTCTACTGAAGGCAACCCGTGCCGGGGAACAAGAAGAAATGAGCAGACATTCAATAATTCGTATTTTGGATGAAACATATTGACTTCATATGGTTCAACAGTTGATATAATCTGACAACGAGTCAAGTAATTGAGGTCTTTAACAACGTATCGAAAGCGATCCACTTTATCGTAGTCCATGTGTTGAATGAAAGCACCTGTAAACGATTTCAAAAATTAGTTTAATTAATTAGTTTAAAAATTTCATCGATGTGTTTCGCTTATTTAATTGTTCCCAATCATCGTTAGGTTTTTCACATATTATGTGTATTTTTCCTCTACTTATCACTTCCAGCGGTGGTCGGAACTAATTTCGGACTGGAATTTTCTTCCCGTTTTTTGGGTGTACGACGAATTCGAACGTTTTCAAAATCGAACAGACCTAAAGTCGAACTGATTCAAATCAGAACAGTGTCTTTCTCGAACAAGTATCAAAACAGAACAAGGACAGAATCGAACTGTTCTAATTCGAACTGTCCCAATTTGCACGGCGAGTTTTTCACTACCGCTGCTTCATCTTTGGAATTTTTTTCTCGAATTCTAGTCCATTACTTTTTTTTCTGTTCCATAAATTCTTAGTAAATTTTATGAAGAATATATAGTAAAAAAATGAATCAGATTTTTTTTTGTCTGTTGTACTTTAAAACGTCGCAGACTGTTTTCCTTCGGTAGTGAAAAACTCACCGTGCAAATTGGAACGCTGTTAGCCGCCGAGCGCGCTTGCATTATTTTTCTTTTCTCATTGTTTTCTTCGCAAATTTTGAATTTGATCGAGAATTGAGACCTCGGAAATTCCGGGAAAT
>NC_013487.2:7607342-7613138 GCF_000004555.2 Caenorhabditis briggsae | reverse complement strand
TCTAGAGGATCCCCCCCCCGACTCCGCCCACTTTTCTCCGGAGTTTTTTTCCCGGAATTTCCGGGGTCTCCGAAAATTTGAAGAGAAATGCAAGCGCGCTCGGCGGCTAACAGCGTTCCAATTTGGGACAGTTCGACAGTGCACAGTTCGAATTAGAACAGTTCGATTCTGTCCTTGTTCTGTTTTTATACTTGTTCGAGAAAGACACTGTTCTGATTTGAATCAGTTCGACTTTAAGTCTGTTCGATTTTGAAAACGTTCGAATTCGTCTCGAGCTGAATAACTTAAAATTTTCTGCGTTTTCGGATCCGCTTGTCAATTTTCACCAATTTTTCGCGAGGAGAGTTCGTACTGACATAATATTTTCTCCCTTCTTCTCCAAAATTCAGTTTATAACGCGAAAAAAAATTTTCTTGGCGGCAGTGTGTTGATCTTCGTCTGAGCGCGTTTTCTTTGAGTGCGCGGGAAACGAAGTCATACATCGATTTCAAGCTTTCCGGATAACCTTTTCCTCTCATTTTTTCTCCACCACTCCTACAAATATTTTTCAAAAGTTTTCCAGTTTCTGGACCGTATAAATCGGGAGGTTTTCTCGGCCGGAGGAAAACGAATCGGCGAACTGTGAAGCGGATGATACGAAACGGGAGGTACAGAAGAACGCCGCACTTATTGCGAAATGGTGTGGGGAGGAATTCTAAAAGTGCGGCGTTTTTGTGTTCCTCTTGTTTCGTATCCTCCACATTGTACTCCGCCGGTTCAGTTTCCTCCGGTTTTCTTTTCCTCTGCCTGGAAATCATTCCGATTTGTACGGTCTCCAGTGCTTCACATTTCAGACTTTCTCAATGACGAAAAGATCTGCGCCAACAACTCCTTCCCGGTCTGCTGCTAGAGAGCCGTAAGTTTCTCATCCGACATCCTACTCCCCACCTACAGTTTTTAGAAGGAAGGCTCCGGTTTTTCATACTGATAACGATACACCAAATTCCAGTGGTGGTGCAAGAACGCCACTAAGAACTTCCGCCAACTACAAAGTCATTATCGGCCACAGAGTCTATGATGAGTTCTACGTCGAATATGAGGTCGAGCTTCACAATGGTAAAAAGGTGAAGGCAACGGAATTCGATTTGAGGGTATTTTTTGTCGTTCCTCATAAGTTTTGAGCTTTTAGTTTGTAGAAAAACCCAAAAATGTTGGCTGCCTACAAGAAAAAAGTGACAAATCAAGATGACGACAGTGTTGGAGGTTAGTGAAGTAGTATTTCAAAGAGAAAGAATTGTTTATAGAATGCGTGGTCGAGAAGGTTCTCACTCATCGGAAGGTAGACGGAAAGCCACTTTACCTCGTTCAGTGGAAGGGATATCCACACCCAGTATGGCGTTCGGAGATGTGGACTGAAGATCTCAGCGTCAGTTCAGCAATTTTTGTCAAAATTCTCACGGGAAAAATTTCAGAACTGCAAAAATCTTCTGAAGGAATATCATTACCAATTGGAACAATCTGTTGCAGAAGAGCAAACTCCGTTGAAGTCGGCGCAGAAGTCTGTGAAGAAGCGCGCAATGCCGTCGTCTAGCGCGGAGGCAGAAAAAATCAAAGCCACTGAAACTACTCCAAGAAAGCCAGCTAAGCAGCCAAATCTCGGTTCTGCCAGAAATTCGAAAGCAAGGAGCTCTCAAATGGTCGTCAGAAGCGAAGAGGTTCAAGACGAAGATGATGTTCGTGCCGATGACCAGACTGAACATGAAAAAAATATCGCAGATGTTGGAAACCAAGGAGAGCAGCAAGACACAAGCGGCCTGCGCTGGCTAATGAACCCTTTCAGATGGTTCTAATATGTTTTCTGAAAAAATTGCCTAGCCCCAGGAAGAATCGTGACGACGCACATTCTTCAGTAAACCCTGATCTTTCTATTCCTTCCCCTAAATATTAATACTTTAAGAATCCCTATTAATTTATACTCTGTAACAATTGAGCTGTATTAACTTCCTGATTCCAAATCTAGAAGATTCCCCGAGTTTCGCTATCATTTTCAAAACAACTGATAAGAAATAAACGAAATCAAGAAACTTTTAATATTATTGTTGTTGCTGGAATCATGCTTACCTCGGATTCTTCCCCTTGCCACCATTGGTGGGTAGTGTCCGAATTTCGAATCCAGGTATCGTAATTCTGATTTTGCAACCTGACGACTCATACCGACATCCACCAGATACACGTAAACCCATGGACTCAAGTCTGCAACATTCTCCAACTTTCCGCGATACCACATGTTTTCAATTCGCACAGCACATGCGACTTTAGGAAAAAGCTGGAAAAACACTGTAGAAATTCTCATATAATTTCCCGACGAACTTGACAAGACGGAATTCTTATGCGGTCTTGATCATCTTCATAATGTATCTGCATTTTTCGCCGTAATTGTTCCTCTGTTTTGTCGAATCTTTTCGGTTGGATAGCCAGCTCGGTAGGAGTGCTGTGATCGATTACTCGAAAATACTCACAAGGGAAAAGATCGGTCTGAAAAAGTATCGATCACCACGGAGCCTACATTGAATGCGATAAACTACTCAAAACTTCACAGGTATTTAGAAATAGAATTCTCAAAAGTTTACCGGAATATTTCGGACACCGTCGAACTCTTCTGATACTTGCTCAGCGATCTTGATCATGTAACCAGGGATTGTTATTCCTTCCGCGTATTTCCATGCATATTGCGGAAATTGCTCCATCAACTTGCGTATTTGGTACTCATTTCCTGATTGTACTTCCACTAATTCTCTGCAGTCGTTGAGCTCAGCTGCTTTCTGCCTCTTTATCATATCATCGCTTCGATTCATCTTTAAATGCGGATACGATAAAAAGCCCGATTTTCCGAGATACTTCCGAAATTGGAAAATACTTTTATTCCCTTTTCTGATTTCTATTCTGGTGAAGTTACGTTTTGTGGTATACGAGAGTCATAGGCAACCTCAAAATATGAAACATTAACATTGTAATCGTGACAGCATGCGCATTTTATTCAAGAAAGAATTCTTTGGAAGAAAATGAGGTCTGGCCACAAAGATAACCAGTTTTCGCATAAAATGAAATTGTTGAGGGGGGGGGGGATATTAAAGGAGTCTGAAAATAATTTATGAAGGATGGGACAGGACGAAGAGATTCTTGACTTAGCAGTATTTAGATAAAAAGAAAGTTTGCTTGGCATTATTAAGTTTCAAAAAAGTGTAGGACCAATATTTTCGCATGCCTTTTGATGATAGGATTCGCACACTAAAACATCAGAAAATACATGTGATTTAGTTTTTAGATTTTTTTGTTGGAAGTGGATGGAGCATCTTCATCCTCAGAATCATCGCTGTTTCCAGATTCGTCGCTTTCAACCTTTTTGGCCTTTTTAGCAGACGAACGTCCAGACTTGGTCTTCTTTGGTTTTTCTTCTTCTTCTTCTTCATCCGATGATTCAGCTGCGCGCTTCTGCTTCTTCGAGGAAGAACGACTATCCTTCTTCGCTGGTTCGACATCATCCACGTCTTCCTCATCCAACTCGACGTAGCGTGTCTGTTTCTTCGACGATCGTCTCTCCTTCTTAGATGAGGTTCGGCGCCCTTTTTTACTAGAAACAGGCTCCTCATCCTCTTCATCATCGTCCGACGAATCTTTCTCTTTCTTAGCAGACTTGCGCTCTTTTTTGGACGATGCTGGCTCTTCGTCTTCATCATTATTCGAAGCAGCTCGTTTGTCTGCTTTTTTATCAGAATCATCTTCCTCGTCATCGTCATCTTCGTCGTCGGACAAGTTGAGTTGCTTCGATTTCCGAGCATTTTTCTGTTTCGACGACTTTTTAGACTTTTTCGCGGGCTTCTCTTCCTCTTCCTCATCATTTGATTGCTCAGATGAAGAATCGGCCTTCTTTTTTCCGCCCTTCGACTTGCCAAACTTTTTCGGTGATACTTCTGACGTTGTTGGCTTGACATCGTGAGACCTCTTATAAGTGTCGAGAACTTCCTTGCAATTCTAAACAAAGAAATAAATATCTTACTCAAAAATATGTAACAGTTTATATCTTAAGAAACAATACTCACTTCAAGCTCATTCTCCCACATCTCCGTGTAAGATATTGGATTTGGGAAGCCCTCCCACATCACGAGGTAAAGCGGCATTTTGTTCTTCTTGACAAAACGATGAGCGATGATTTTTTCGACAACGTAATCTGAAAGATAAATATACAGAAGTTAACTGCTATATTTTTAGCACCATGATCATCGTTATCCTCTTGACGAGTGACTTTGTACTTGTAGTCCTTCAGCATTTCGACGTTGTCCTAAATGAAAAACTTAACACTATGATTTAGTACAGAATGTGATACCTTGAAGTCAAAGTCAACAGCTTTGATCTTCTTGCCGTTGTTGAGGAGGACTTTGTACTCGACGTAGTGAGTGTTGTAAAAATCATGATCGACAATTTTTTTGAATCCGGTGTCATTGGATTTTTTCCCACTGCCCTTTTTAGCATCCTTTTTCTTGCTCTCTCCTCTCTTCTCGCTTGTCGATCGCTTGCGACTTTTTTTCTGGGCATGAACTACTTGGAAGTGGTTCGTTTGACTTCTAAAAGAAATAATTTAAGATTATTCTCTCTCTCTCTCGTTGAAAGTAGAAACATACCCAGTTCGATTGGAAGAGCGAGATGGAGTTCCGGAAGATGCTTTTTTAGCCATTTTGAGCCGTACCTGAAAAAAGTTATACAGGGAACGAAGGATTTTTTTAAACAAAAACTGAATTATGTGTGGAAAAAGAGGACGGTTTTCAATTAGGGAAAACCAATAATAATTGTTCAGTGGATCAGGGTGTTGGTATTGTTCCCACCTCGCTCAGGGAAGGAAATTCAAAATAGCCGCGCACGCGACGCAATGGTTCTGCGTCGCGGCTTATCTGAAGAGAGAGTGTTTGACCTAGACGCAGAGATATTAGCAGTTACAACGACACTCCGCTTCTAAAATGTTTTATTTTTCTTGAAAAAAATTCTAAAATTCTGCACTTCTATTTTATTTACCACTGAAATATGCTTTCAAAATTTTTTTCTTTTTACCTCGATTCTGATTTTCTAACACCGAACACCAAAAATGTTGTCAGGTCGAAATCCTACAGCCGCTCTAAAATAGCTATTACATTAAAATGTGATCACATTTTCGACCGAACTGTATTTTAAAAACGGCGCTTTTAGAGTTCTAAGAAGCTTCTAAATTTGTGTGTTTACTATTTAGCGCTTCTCATAATTAGGTTTTTAAAGGTGGGGGGACAGGAGATTTTTCGTAGTTTTTTTGTAGCTAGAGTATGCATTCTACCGTCACGGTGTACAACGCTTAATGTCACTCTGCGTACAGCTGTCGTCCTCGCCTTTATGTATGCAATCGGGCGTCCGCTTTCTCTTTGCCCGCGTGGCTCAGTCGGTAGCGGCGCCGCACCCTCACTCCTCGCCTTCACAAGCTCAACTCCTCGAGGGGCATCTTTGAACGGAATTTCGAGAACATTATTTTTTTCATGTCTCCCCACCTTTAAAGGGGGACTCCGACCAAAAATTTTTTGCATCAAAATGTGTTAAAATTTATCCGTTTTTCAAATATTATTGCAAAAAATTCAAAGAAAATCCGAAATCCCCGAAAACGGCGTTAAAAAGAAAGAAAATTAAAAAAAAGTGCCGCCGGGGGACGAGGATTTTCAGTGAGAAACCTAGGCCACGGCCCAGACAGCCTTTTTTTTCAAGTCGCCGACAGTGGTTTTTTACGTTTTTTACCTGCCGGAC
>NC_013487.2:7592977-7606783 GCF_000004555.2 Caenorhabditis briggsae | reverse complement strand
CCCCTTTTAAACTGATATGTTTAACAGCCCATTTCCAGATAGTCCAATGGAAGTCTCAACGGTGAATGATGTCAAAATCTATAACTTGAGTGCCGGTAAAAGTCTACCTGAGGTATGAAATGAACAAAAAACTCATAGTTACTACTCTCAAAAATCTGTTTCAGTGGATGTCGTCTCGAGCGAGGAGAAAGTTGGAACAAAGGAATACCGATGTGCGTCAGAGGATCCAACTCATTCAAGACTTCGAAATGCCTGATGTCAGTAATACAGTGAATATCACACCGGACGGGAAATATGTGTGGGCATCTGGTAAGTAGAATTCAACAAAGAAGTTGCATTCGCATAATGGAAATTGAACTTTTTCAACAGCTGCGAAACATTGCGATCAATGAAATACTAATTTTGCAGGAAACTACAAACCATGGCTGAGATGTTATGATTTGAACAATCTGTCGTTGAAATTTGAAAGAGGCCTAGATGCTGATGTAGTAAAACTCATTCCTCTAAGCGACGATTACTCGAAGGTTCGCTGGTCACTATGGTAACCATCTGACACCCCTTATTTGTTTGCAGATTGTGGTACTAGAAGAAGAGCGATGGATTGAAATGCATGCAATGCTCGGCAGATATTTCCGTATGCGAATGCCTTGCCAAGGAAGAGATATGGCGCTTTCTGAAGAGTCCAGTGATCTCTACCTAGTTGGAACAAAGTAATTTTCAAAATAAACTTATCAGAAGACTATACTCAAATTTTAGGAGCGAAGTATACCGATTCAACCTCGAACAAGGCTGCTGGTTGACTTCTTTCGAGTCCACGGCTCCATTGAACTGTGTGCAAGTGTGTACAGATCACCAATTGGTTGTATGTGGAACAACAAATGGCGTTGTTGAAGCTTGGGATCACAGAGATAGATCACTCTGTGGGACTCTCGATGTCGGATCATCTGTTAACAGTCACACTGGGTAGGTTGAATGATATACGAGTTTTACAATTTTAGTTTGTTCAGGGAGAATTCAGTTATTGCTGTTACGTCATTAGCGTTTTCCGACCCTCTACACATCGGTGTTGGTACAAGTTCTGGCCAAATCGTCACATATGATCTGCGTGCGCGACGGCCTCTTCTAATTAAAGATCACAACAACGAATTGCCAATCAAAAAAATAGAATTCATTAAACGAGATGATGGAGACGTTGTTGCTTCGATGGATTCACGAATGATGAAGATGTGGTTTGAAGAAGACGGTTCTCCGTTGGCCGCTATTGAAAACACATGTCCGTTGAATGATTTTTGCCGATTCCACAATTCTGGAATGTTCTTCTTTGCCAACGAGGCACCTAAGATGTTGCAATACTTCATCCCACAGTTGGGACCAGCTCCGAAATGGTGTTCTTATCTGGAGAATCTCACAGAAGAAATGGAAGAAACGGAAGCTCCCGTGTACGATAATTATCGATTTGTTACCAAGAAACAACTGGACGATCTTGGTTTGTCTGGATTGATTGGAACAAATGTGCTACGAGCCTATATGCATGGATACTTCATCGATGCTCGTCTATACAACAAGGCACAAACGCAGATGCAACCATTTGCTTATGAAAAGTACAAAGAACAGAAGATCAAGTCGTTGATTGCTGATGAACGTGAAGAATCAGCAGTAAAGAAGAAGGTTGAAAAACTACCATCAGTGAATAAGAGTCTTGCTGCAAGACTTCGTGATGAAGCTGCCGCTGCCAACAAGACAGCCGAGACCAAGAAGGAGAAGAAAAAGAGTAAAAAATCAGATGCAGCATCTTCTCTCTTGGCTGATGATCGTTTCAAGAAACTATTCGAATCTGAAGATTTCGAAGTGGACGAAACTAGTGAGCAGTTTTTGAAGAATGCCTCAATTGCACAAAAGTTGGCAGCGAAGGGTCCTGTTGAAGTGGATTCAGAAGGGGAAGACCAATCTGAAGAAGAGAGCGAAGGTGATTCTGATGAAGCAGCAAGTGGAAGCGATGACGATCAAGATAACACTGCAGCATGGATGGAAGAAGATCATCGTGGCACCGATATGGCTTCAGATTTGGAAAGCGTCTCTAGTGATGAAGACGTTGATGAGTCATTGAAAAAGAAAAGAGCGAAAATTCGCGCGGCCAAAAAAGTGGAAAGAAATGTACAGAAGTCTCAGAAATATGACGAAAGAAAGGAAGCTAAGAAATTGAGAAAGTGCGATCAAAAAAAGATTTCGACGAATTAAAAGTTTTTAATTTTCAGAGAACAGAGACTGACATCCAAGCCATCGAAATTTGTTCTTCACTCAATCGGATCAGGAGAAACAACTAGAAAGTTTGTAGATGAAACGGTCGCTGCTAACACTGTTGGATCAAGCGAGGTAAGAATAAGAAATATTGATCAAAACGCAGAACGAGCCGGTAAAATTTACTTAATCCCAGTCTGCGACATCTATAATAAAAGACATCTAATAATAAAAATTCAGACTTTAATGGCCCTTGGCGCCCGTAAAACAGCATCTGCAAAACAAGACAGAAAGACAAAGAAGGTATTTGATCATCTCTCTCAGTAACGGTTTTCTATCAATTTCCTTTTCTAGGTCAACGAAGACGATGTTCCCTTCGGTGGTCGTGAAATGTCATTCACCATTTCGAAGCGTGATAAGGATCTTCGTGCACAGGCTGCAAAAAGCAAGCAAGAAGCTCACGTTGCTGAACGAAAAGAAGTTACTCGACGACCAAATGCACTTGTCACAAAAGGTCTCAAAAAGCTTCCTGGCAATCTTAACGTTGGAAAACGGCAGAATACCTATTAAACACAGAATTTCTTCTTTATTGTTATCCTTTCTCCAATATCATTTTTTATAGGAATGTTCCCCCTTGTTGTTGTTCAGTCTGTTTTTTTGTTGTCTGTTTTTTTCCTTTTTATTTTTTAAAAGTTCTGACTCGAATTGAATAGAATTGTTAACTAGAAATCACACTTTTAACTCGAAACATGATACCAAAGCCTCAACAGTATCCGGTTTCTCACAAGATAAAATGCGCAAGATATGTCTCTCATCTCCCCAGTCAGAATCCTTGTTTTGAATTTTTGGCTTTTTGGATGTCTTTTTTTTGCTCAAGACTACTATTGCGAACACAGACGCTCAATTAAGCCGGAGTCACAGAGCGGCAGAATCGCAAATGGAACGGAACGGAAAGAGGGGTAATCAATCAAAAAACAGAGAATCCCAATAAAATGAATGGCTTTTGTGAACCGAATTGTAATACCTATGGGAAATTTGGAAGACGACAGATTTACGATCTTCAGAAACTAGGGTTCTGCCGTAAATAACTACAATGGAAATGACTCGTAGAGATTAGTTGGGAAACAATCGAATTAATGTGGATAAAAATCTATGAAGATATGTCCTGACAGATTATTTCAGTACTTCATTTTTGAGATAAATTAATTTTCCGTCTCAGTTTTCAACACAAAGTTGTCGATAAGCAACAGTAATCTAGAAGAAAAGGACCGAAAATTTTAGGTTACGGTAGTTTTCGTTACGAGGACCGTTGGCCCGAAACAAGACCAATTTGGATTGATCAGAAAAGGAACCAGGTTGGAGAAGTCAGAGCTGGCAGAAGACGCAAAGTATCCAATTATTCTGGTACGCGACCACAAGTTGACAGAGATGATCGTGCGGCAAACCCATGTGTACAACAGACACATTGGAACGGAACATTTGTTGGCAGAATGCAGAAGGCAATATTGGATTCCTCAAGGAAGACAGCTAGCCAGAAAGATTGTACATTCTTGTGTCACTTGCAGAAAACTGAGAGGTAGACCATTCAAATACCCCGACATCCCACCAATACCATCGACCAGAGTAAGAAGGTCAGGGCCATTCCAAAACGTGGGACTCGATGGGTTCGGTCCACTAATGTATAAGGGCTTGACTGGAGAAAGGAAATGTTGGGTACTAATTTGCACATGTTTGATAACAAGGAACGTACATTTGGAACTTATCTCCGACAATGGAACTAGCGAATTTATATTAGCCATGAGACGATATTTTGCCAGAAGAGGGACCCCTAGAACAGTAGTGTTGGATAATGCCAAGAGTTTTGTTCTAGGAAGCCAAATGTTTAATAATGATATAAAAAAGTGGGCAGAGGAAGGTGACGCTTTCACCAACTTTTTGGACCAACATCCAATAGAATGGAACTTCATCACGCCACTGAGCCCTTGGAAAGGAGGAGTATATGAAAGGATTATTGGCATTGTGAAGAAACTACTGTATGCTTCAGGAGATACTGCCCATTTTAATTACGTCCAACTCTTTACCATCATCACAGAAATCGAAGGCATTGTCAATTCCAGACCTATCAGCCACAATCCAGAAGGTCCCAACGAGGGAGAAGTGATACGACCAGTTGATTTCATCAATCCAGAAGTGAAGCTGGAAATCTTACATGATCCGGGTAACCAGGAAATAGAAGAAAAGATGGGAACAACAGAGAAGGAGACAAGGTTACATTTGTCTAATCTGAACAAACACATGAACCATCTATGGCTGCAATGGGAGACAATGTATCTAACCCAATTGAAAGAAGCAAAAGCAAAGAAAAAACATTACACGAACACCATACCGAAGGTTGGACAAGTAGTGCTAATAGAAGAAAGACTAAGATGTAGACACAAATAGCAGATGGCTAAAATCACTGAGATTCATCCGAATGCTCAAGGCCAAATCAGAACTGTCACTATCAAATATGGAGGCATGGAAGTCTTGAGATCCGTGAACCAATTGATTCCATTGGAATTAGAGGAAGAATCTACCGCTTTGGAAAAGGCAGAGCACAAGGAAGAAAACACCACTGAACCAGAACCACTTGATGATCTTCAGAAGATTTAAAGTGGAACACAAGTTGAGGATCACATTCAGGACATAATAAGAAAGAGACTAGACAGAAAGGCCAAACAAGGAGTCACGTATCATGATTGTGATGTGGCAAAAACACTAGCTCCAGTCCTCCAGAGAAAGAACGAAAACAAGGAATCAAGGGAACCAACGAGAACACGCAGTCAGACCACGGGTACTCCGAATACCAGAGAGGGAAAAGAGTCGGGCCCTGGCAGTGTCGCGAATTCAAGTGATTGACTATCACTTATTCACGACTTTTCTCTTATTAAATACATCCCATATCATTATCCTTGTTTTCTATGTTTGAGTCAGCCGCATTCGTCTTCTTGCCTACACCACCCACGACGCCATATTTGAATCACCGCCAATTTGAGGACTACTGTAACCTGCACATCTAACTCTCGACACGACCAAGGACGCGCCCGGTTTGGGGATCAATTTCTTCTGCAAAATTAGGCTTCTTGTTGTTTCCTTTTTCGTACTGTGTTGATGCTATTTTTTCCCTCACAAATTATTGTATTTGCTTGGCAGAGAAGGTTCTAATAAAGAACCAGAGTGTAGGCAAAGAAAAAGGTGAATAAATTCGGTATGTCTTGTACAACGGTGTTTTTGTCGTCTTTATCTTTTCAGGTTTTATGTCTCTATTTTGGGTCGTTTTAGAGGTTCCCTTCAAAACAACGCCCACAAGGCTTCCTCTTCGATTCTTTTACAAGCATAAGCTTCCATGGTGACTTCGAATCTGCACAAAACCCTGTAACTTGGCGAACCTTGAGTTATAACTCGTCAAAAGCTCCACTCAACAGAAATTGGCATTGTGACCTGATCTTATAGGAACATCCAGAACGTTCGGTTTCTAAAAGAAGAAGTCGCAAGGAGAAGTTTTTTGCAAAGTCGAAAGTATTTTAAATATGAAAACTTCAAGAAAAATAAAGGAATCAGACGGAAATAATGTCAATCAGATAATTCTTACGAGTCAAAACCTAATTTGAATGTCCATCACAGCACATGGCTCCCCTCGTTGTCCTTCTTCTTCTTTTTCTTGGAAAGCGACCTCTTCCATTATGGCTACTAGCTCATCACTACCACCAACACAACCACCATCAAAACTGCCACCAATACAACTAGCATTGAATTCGAAACAAGAAGAAAAAGAAGAAGAAGAAGCACCGGGATAGAAAAGTGGTGAGGGAGCTGTGGTGGTGGTGGTGGTGGCGACGACGTTGCTGCGTATCGATTCTGCGTCTGCAGTGGGCGCCTCATCTGAATTCGTTGCTCTGCGTACTCCACCCACCAAACTAGTCTTTCGTTTCACAGCGTCTGCGTGCTCCTAGACTAGCTCTTTTTGGCAGCGAGGACAACGAAAAACGGGGCGGCGACGACTTCTACCTTTTGTGCTTCTTCTTCTTCTTCTTCTTTTTTGCTGCTGCACCACACTATTTTTATTTTTAGTTATGGTGTTTGTGTTCCGACATGTCAAACTATGACTCTGCTCAGATGTAGTATTCGTATGTGCATTTTCGATTTGTATGAGCATTTTTTATTATCTTACGTTTTTTTTCTTCCCACTTTCCCTTTTTCCTTTTTCTTCTGTCTTCTATTTTCAAAGTTGTCTTTAACAAACTGTTTATGCAAATACATTGATTCATAAAAAGTCCTGAACTTTAATTTTGTGTTGAAAATAGTTTATCTCAAAACCCAAAAAAATAAGGACCCCTAACCATCAACTTTAAACGAATTCATCCCGGTTTGCTTCAGAAATATAGAAACGTAATCAAATGCCAAAATATTTTTTTAACATGATAAATGTCTTCGTCAATGAACCATAAGAAGTCAGAAAGTTCATCAACAAATTAACAGCTTGCTTCTTTTTCAGGTTTTATAATTTTCAGTTCGATTTCTTCTCATTTTTTTGATTTTAATTTTTTTTCCAAGCCGAGTAATTAAGAACTTTTAAAAAAAATTATTTGTACTCTTTTTATTCTAAACTACTAATATTCTCATGTTTATTTTTACTTTAAATGTCCTATTTTTATTCTAAATGAAAATTACCTATTTTCGTGAAACTTTCTTTCTTGTTCTTTTTCTTTCTCTTTCATTTACTCCATCCAACCCTCTTTTTTCTTCTCGTTATTCACCAAATACTAATATTCGATTACATGCTCTCTATCTCATTTTCTCCAACTCTTTCTTTCCGTTTCTTTTTATGTGATGCCCTTCAAAAATCATATCCGCTCTCTCCATTTTCTCTTTTCTGTGCAGAACCTCTTTTTGTCCGTTCAACTCTTTTTTTTTGAGGAAAAAAGTGCAAATAAAATGGGCTTCTAAAGGTTCTCTCCACTCTTTTTTTGTAATGGTCCAATTTCAAATTTCCGTTTTCTCAAAGTTCCATTAACTGATTGGTTTCCTTTATTTCCTTGGGCATCTTATGTTAGTTCTCAATTTCGAAGAAAATTCTGCAAAGTTTCAGCTTATCAAAGTCATATAGTTTTGAAATTTGTATTTTAGATGTTTGCCAAATTTTATCTGAACTAAAGATATCTGGTATTCTATTTTTTCTGATTTTTGTCTACGGCCATCCATCCGCTCTCTTATTTTTGTATTCATTGAATCTTAAAACATTTATTCTTTTTCGTACTAAAAACAAAAGGCTGAAAAGTCTAAGAGGTTTTTCTGATGCTACACTTACAAATTTTAGCCGATTCAGTTTTTTGACAATCCTAAACTCTCTGGGAGACCGTACTCTTCCAAAAGTTATATTTTTTGATTAAGTGCTCATTGTATTTGAATCACTGATCTACCTATTCATTTTTTCTACCAAATTAAAGTGAAAGTTATGAAAACGCCTTCTCAATTTTCGTAGCTTGGCATCCACTTTTGTATTTTTATCAATATCATTTTTGTAACGCCAATTTTATTTGTACTTTGTCTGTAATCTCTATTTATTTGATCTTGAGCTATTTTTTCTTGGTTCCTATGCAAAATATCAAAAGTTTGTCAACAAAAAAAAAAGTTTGTGATATTATGATAAGCAATTTATCAGTTAACTTTACTATATGTCTGACAGAAACCGAGAAAAATAAGCCTAAAGTTAAAAGTTAGAGGGTTCTTCTATTACAGGTTTTACGGTATTTTTATTTTTATAAATTTCTTTAATTGAAAAACGATGCGATTTCAAAGGAATATTGAAGTGAAAATGCCTTTTGAGTTGCAACCGAATAATTAGATAATTTCCAATCCGAAATCTTTTTTGAAGACAGAAAATTAAGACATGAGTAGATAAGGCTACTTTTATCATGCTGACTTTGTGAGGAGCTTCATTTTAAAAAATGTTTTTCAATGATTTCTGATCTAAGATTGATTAATCAACTCTTCAATGTCTTTTCAAAAAGAAAGTGTATTGATACAGCTACCGTAGGACTTGCAAAAGAAGAACCTCCTAACGTCTAACTTTGATTCAATTTTCTCGGTTTCTTTCAAAGATATCAAAAATTTTCAACTGATTAATTGTTCCTCATGATGTCAGGAGTGTTTTGTTATTTGACACTTTTTTGATATATTAGATAGGAATTGAGATAGTTGAGCTCAAACTTGACTGCGTTCCAAACCAGAAAACTTTGAACTTTACTCTTTTAGCCAGAAAAAAAAGCATCAGTGTTCAGTGAGTATTCTAATCCTTTCAAATGTTTCCTTTTTCTGTTGTTTTTTCCTCCCATTCTTCCTTTTTCTCCATTTCCCTCTACTCTTCTTCCAACACCACGACACCCAACTTATTCAATTATTCATGCGAATCCTCTACATTCCGTCTCCTGTTTCTTGTCTTCTTCCCCCGTTTTTTCATTTTTTTTCTCTGAGCACTTTGATATCATTCTCATTCGCTAATCCCTTTTTTTCCTTTGATTACTTATTTGTCTGAATGTGACATATTTTTTGCTAAAGCCATCTTTTTACAGACTTGTAATGAAAACTGGATGGTAATTATAGTCATCTATTAATTTATTGATTTTCTCACGACACCAGAATGTCTTCGTGGTTTTCTTATTTCGGGTAAGAAAAATTCTAAATTTCGTAACCAAGTCATTGAATTCCATTTGCAGATTCAGCAAAGGACCTCCTCTTGAAGAGGTGAAGGAGGAATCCGAAGAAGACGAAACTCAAGTGCCTGAACATTCTGTGCCTGTTAGTTTTTTTTTCGAACACTCCGTTGTTTTCTATTTTCGATGCCCTGCAATATCCAAATAGCTAAACCTCTCATTCCTAACCATTTCTTCAGAAAACCGCCGAAGAAGAATTGGCGGACGCAATGAACCGGTTGTCTCCTGAGCAGCAGCATCTGATTCAAGATGTTCTCAGACGGGCAGAAAATTCTAGAAAAGAAGCAAAAATAGTTGTGGATGCAGAGATGATGAGGTCGAGATATAGGCAGAGAGAATCTGTTGAAGGATCACAAGAAATTGATCATCGGTACTCGTTAGTGCAAATGGACTCCATACCAGAAAGTGAGTATTTCCTTTGATTCATTCGAAAAAAAAGTTGAACATTAGATATGGTAACAAATGAGATGGAAGAACGAGCGGCATCTCAAAGAGAATTGGCAAACGAAGTTCCAAGGAGTCCACGAAGTCCACGAAGTCCGAGAAGCCCGAATAGCGTCAGACAACTACATGAGAAACGTCCATCCATCACAGAAGGTAACATTTTTTAAAGTAATTTTTTTCATAAATTCTCTTATTTATTCCAGCAACTACTGCAAATCTTCGAAACCGATTCCAAAAGATGAAATCTCATTTAACAACATGGTTCAATTCACTTGATTACGACGGTGAATACACTTTCGTTTTTACGAGTAAGCCTGAGAAATCAGAAACACTCGGGGATCTCACAATGCAATATATTGATGCTTTGAGCCAAGTAATACAAAACACCAGGTGCTGAATGAAAAACTGATAATTTCAGGCTATCATAATATCATCTCATATTGAATACTCACATTATTTGTTATCATCGAATCCACAGTTTCATTTGATGTGCACTCAATTTTGCGAATCAATATTTTGCCTGGCTTTTGAGGAAATCACACATCAAATAATCGATGAAAAAGTTCGAGAAACTTTGAATGAATACTGTGGAAGGATTGCTGAAGAAGCTTTGCAATCTGCATTCTTCACTATGGTTTCAAAGACGTTATCTAAATCAGAAGAGTAAGATTTGAAAAATATTTATATTTATCATAAAAATTCCGTTTTGCAGATGTGAACAAGTTTTGCAAGGAATATCTTTGATTCACAAATCTAGGTCATTTGAAAGTGCCCAACAATTGGATCAATTCTTGAGTACAATGGAAGAAGATATTGAAGGTGAGTTAGTTATTTTGTCTTTCATTCAATAAAACTTTCATTCTTCCAGATCGCGAATCTAGTAGAAAGTCGTCTCCTTATATGTATGAAGTCCTTGAATCGTCATCGGATAACCCATCATCATCTTCTTCTCGTGAATTCCGTTCCCAGAATTCGTACGAATCAGAAATGTCACACGAATCTCCAAACGTTCACGTTGAAGAACTATTCGAACTGAAGTCATTCGACTCGTATAAAAAAAAACAAGATGAAATACATTATCGACGAAGTTCCGGTGAATATATCTCAGAAAACTCTGATAGATCTACACCTGAGCAAAGTAACGACCAACAGACGGAAGAAGCTTCATACTGCATGCCTGAAGTTGATGAACATTACATTTGGATACCTGGACCATTGGGAAGGATAACCGAAGAACACGACCATGATGAAGAGGCAAGAACAGAAAGCAGCTCCGGCAGTATGATTCTTCACGAAGACAGATCGGAACCAAAAATGCTTCTGAATGTGGAACAATACATTCAGACGATGATTGATCGAGTTAGTGAGCCACAATTTACGGAAACGACAGACGAAATGCAAAACAAAAATATAAATACTCCGAAACACTCGGTAGACAAAATTACCCAGGAAACAGAAAGGATTGCTGAACAAATAGTGGCGGAGACAATAGAGAAGGTGTTACAAGAAACACGTTTGAAGATAGCCTCAAAGTCACCTGCCATCCAACGATCGTTCTATCATGAAGTTATTGAAGCAGTTGAGGCACCAGTAATGGAACCGAAAGAACCAAAGAAACCGGAGCTGACCCAGGAAGAGATTGATCACATTGGTTGGATCCAAAAGATTGCTGAACAAACGACTGCACCACCGACTCGTCCACCTGTACCAATCAAAATGGCCACATTAGATGAACCAGTCTCTGAACCTCATGAAGATGAAGACAGATCCAGTGCCACGTCAGGAGCAGACTTCCAGAAATCATTTGATCATGAAGTCACTTACGAACGATTATCACCACTTCTTGAAGTAGTTGAAGAACCAGTAATTGAACCGAAAGAACCGGAACTGACTCAGGAAGAGATTGACCACATTGCTTGGATCGAGAAGATTGCTGAACAGTCTTCATTCGAACAAATGCCTGCACCATCGACACGTCCACCTGTACCAATCAGGATACCAACAGTTGATGAACCAAACATCGTCACTGAAGCTCATGAGGATGAAGACAGATCCAGTGCCACGTCAGGAGCAGACTTCCAGCAATTATTCGATCATGAAGTCACTAACGAACGATCATCACCACTTCTTGAACCAGTTGAGATACCAGTAAAGGAACCGAAAGAACCGGAACTGACCCAGGAAGAGATTGACCACATTGCTTGGATCGAGAAGATTGCTGAACAGTCTTCATTCGAACAAATGACTGCACCACCGACACGTCCACCTGTACCAATCAGGATACCAACAGTTGATGAACCAAACATCGTCACTGAAGCTCATGAGGATGAAGACAGATCCAGTGCCACGTCAGGAGCAGACTTCCAGCAATCATTCGATCATGAAGTCACTTACGAACGATCATCACCACTTCTTGAACCAGTTGAGGAACCAGTAATGGAACCGAAAGAACCGGAACTGACTCAGGAAGAGATTGACCACATTGCTTGGATCGAGAAGATTGCTGAACAGTCTTCATTCGAACAATCGGCTGCACCACCGACTAGTCCACCTGTACCAATCAGAATGGCAACAGTTGATGAACCAGTGATTGTCACTGAAGCTCATGAGGATGAAGACAGATCCAGTGCCACGTCAGGAGCAGACTTCCAGCAATCATTCGATCATGAAGTCACTTACGAACGATCATCACCACTTCTTGAACCAGTTGAGGAACCAGTAATGGAACCGAAAGAACCGGAACTGACTCAGGAAGAGATTGACCACATTGCTTGGATCGAGAAGATTGCTGAACAGTCTTCATTCGAACAATCGGCTGCACCACCGACACGTCCACCTGTACCAATCAGGATACCAACAGTTGATGAACCAAACATCGTCACTGAAGCTCATGAGGATGAAGACAGATCCAGTGCCACGTCAGGAGCAGACTTCCAGCAATCATTCGATCATGAAGTCACTTACGAACGATCATCACCACTTCTTGAACCAGTTGAGGAACCAGTAATGGAACCGAAAGAACCGGAACTGACTCAGGAAGAGATTGACCTCATTGCTTGGATCGAGAAGATTGCTGAACAGTCTTCATTCGAACAAATGACTGCACCACCGACACGTCCACCTGTACCAATCAGAATGGCAACAGTTGATGAACCAGTGATTGTCACTGAAGCTCATGAGGATGAAGACAGATCCAGTGCCACGTCAGGAGCAGACTTCCAGCAATCATTCGATCATGAAGTCACTTACGAACGATCATCACCACTTCTTGAACCAGTTGAGGAACCAGTAATGGAACCGAAAGAACCGGAACTGACCCAGGAAGAGATTGACCACATTGCTTGGATCGAGAAGATTGCTGAACAGTCTTCATTCGAACAAATGACTGCACCACCGACACGTCCACCTGTACCAATCAGGATACCAACAGTTGATGAACCAAACATCGTCACTGAAGCTCATGAGGATGAAGACAGATCCAGTGCCACGTCAGGAGCAGACTTCCAGCAATCATTCGATCATGAAGTCACTTACGATCGATCATCACCACTTCTTGAACCAGTTGAGGAACCAGTAATGGAACCGAAAGAACCGCAACTGCCCCAGGAAGATATTGACCACATTGCTTGGATCCAGAAGATTGCTCAACAGTCTTCATTCGAACAAATGACTGCACCACCGACTCGTCCACCTGTACCAATCAGGATACCAACAGTTGATGAACCAAACATCGTCACTGAAGCTCATGAGGATGAAGACAGATCCAGTGCCACGTCAGGAGCAGACTTCCAGCAATCATTCGATCATGAAGTCACTTACGAACGATCATCACCACTTCTTGAACCAGTTGAGGAACCAGTAATGGAACCGAAAGAACCGGAACTGACTCAGGAAGAGATTGACCTCATTGCTTGGATCGAGAAGATTGCTGAACAGTCTTCATTCGAACAAATGACTGCACCACCGACACGTCCACCTGTACCAATCAGAATGGCAGCACTTGATGAACCAGTGATTGTCACTGAAGCTCATGAGGATGAAGACAGATCCAGTGCCACGTCAGGAGCAGACTTCCAGCAATCATTCGATCATGAAGTCACTTACGAACGATCATCACCACTTCTTGAACCAGTTGAGGAACCAGTAATGGAACCGAAAGAACCGGAACTGACTCAGGAAGAGATTGACCATATTGCTTGGATCGAGAAGATTGCTGAACAGTCTTCATTCGAACAATCGGCTGCACCACCGACTAGTCCACCTGTACCAATCAGAATGGCAACAGTTGATGAACCATTGATTGTCACTGAAGCTCATGAGGATGAAGACAGATCCAGTGCCACGTCAGGAGCAGACTTCCAGCAATCATTCG
>NC_013487.2:7587276-7592614 GCF_000004555.2 Caenorhabditis briggsae | reverse complement strand
TCAGGAGCAGACTTCCAGCAATCATTCGATCATGAAGTCACTTACGAACGATCATCACCACTTCTTGAGCCAGTTGAGGAACCAGTAATGGATCTGAAAGATCCGGAACTGACTCAGGAAGAGATTGACCTCATTGCTTGGATCGAGAAGATTGCTGAACAGTCTTCATTCGAACAATCGGCTGCACCACCGACACGTCCACGTGTGCCAATCAGAATGGCAACAGTTGATGAACCAGTGATTGTCACTGAAGCTCATGAGGATGAAGACAGATCCAGTGCCACGTCAGGAGCAGACTTCCAGCAATCATTCGATCATGAAGTCACTTACGAACGATCATCACCACTTCTTGAACCAGTTGAGGAACCAGTAATGGAACCGAAAGAACCGGAACTGACCCAGGAAGAGATTGTCCACATTGCTTGGATCGAGAAGATTGCTGAACAGTCTTCATTTGAACAAATGACTGCACCACCGACACGTCCACCTGTACCAATCAGGATACCAACAGTTGATGAACCAAACATCGTCACTGAAGCTCATGAGGATGAAGACAGATCCAGTGCCACGTCAGGAGCAGACTTCCAGCAATCATTCGATCATGAAGTCACTTACGATCGATCATCACCACTTCTTGAACCAGTTGAGGAACCAGTAATGGAACCGAAAGAGCCGCAACTGCCCCAGGAAGAGATTGACCACATTGCTTGGATCGAGAAGATTGCTGAACAGTTTTCATTCGAACAAATGACTGCACCACCGACACGTCCACCTGTACCAATCAGAATGGCAACAGTTGATGAACCAAACATCGTCACTGAAGCTCATGAGGATGAAGACAGATCCAGTGCCACGTCAGGAGCAGACTTCCAGCAATTATTCGATCATGAAGTCACTTACGAACGATCATCACCACTTCTTGAACCAGTTGAGATACCAGTAAAGGAACCGAAAGAACCGGAACTGACCCAGGAAGAGATTGACCACATTGCTTGGATCGAGAAGATTGCTGAACAGTCTTCATTCGAACAAATGACTGCACCTCCGTCTCGTCCACCTGTACCAATCGAAATGGCAACAGTTGATGAACGAGTGATTGTCACTGAAGCTCATGAGGATGAAGACAGATCCAGTGCCACGTCAGGAGCCGACTTCCAGCAATCATTCGATCATGAAGTCACTTACGAACGATCATCACCACTTCTTGAATCAGTTGAGATACCAGTAAAGGAACCGAAAGAACCGGAACTGACTCAGGAAGAGATTGACCACATTGCTTGGATCGAGAGTATTGCTGAACAGTCTTCATTCGAACAATCGGCTGCACCTCCGTCTCGTCCACCTGTACCAATCGAAATGGCAACAGTTGATGAACGAGTGATTGTCACTGAAGCTCATGAGGATGAAGACAGATCCAGTGCCACGTCAGGAGCCGACTTCCAGCAATCATTCGATCATGAAGTCACTTACGAACGATCATCACCACTTCTTGAATCAGTTGAGATACCAGTAAAGGAACCGAAAGAACCGGAACTGACCCAGGAAGAGATTGACCACATTGCTTGGATCGAGAAGATTGCTGAACAGTCTTCATTCGAACAAATGACTGCACCACCGACTCGTCCACCTGTACCAATCAGAATGGCAACAGTTGATGAACCAGTGGTTGTCACTGAAGCTCATGAGGATGAACACAGATCCAGTGCCACGTCAGGAGCAGACTTTCAGCAATCATTCGATCATGAAGTCACTTACGAACGATCATCACCACTTCTTGAACCAGATGAGGTACCAGTAATGGAACCGAAAGAACCGGAACTGACCCAGGAAGAGATTGACCACATTGCTTGGATCGAGAAGATTGCTGAACAGTCTTCATTCGAACAAATGACTGCACCACCGACACGTCCACCTGTACCAATCAAAATGGCAACAGTTGATGAACCAGTGGTTGTCACTGAAGCTCATGAGGATGAAGACAGATCCAGTGCCACGTCAGGAGCAGACTTCCAGCAATCATTCGATCATGAAGTCACTTACGAACGATCATCACCACTTCTTGAACCAGTTGAGGAACCAGTAATGGAACCGAAAGAACCGGAACTGACCCAGGAAGAGATTGACCACATTGCTTGGATCGAGAAGATTGCTGAACAGTCTTCATTCGAACAAATGACTGCACCACCGACACGTCCACCTGTACCAATCAAAATGGCAACAGTTGATGAACCAGTGGTTGTCACTGAAGCTCATGAGGATGAAGACAGATCCAGTGCCACGTCAGGAGCAGACTTCCAGCAATCATTCGATCATGAAGTCACTTACGAACGATCATCACCACTTCTTGAACCAGTTGAGATACCAGTAATAGAACCGAAAGAACCGGAACTGACCCAGGAAGAGATTGACCACATTGCTTGGATCGAGAAGATTGCTGAACAGTCTTCATTCGAACAAATGACTGCACCACCGACACGTCCACCTGTACCAATCAAAATGGCAACAGTTGATGAACCAGTGGTTGTCACTGAAGCTCATGAGGATGAAGACAGATCCAGTGTCACGTCAGGAGCAGACTTCCAGCAATCATTCGATCATGAAGTCACTTACGAACAATCATCACCACTTCTTGAACCAGTTGAGGAACCAGTGATGGAACCGAAAGAACCGGAACTGACTCACGAAGAGATTGACCACATTGCTTGGATCGAGAAAATTGCTGAACAGTCTTCATTCGAACAAATGACTGCACCACCGACTCGTTCACCTGTACCAATCAGAATGGCAACAGTTGATGAACCAGTGATTGTCACTGAAGCTCATGAGGATGAAGACAGATCCAGTGCCACGTCAGGAGCAGACTTCCAGCAATCATTCGATCATGAAGTCACTTACGAACGATCATCACCACTTCTTGAACCAGTTGAGGAACGAGTAATGGAACCGAAAGAACCGGAGCTGACTCAGGAAGAGATTGACCACATTGCTTGGATCCAGAGAATGGCTGAACAGTCTTCATTCGAGCAAACGACTGCACCACCAACTCGTCCACCTGTACCAATCAGAATGGCAACAGTTGATGAACCAAACATCGTCACTGAAGCTCATGAGGATGAAGACAGATCCAGTGCTACGTCAGGAGCAGACTTCCAGCAATCATTCGATCATGAAGTCACTTACGAACGATCATCACCACTTCTTGAACCAGTTGAGGAACGAGTAATGGAACCGAAAGAACCGGAGCTGACTCAGGAAGAGATTGACCACATTGCTTGGATCCAGAGAATGGCTGAACAGTCTTCATTCGAGCAAACGACTGCACCACCAACTCGTCCACCTGCACCAATCAGAATGGCAACAGTTGATGAACCAAACATCGTCTCTGAAGCTTATGAGGATGAAGACAGATCCAGTGCCACGTCAGGAGCAGACTTCCAGCAATCATTCGATCATGAAGTCACTTACGAACGATCATCACCACTTCTTGAACCAGTTGAGGAACCAGTAATGGAACCGAAAGAACCGGAACTGACCCAGGAAGAGATTGACCACATTGCTTGGATCCAGAGAATGGCTGAACAGTCGTCATTCGAACAATCGGCTGCACCACCAGTCTCGTGGAATCGTGAAGTGTTCAAATCGGAATGTTCCAGTCGCCATGATCCATCTGAGCAAATTGAAAATGTCGGTAGCTCATCTCCCACTACTAGTGAAGAACAAGACAACCAAGACAACATATACGACAGAACGACTCCATTGTTGTTTTCCGATCAAGACTCGTTTGAGAAAGAAATCACGGTAGATGATGCCCCGCAATCTCAAACTGAAAACAACTGGGCCGAATTTGGTGATAATTTCCCTGTTCCTGTAGTGGATTGGCCTACAAACAGTCATTTCACAAAGTATCAACCTGGATCAGACCAACCCATTTCGGATGTTGTAATTAAGAAAAACAGCAGAGATCTTTCGAGAGATTTGGTGTTTACACGAGATGTAATTACTGAAGAAGATGAAAACGATGTTCTGGCGGAGAGTTTTGTGAAAAAAACTGAAATTTCCAATAATTTTTGGAAGAAATCTTCAATTCCGGTGGTGCGCATTGAATGCGTATCAGATGAAAAGCTGGATGACGAGGATGAGGTACACGTGTTAGTCGAAGAATTGATAGATAGCAGAGAGAAGGTTGATTTGAGAAATGAAGCCGATGATGAACAGAAAGACGAACTCTATGGAGAACCAGGAGATGAAGAATCAGATCATGAAGAGTTGAAACATTGTTCATCTCAATATTCAATCGATGCTTCTCTTCCTCCGTTTCATCAGTATGCTGCATGTCCTTCAATCACCCCCTCGGAAGGAGATGATCGATTATCTGATACTGGGCAACCGATAACGGATGAGATGTATAATGAGAATGTGAATAGACACATCGAGCAGTTATCTTCGTTGGCTTCTCTGTCGAGAACAGCTCTTCCAATAGTCGAAATTCGAATCGATGAACCAACAAGTGAATCGTCTGCCCAACAGTTAGATGATGTATCAGAAGCAACGTCTTTAGCGGAACAAGAGGGAATTTTAGCTGATGAAGAATTATCTCAAGATGAACGGGAACAAACTGATCTTCTTGATTTCGACAAACCAATGCAACATCCTGGATTGGCATACCGAGATAATGAACCAGAAGGAATCACGGAAGAGGAAAGATTGCACATCGAGAGAGTTATGGCGAGGGCAGCGGAAGATCTCAAAAAACCTTTTGAAGAATTTTCGAATGAAGGAAATGAAGCTGAATGTTTAAAGCAGCCGACAGATGTATGGAGACAGTCGATTGCTGAGTCGGATATAACTGAAGAGGAAAGATTGCACATCGAGAAAATTGCAGCAATGGCAGCTGAGGATTTCAAACACCCCGAATCGAATTTAGAGCCTGAATACTCTCCAGCTGAAAAAGAGCATATTGCAAGGATGGCGGCAATAACTCCAATCCTTTACACATCTGCACACGCTTCAATGGAAATGGAATTATCTCAAGAGGAACGAGAACATATAGAGCGGATGGCTGCAAAGGCTGCTGAAAATTTTGGTCAACTGTATATTGTAAAGTCAGCCACCAATGATTCTGCATTAGAATCTGAGTGGACTTCAAAAAACAAGAGCAGTTTCAACGAGATTGAGGAAGCACCAGGAAGTTCTAAACTTACCCAAGAAGAAGTAGATCATATTGAAGAAATAGCTGAATTGGCAGTTATAGGATCCGAAATACCAATTTTTGAAGAAATTGAGAAATCAGATGAACCGAAAATGATTGAGGACGAAGTGATATATACTCCAATGACTA
>NC_013487.2:7438929-7587266 GCF_000004555.2 Caenorhabditis briggsae | reverse complement strand
TCATGAAGTCACCTACGAACGATCGTCTTCACTTCTTGTACCAGTTGAGGAACCAGTAATGGAACCGAAAGAACCGAAAGAACCGGAGCTGACACAGGAAGAGATTGACCACATTGCTTGGATCCAGAAAATGGCTGAACAATCTTCTTTCGAACAAACAGTTGCACCACTGACCCGGCCACCAGTTTCATTCATTGAGCCGGAGCTAACTCAAGAAGAGATCGATCATATTGCAAGTATTGAAAAAATGGCAGAACAGTCGTCTTTAGAGCACTGCGTCATACCAATACCTCCACAAACCACATGCAATGAGCCAGCAGAAAAATCAGAACAGAATGTTGTCAAAACTACTGAGCTGACAGAAGAAGAATTAGAGCACATCGCAAAGATAGCTGAAATGGCAGCGATTGAAGAATATATAACACCGGATATAACTTCGAAAGTTGCACAGTCAGCTCTTACACAAGAAGAAATGGATCACATTGCGAAGATAGCTGCCACGGCCGCTGAAGAAGCCTCTCAACCGATTGGAAGACCAGTTGAAATTGCTCAACCAATAGTAGCACCTGAACTAACAGAAGAAGAAAAAGAACATATTGCGAGAATCACGGCAATGGCGGAGGAAGAATTCAAATCGGATGTTCCGGCCATTCATTCAGTTCCAAAGGAACTCGAGCTTACGGAAGAAGAAAGAATACACATTGAGAGGATAGCTGCACGGGCATCAATGGATAATGTTCCAGTTCAAGAACCAGTCATGGAACCGAAAGAACCGGAACTGACCCAGGAAGAGATTGATCACATTGCATGGGTCCAGAGAATGGCTGAACAGTCTTCATTCGAACAATTGGCTGCACCACCGACTCGACGATCTGTTCCAGAAAGAATGACAACAGTAGATGAACCAGTGATTGCCGCTGAACCATATGAGGAAGAGGACAGATCCAGCGCTACTTCTGGGGCCGATATGGAAAACTCGTTTGATCATGAAGTCACTTACGAACGATCATTACCACTTCTAGAGCCAGTTGAGGAACCAGTAATGGAACCGAAAGAACCGAAAGAACCGGAGCTGGCCCAGGAAGAAATTGATCACATTGCTATGATCCAGAGAATGGCAGAGCAGTCTTCCTTTGAACAGATTGCGCCGAGATCAGAGCCTATGTGCATTCAAGACAAGGTTGAGCATGAACCTTTCTTCACCGAAACTGCTGAACAACAAAACATTGCTGAATGGCATGATATCGCCATGGCAAGGATTATTTCTAAGCAAACCTGTGAAAAACCAATGGTCTCTATTCAACGCAAGTCAGAAGATGTATCGGGTGATACATCGGGTGCTGATTTTGGAACATCTTTTGAAAGAGATGCGATCCATGAACAGACTTCCCCAATTCTCGAATCAGTTGAAGAGCCGACCAAGGAGCAAAAAGAACTGGAGCTCAATAAGAAAGAAATTGATCACATTGCTAAAATCCAGAAAATGGCTGAACAGTCTTCATTTGAACAAACGGCTGCACCACCCACATCTCTTTCAGTTCAGATCATTCCTGTTGATGAACCAAACATCGTCACTGAAGCTTATGAGGATGAAGACAGATCCAGTGCCACGTCAGGAGCAGACTTCCAGCAATCATTCGATCATGAAGTCACTTACGAACGATCATCACCACTTCTTGAACCAGTTGAGGAACCAGTAATGGAACCGAAAGAACCGGAGCTGACTCAGGAAGAGATTGATCACATTGCTCGGATCCAGAAGATGGCAGAGCAATCCTCATTCGAACTACCAACAGCTCCAAATGTCCATGCTGATCGATTCGGATCACAAAATCTCCCAGTGCTTACACAAGAAGAACTTGACCACGTTGCTCTGATTCAGAATCTTGCTGAACAATCATCATTTGAGCAAGGAACTGGTATTCCCAATGCAGAGGCCAGCCGACCCGATAGCTCGCATCAAGACGAAGGACGATCCAGTTCAGTAAGATCTAGTGACTACTTGGATACTGTCACTCCATTGTCCTCGTGCGCGGCGACACCCATTTTGACGAATCCAAAGCTTGTCCAGGAGGAACTTGATCATATTGCTTTAATCCAAAAAATGGCAGAACACTTCAGTTTTGAAGAAAAAGAGACACCGATTCTTACCCAGAAAACTGCATCACATAGTGTCAGTGATAACTTCGTGTCGAGGGGATCAGAGGATTCAAATCAACTATTAAATCAGCAATCACCTGTGTTATCTTCAGTGGATGAAACTGCGACAGCTATGCATTCAGAATTAACAGAAAAAGAGTTGGATCACATTGCTAGAATTCAACAATTGGCAGAACAATCGTCATTCGAAGCTCATCGTGCTCCAGTAGTATTTGATCTCGAATCGACTGGAGGACCATCTGCCCACAAAGAACCATCAGAAGATAAATCGAGTGCAACATCAGTTGCTGGTTTTAATCAAAATACATCTTTCGAATTCGCTTCAGATGAACCAAATCAACCAATAATTACGAAGTATAAGGACGATGCCACCGAAGACCAAAGAGAGTATGAATCTACAGAAGATGACGTCAGATTTTTGGCGACTGAAAAGAGAAACATGAAGAAGGAAATATCTGAAGATAGATCAAGTGCAACATCAGCCGCTGATTCTCATAGATCTTTTGATCTTGAACTGTCTCAAGATAATGATTATTCGCGGGAACCACCAAAAATCCAAGAAGAAGAGCAACTAACACAAGAAGAATTGGATCATATTGCTAGGATTCAAAGAATGGCAGAGGAATCTTCATTTGAAAACGTTAGGCCTGCGGTGAATGTTGAGTTAGGACAGTTTAAAACACAAGAATCGGAACAGAACTCCAGTGCAACTTCTGGAGCTGATATTTCATCGTCATTTGATGTTTCTTCTCCAATTCCACCGGAACCACTCAAGTATCACGTTACAAATGATCAGGAACTAGTGAACCAACCTTCAATTGAAACCTCCAATATTCCGAATCTATTCCCTGTTCCACAAGTATCTGAAGACCACTCAAGCGCTACTTCTGGAGCTGACATCGGAAGATCGTTCGACGCAATATCCCCTCTTCCAATGTCTTCCGAAGACCGAGAAATGGCACTTGATGAATTGGACTACGATGTAATGGTTACTCATATGGCAGAACCAGTTCAAATAGTTACTCGGATAGCAGAATCCTCTACAATCAGACAACCAGTAATTGAACAAAAACCTGAAGATTTTTCGGATGCAACTTCTGGTGCAGACAGTCAACGTTCAGTTTCAATCTCAGAATCTGAAGTCAAGAAGGAGAATGACAGTGGGCTCACAGAAGAAGAACTGAAACATATTGCTGAGGTTTTAAGAAAGGCAGAAGCATCATCAACAGCCAGTGGAATGGTGGAAAGGGATTCTAATCTTCCACCTCTTCGTAGAACTTCTATCACCTATACTTCTCATTTCTCACCATCAGTTATCCGTGATCTGAGATCATCAACCTCGTTCTCTTCGACTCCAGTAACTACTACCGAAATGGAGGAAGAAGGCAAGGCAAAACTGAAGAGGGAACCAAGTACTCAGGTTGTATATACGGACCACTTCCTTCGAGATCTCCAATCAATAAATGCCTCGTTGGAAAAAGGAGAAGGAGATGAAGGAGAAACGACAGAGAAATCAATTCATGATAAAACGAATCCACTTCCAGAAGAAGACGAAATTGTCACAGATATGTACAACTTTGACGTCGGAACATCTCTGCTTGTACAGCAATATGTGATGCAACAATCGACATTCCAAGAAGCATCAGGACTTCATATATCTCCGATTCGGCGAACAATGAGTGCTGCATGCACAGCCGAAAAACATATATCTGATGAAGAGAATATAAAAGAAAGAGAGGTTAAGCACGCCCAGAGCCATGATCAAATTAAGAAGAGAGCGGATGGAGAGCCAAATGTTTATGAACTTCTTGAGCAACACAGCTTCCGTCATACACAACCCCTTCTCTGTAATGTTGATTTCCTTTGGCGTCTCAATTTCGCAGCGAACAGAATGACAGAGGAGATTGCCGAAGAGGTGCGTTTTGGGTTTTTAGGCAGGGAGCCATGCGTTTAACCACCAACTAGGGCAGCAGATGAGCAAATTTGATTACAGGCTGGCAGAGAATTGCGTGCTCACTATCGAAATGTGGCTAACCCACGGGCTAGATATTTCTCCGACGCTTATGACATTGGAACCGACGAGGAAGAAGAGGAAGAGGTCACAGAAACGTATGTTCTTTTTATTTGACACATATTCGTATAGTCATTTGTGTTTACTGTAGGCTGTGAAATTGATGGATCCAATCACTTATCAAAATAGCGAAAGTATTTGGTTTCAATGCAAAAAATGAATGTTTATTTGAAACATTGGAATATCTGAAATTCTGAAATTCTAAACTTCTGAAATTCTGAAATTCTGAAATTCTGAAAGTCAAAAAATCTGAAATTCTGAAATTATGTAAATCTAAATTTCGGAAAATTCTGAAATTCTGAATTTCTGAAAGTTCGAAAATCTAAAATTGGGAAATTCTGAATCTCAAACTCGAAAAATGTGGAATTCCGAAATTCTGCAATTCTGCAATTTAGGAAACCGGATATTCTGAAATTCTGATTCTGAAAACCAAAAAATTCTGAATATCAGAAATTCTGAAATTTCGATAGTCAAAAAATCTGAAATTCAGATATTCAGAAAATCTGCAATTCGATAAATGGGATATTCTAAAGTTCTGAAATTCAGATTCTGAAAGTCTGGAAATCTGATTATCTGAAACTTTGCTGTTCTGAAATTCTGAAATTCTGAAAATTCGTCTGGAAAAATCGAAAAAATCGAAAATTTCCGAGACTATTATAAATATAATGTCTTTACAGATCTCCTGGATTCTCGGTTGAGCCGATGCGCCCTGAAGAACCATCATCCTACGGTCTCTTCTCATTCTTCACTTCATCTAAAAAGAGTATAGTCGATCGTCCCCGATCAGCATTGGCTATGTTCACAAATCCGTCACCCTCTATATCGCCTAGTTTATTGAGAAAAGAATCCGAAGATAGAGGAGATATCTTGAACCTACTCAGAAGGTTTGTTTGAAAAGTTTGTATCAAAACTGTATTTCTATGCTTCAGGTCATCTGGAGCCGATTCGAGAGCATCGAATGACAGTGCAGCTTCTCGACTACCGGACAATGCACTGATTGGATTATCTGACATTGAGAGACAACATATAATGGGAGTGATGGCTCGATCGACAAGGAACACATCTCCAATGACATCGAGAAGGTGTTCGTCGGCACTGCAAATGCTTCCAGAAGTGGATTGTATCTCTGAGGCTGAAAAAGAACACATTCAACATATTCTGGAGAAGGCAGAATCAAAAACGCCGTTCATGATTAATGTTCCAATTAAGAAACAGATTTCATCCAGAACAGAATCAACGAATTCAAGAGTTTCAAGTGAAGGAATCGATGAAGAAGTTGAAATCGAAGATTATAAGAAAACGACAGTTGGAGATCCCATCGTTGAAGTTCCATCAAGAGCAGTGACACCTAGAAACAATTTGAGAGTTGTTCCACCTCCGATTGCTATTTCTCATCCAACACCTCCACATTCTGCAAAAACAGATACTGGATCCAGACACAGCAGTGGATCATCCGCTCATTCACAATTCGGATTTTCTACTCCTTCAATTTCCGGATTCAAATCATTCTTTGACAAAGCAAAAACGGCTACCGAGACATTGGTGAAAGAAATCAAAGATGAAGTAATTATTCCAGAAACAGAGAAAGAAAAACCAGAACCAGAGAAGTTCCAACCAATACAATCAACAGGAGAACTTACAGTTGAAGAACTGGAACATATCAGAAAAATCAATGAAATGGCTCAATTCGATGAACCCGTTCAACCTGTGGCTCCAGTTCAAGAGCGTAGAAAATCAAGTGTTGTCAGTGGATTGAAAAGTATGTTTGGTGTTGGAAAACAAGAAGAACCAGCTGAATTGAGTGAATCAGAAAGGGAACATATAAGAAAGATGTCTCTGATGGCTGAAAAGATGAACGAAGAGATTAAAGTTGAAGATTCCAAGCCAAAACCATCTGGAGGATTCGGATTCAAAAACTTCTTTGGAAAAGCCACACAATCCGTCATGCAAGCGACAGATGCCGTCATCAAAAACGTTCCACATCCGAAACAATCACTTGGTGGATTAACACAAGAAGAGCTGGACCAGATTGCAAACGCTGCTGAAAGTGCTCAACAGGAAGCACGACAAGATGTAACACAGGAGGAATTGGATCATATCGCAAGAATCGCAGCGATGGCAGAAGTTGACTTGAAGCGTCCAATATCCGAATGGGAAGAGCCAGAACTGTCTCAAGCAGAGAAAGATCATATTGCTAAAGTCACAGCAATGGCCGCTGAAGATTTCAATAGACCAATGTTGGATATACAACCGAAACTTATTCTTCCAAATTCTCCAGCCGTCTTCGAAGAACCAGAGTTATCACAAGAAGAAATGAATCACATTGCGAAGATAGCTGCCATGGCCGCTGGAGAATTCTCTCAACCGATGCTTGTTCCAATACCAGATGAAATTGCTCAACCAATAGAAGTACCTGAACTCTCAGAAGAAGAAAAAGAGCATATTGCAAGAATTAATGCAATGGAGGAGGAACAATTCAGTTCAGATGTTCCAGCGATTCGTTCAATTCCAGTCGAACCTGAGCTTACGAAAGAAGAACTAATACATATTGAGAGGATAGCAGCTATGGCTGAAAACGATTTCAATACATTCCATCCTATTCCATCGCAACCTCCAACTACAGCATTCCCCACCACGGTTGTTTCAGCAGAGCCAGAACTCTCCCAAGAAGAAAAGGATCACATCGCTACGATTGCTGCTATGGCATCTGAAGAAGATTTCCATGTAAAGAACGTTGTTCCTCCGATGCCTTCTGAACCAGAACTATCTCAAGAGGAAAAAGATCACATTGCTAGGATTGCTGCTATGGCTGCCGATGAAGATTTCCATACTACTACAGTATCCCACCCGATGCCTTCCTATGAACCAGAACTATCTCAAGAAGAAAAGGATCACATTGCAAGAATTGCGGCTATGGCTGCTGAAGACTGTTATCCTCCACCATTCTCAGCAACCAACCCATTCGTTTCCACGGAACCCGAGTTGACACAGGAAGAACTTGACCACATTGCAAAGATTGCTGAAATGGCTGCAATCGACTTCTCAGTGCCACAGCCAAATGTTCCAATAAAATCAGCTGAACCAGAATTGACACAAGAAGAATTGGATCATATTGCTAGAATATCTGCAATGGCATCATCTGAGTCCATGATTCCTGTAAGAAGACAAGAACCAGAGCTCACTCAAGACGAACTGGACCACATTGCAATGATTACTGCTATGGCGGAGCAAAAGATAAGTGACCCACTTCCTGCCTCCACAAGACCGCTGGCTCCACCTCCTCCATCTCAGCAGCCAGATTTAACCCAAGAAGAGCTCGATCACATTGCACGCATTGAGCAAATGGCTGATATGGATTTCACTACTCCCGCTGCATACTTCAATCCCGAAGAAGAAGAAGAAGAAGAAGAAGAAGAAGAGCCGAAGACGGAAAGTGCATCCGATGCGACTTCAGGTGCTGATCAATTTGACGAACAAGATTCCGGATCAGAAGCTGGCTCCTTCAACGAAGACAACGATGCTCCTCAAGTGCTAACGAGCGGTTCCTCTCCTGATCGAGTTACATCTCCTGCTGCACTTGACACTACTCAAGAGCTCCAACAGAGTCTTATTATGGCACAGAAGGTGAGAAACAAAAAAAGTTGGTTGTTTTGTCTGTGTGCTGTTTTCTCATTCTCAAACGAGCGTCGTTTTTTTCTCATCTGTATACATGTATTTTCACATACACTATACATGTTGCCATGAGAGCCGTCTCGAAGAGAGACTCTGTCATTGAATATGATGCAGGTAGCGTGACCAGCTGCCAGATTTTTGAATTTCGTGCATCCATTTGACTGCTATCCGAGAAACATCTATATACCTTCTCTCTTTTTTAGGTGGTGTCCTCATCTCCTTCAGTGGATTCAATGGCGTCACGGGTGAGCAGTGAATATGACATCAGAAGCATAGCGGAGATCAGGAGAGAGTCAGAATCAGATATTGGAAAGTGGTATGTTGAAGTTTTACATAGCTGCATATAATAAAAGGGAAACTGGATATTTTTTGAAAATCTGAAACAAGGATAGCTGAAATATTTTTATTCCAGGTATGAAGAGCAACTCAGCTTCATGCGACAATCCATTCACGATGAGGAAGAAGATGCAGGACGTGAGTTGCATTCTGTTTTTATAAATCTTATCAGTTCTCCGAAAAATTTCCGACAGTTCAGATTCATTTGACTTTAAAGTTATAACAGGAAAAATTATTATACCATTCTTCCTCTAATATAAGCCCAACCTACTTTGAGCTCTATTACCTTGATTCCTGTGAAAGATATCAATAACTTGTCAACTGATAAATTATTTATCATAATATCATCAACATTTTATCAGTTGACAAAATTTTGATATCTTTCATAGGGATAGAGATAACTGAGCTCAAAGTTAACGGCTTGGGAGGGCCTCTATTTCAGGAAATACGGAAAAAAACGACAACTGTTTAAAACGGATGAAAAAAATCAAATTCTGAAACAGTTTCAAGATAAATATTTGACAAAATTCAATTTCAGAAGAAATACCGACGGACGTTGAAGAGTTTCCATTGGAATATGTCGAAGACCAACTTCAGTTCTTGGATGGTGAGAGTTTGAAATTCTTGAAAACCACCCCCTAAAATATTCATAGCTCCAAAAGAAAAGAATATTAAAAAGAGAAAAACGGGAGAGAGAAAAAACATACTTACAGGTATTGCTGGGGAGAGTTTCCACCACCAACACCAGCCCACGTCTTCTTCGGCTCCGTTTTCCTTCCTAGACACCGTGAGATCGATTGGTGAAGAGTGTTATGGCGGCGACGACGAAAAGAGAAAGAATGGTGGCGCTGTGGAGAAAAACGTGGAGCAGCACCAAGAAGAGGACGAAGAGGAGACGAAGAAGAAGACGAAGAATAGTAGTCGTGAGGCTTTGGGAGATGGATCGGAGACGCAGAGAGGGGAGTCGACACAGCAGACACCCATCGATTCGGTGCTGGGTAGTCGTATGTTGAAGCGACCCAATTTTGGCTTCCTCTCTAATATTGCAAATGATGCTATTAATAAAGTAAGTGGTTTATTTTAATTAAATTTCAGGGATGTTAGTTTTGTGTCCTATGGAGCAGTGTGCGATTTTAATCTTAAAGTGCATAGGGACTTTTTGGGAGGTCCCCTTGGGAATTTCACTATACAATAAAAATAATTGCATTTCAGGGAACAATAATATTCGTGATTTCTTTTCTGATAATATTATGTTTTGGATATCTAACCGTTATGGGAAAATATAGAAATAATCTTGTATCCAGTTATTTGTTTGCAAGTTATCTAAATACTTTAATTTGGGTTTTTTTTTGAACTAATTTAGGAAACCCTGTAAAAAAACTATTGGTTCTAGTGATCTAGGTTCAAGCGGTCTGTTTCAATATTATGAGTTTGGTTTATTAAAATGGATACCGTAAAACTTGTAATAGAAGGGCCCCTAACTTTTAACTTTGAGCCAATTTATCTCGATTCCCGTGAAAGATATCAAAAATGTGTAAACAGACAAAACATTTCTGATATTATGATAGACACTTTATCAGTTGAAAAATTTTTATATCTTTTCAAGAATACATAAATTACAGGTTTTACGGTAACTCCACAAAATGTTCTTCTAACTCATTTCTAAGATAACCATTCTCTCAAAAACCGAGTTGCTTCGTGTATACCAGAAGAAGCTAGTTACCCAAAAAATTCGACTTCTCTCAACAAAAAAAACAAATATCTTGTGCCCTCCCTTTCCTCATCCGTTCTCATCTCAACCCCAACAAACACTATACAACCATTTTTTCTTTTTTCCTTTTCCTCTGGTCACATCCTTACGAATATATACATCTTTTTTCAGAACAACTCATCGTTCAAAAGTCTTTTCTTTTTTTTGCCTTTTTTCTTGTATGTTATGCATAAATGTGCTGCACAAAAATGGGAAACTAGTGATGGGGTTGAAAGCAGTAAAAAAAAAGAAACACTTTACTAGAAGGACCTCCTCCCATGCCTCATTAATTTTTTGGCGAGAAGACATGTGTGCTCAGAGAGCACTCGAGCCACGACACCTAGTCTACCCGTCCTATAATTGCTTTTTTTTTCAGGCAAAGGAAGCGGGCTCGCAAATCCAAGCCGCCGTACCCATCAAGGTAAGTGAACTCCATTTTTCTGTTTGTTTTTCTTTTCCTCTCTTTTTTGAGTTTCCGACCGAATTCAATTATAGTAATTCAATTTCGATCAGAGTGAAAACACACTTCTCCTTTTTCCGTAGCTCATCAAATCCTTTTGATAAAAATTGATGCTGCCATATTTATGGAAAATTTTCAGCCATCAACGTCCACCTCCAACATTGTGAATAACAATGTCTTCTCCAACAGGTAATCAAAAACCTAGCAACTTTGAAATTCTAAAAAATAGCATTTTCAGCAAATCTACAACCTCCCTAGGCACAACTACTGCTGCATCCAAAACTATCCCGTGAGTAATTCAAAACATTCCCAGTATATCAGATTACCACATTTCCAACCTCCATACTCTCTTGCTACTATTCCGTCTCTCCTTTTCTATTCAAAATTAAACTAAAACATCTTTTTACAGATCTCCTCATATCGACATTCCGATGGATGGTCTTTCCGAAGAAGAACGTCGTCAGATTATGTCTGTAATGGCTGCTGCCGACTTCGATGATTCTGTGAATAATGCGAAACCAAGCAGAAGTGTTTCATCGAATATTCCATCAGGAATGGAGGACCTTTCTGAAGAAGAACGACAAAAAATCATGTCCGTTATGGCGAATGCCGAAATGGAAATGGGTCCACCTTTCACAGTTTCTAGTCAATTACCAACTAGATCTCCAAGTGTGATGAGTACAAGTATGATGTCAGAATTACCACCTGGATTGGAAGATTTATCAGAAGAAGAGAGGTTGAAAATAATGTCAGTGATGGCTGAAGCGGATATGCAAGATGTGCGACAACCGATGATGGTATCAAGAGGGCCACCACCAATGCCACACAGGTAGTACCTTCTTTTCTGATATCCCAAAAATTTAATAAAATTCAGCACTTCAATACCACCTGGAATGGAAGGGTTATCAGAAGAAGAACGTCAGAAGATCATGTCTGTAATGGCTAATGCAGAAATGGATGTATCCCAAAGTGTCATTTCTTCAAGACAGCCTAGTAGACCCCCTAGTGTGGCCATTATGCAGGTTCCAACAATTCCATCAATGCCAATTGTTCCTCCTGGACTAGAAGGACTATCAGAAGAAGAACGGCAGAAGATTACGTCAGTTATGGCTGAGGCAGAATTCGAAAACTCCAAAAGTCAAGTACCATCAAGACAACCAAGTCGATCTTCTAGTTTTGCTAGAGTTCCTCAGCCAATTCCAACGGTCTCAACATTCCAAGCAATGCCGATGGTTCCGCCTGGCTTAGAGGATTTATCAGAAGAGGAACGTCAGAAGATCATGTCCGTTATGATGAATGCTGAAGAAGAAGAATCTAGAAGTCAACTTCCATCAAGACAGCCGAGTCGATCACCCAGCTTTGTTAGTATTCAACAGCCAATGTAAGTATTAAAATTGTTGTTTTTTTTTCACTAATTGTTTATTTACAGAATGTCATCTATTCCACCCGGTTTAGAAGATTTGTCAGATGCTGAAAGACAAAAAATCATGTCTGTTATGGCAGAAGCAGAAGTTCAGAATTTGGTTCCCAGTCGATCCCCTAGCAGTTATTCAATGATCCCAGCTCCGGTGGTACCGCCTGGTTTGGATGATTTATCGGAAGCTGAGAAACAAAAAATAATGTCAGTAATGGCAAAAGCAGAGTTTGTTTCACAAATGGTTCCAAGTGTTTCTGCAAGTCAATATTCCAAGCCTCCACCTCCACCAAAAATGGGTCAACCTAACATTTCGATGGGTCTAGAAGATCTCTCAGAAGCTGATCGACAAAAGGTACTTTCGGTTATGGCAGAAGCAGAAAGCGATTCGCTGAAAGGCCCAATCAGATCTCATTCATCCACTCAAATCATTCCACCTGGATTAGAAGATTTATCGGAAGAAGAACGAAGAAAAATAATGTCGGTCATGGCAAATGCCGAAGTAGAAGATACGATTCGACCAACAGAGCAATTTTTGCCACGTGGACATACTGGGTTCGCACCAACTGGAATTGTGAATGAGGATGAATTGTTCGAAAGAGAAAGCAAGCAGAGAGAAGAATCTCCAACCAGAGAATCTGGATATGCCACGTCGACATCATACGAACGAGAGTTAACGATGGTGAGTGTGAAATATAGTGTAATCAGATACTTTTAAGGGAGTAAAAAAAATGGAAGAGACGATTCTCATTTTCTTTAGATTCAGCACCAATTTTTTCTTTTTCTTTTCTCTTCTGCCCTTTTATTTTTCTCGGGAATCTTCGAGTGCATCCTTCCATTTCAGTAGGCTTAATTGAATAATTGAAACATAAATGAGAAGAGATTTGTTGGAAGAAAAAGAAAAGAAGATCTTACCCGTTTTTCCCCTTCATTTTCAACCAATATCCTATTCAGGGCGGCAGCGAAGAGCGAATGGATGAACTACTCGAGGATATTCTTCGAATTCGAGAAGGAGCCAGATCAAGAAGAGATAGTCGAGATGAGGTGTTGCATAGAAGAGAAGAGGATCCAGAAGTTCGTACACCAGAAGAGGTTCCCGCTCCAGCACAGATTGTATCCCCTACACCTCCAATAGAAGGTTTGTGTCTGATGATTTTTTTTATATTAAAATCAATTTTTCAAGTTCCAACAAAGCCATCAGACGATTTCGATTTCACTTATTCTGATTCAAGATTCGCTGATATTGTAAAAATGCAGGAAGAAGAAGAGTGAGTTTCTCTACTAGCTACATTTTTCATTGTTGTTATTCGGATTCTATGAATTATTCCAAACGAAAGTTTTCCCATTCCATAAATCAAGTTAAAGTATTTCCAGAGCCAACTCAATTCAACAAAGACAAGTAGATGAGAAGCCACGTATGTGGGAGACCGTTTTCGACGGCGACGAATCCGAATTGCCCCACCAGGACTTTGTTTTCAACGACTCTACAAAGAAGCCGTCAGAGTTTGATTTCCCAAAGGAGACGGACGAAGTGTTTGAAAATCCCTCCGAGATTCAAAGAATTCGGGTCACTAAAAATCGTGAGTAATTCTGTTTCGCATAGATGTTGTATGCATACAAAGTTTAACTTATTCAGATGACTTAGATATGGATGAAATATATGATAACGTTGTTGCTACAGAGGTTCCTGCTTCGTCTGTTTCTAGACAACCGATTCAAAGCTCTTCGAAATACAAAACAATGCAAAGAACACCTTCAAAACCACCCCCAATAATCAAAATAACAGCTGAAGAGGAAACGAAATCAGATAGTGATGAAGAAAGTTGTTCAGAAGAGGACGATGAATATCCGGATAGAGCTGTTGCTGCTCCTACAGCGCCAGCGCCATCTTATGAAGAAGTAGAGAATGAGAGAATCAGACAAGAGGAACTCGGAAAAGAAGTACTGCAGCAAATTCAGGCATTCGGAGAAGTTGCAAACGATGAGTTTGATGTTCAATGGGCAAGAACGACAGTTGGCCAGACACCGAGCACCTCGACTCAGCCAGTTGTGACGGTTCCAAAGAGAAGTGATCCGATTCCAATTGCACCATCGCAAAGGTCAAAGGAAATCGAAGAAGAACGAATTAGAGCAGAAGCTTTGGAAGAGGAAGAGTTCTATAGACATGGACACAATCCGTTCTTAGAATCTCCAGATGAAGATGAAGTGGTGAGATTTCAGAAGTTTAATTAACCAATAGTTTTTGTTTCTTTTTTCAGTCGATCAACATGGAAGACGTCGAATATGCTGAAATTGCTAAAATGTATGAGTCTGCTAACCAGATGATGCGTCGTCCAGGACCAGTCTACACTATCACTGAAGACGAATCGGAAGACGATGGAACATTGAGCAATTCTGAAAGCCGTATGGTTGCCAGAGAAAAACGATTGACGAATAAAAAGACAGCGGATTCTTTGATGGCCAAATATCATACAATGAAGAAAGTGGAGGCGAAACCAACGACATCTTCTTCAACCACTGCAACTGCCAAGCCTGCCTACGTCATAATGAATCTGTCTGATCCGAAGACGTCAACAAGGACAACAGATTCAAGGACATATTACGAAAGTGCTAACAAGGTTCCACCAGTTGAAATAAAGGATCCATCGAAAGATATTCCACCAGAGATTTCTGCTTCAATTGACAAAACGATGGCAGAAGTAGATGCATTACTCGGACAAGTGTACACCAACGAAAAGGCAAAACCAAATCTACTTTGTTTCGATCAAACCAAATTCCATGTACCGACATCTAGCACAAGTACATCTACTGCCGACGATTTGATCCTTCTGAAGGACGCGAATTCGACGTCTCCATCATTTCTTCTTCCACTTCAATCTTCTGTTTTGGGTAGTCAATTGGATTCTGTTCAAAATGACAACGAGAGAAATGAGCATGAGATTACCTCTCCCAGGTATGCTGGGATAGAATTCGTCATTGGATTCTTCTGGTAGAGAAATAAACTTGTTTTCCGCGGAACCTGGAGTATATTTCCATTCAAAAATAACAAATTTTGTGTGACTCTACATCGTAAAATTGCTCAAAAGTAACAGACGTTATCCCTAGATTTTATTTGCTCTATAAATTAGAATTCTACCAAAATAGACATCGATAAATTAAATCACCACCTTCTCCTCGTCTTCTCTCTCTCTCTCTCCCTATTACATTAATTTGTGTCTGATACAGATTTTCTTAATTTTCAGAGGACTCAAACGCTCCCCTGGAATGCTTCTTCCATCTTCCACGTCCTCCAGTATTTTCCCGATTCCTTCAACAGCTGCAGAATCGGTGGGAGCCACAATTGGAGCCACTACAGCATCCATGTTCGGCGGCGTCAACATTACCGATCCGTCATCAACTCTGGATAAACTGACGAATTCGTATAAATGGCTTCAGAATATTGAGGTACGCTCTATTTTTTTCTTTTCATTTTTAGATCCTACCTTCATTATCCATTCATTGAATGTTGTGTCTTTTTTCTTTCCCTGTGATTGTTCATTTCAGGAATTGAATAACTATGTGATTGAATTTATCTAATTTTCATGTTTCATCTATTCCCTGTATTAGAGTTTTATTGGCAAAAAAGGAAAACATAGTTTTGAATGGGATTGTTTCAGAGTCACAAGAGTTGAAAATAGATTGCGAAGAATATATAAAAATCGAATATAGATTCAATTTCCGAATCAAAGAATCATCTGTTGCGAATCGGAAGCAAGGGTTGTGAGATTGTTTCTCATGCCAAAGAAGAAAAAGAATACGAAGAAAAAGAAGAGGAAGGTCTCCTAGTGTCTTTCGGGGAGAAGAGAAAAGAGTTAGTATGTCTGAGTCTCAAATGCTCTCTTCATCCTTTTCCATCCAGTCTCTCTGTCTCCAAACACCCGGTGCTGCGCGGCTGTGTCCTCTCTCCGCTTCGATCAGTTCGCTCCGCCCCTCCACCGCTTCTGCTCTCGTTTCTCAACGTCGTCTCTTCTAGAATATAGAGCCACGGATAGAATAGTAGTACTTTGCCGCGACGCGGAGAGAGCGGCACCACGCTTACCTACATTTTCTAGTATACTTCCATTTCTCGGATGTTTTATTCGCGGGCCCACTGCTAGAGTCGCCGCTCCCTCTCTTTTCCATATTCCAATGTTCCAAATCTTGTTATTCTAATTTCGGAACACGGTGGGTAGTTTTTTTTTCTTTTTCAAATCTTGAGAAGCTGAGAAGTTGTTAGGCCTTCTTGGTTCTTTTTTCTGAAAATTTAAAATTCTTTGATAAGACGTCACAGGGATATCAGAGTTGATATATTTTGAGACTAGCTTCCAAAAAGTTTGAGGTTAGAATTATCATGCTTTTTAGCAAACCTTTTTTTGAGTTATTTGAAGGAAATTTCAAAGATAAAACTAAACCTGCAATAGAAGAGCCCCACACTGTTTAGTTCAAGCTCAATTATCTCTATTCCAGATATCAGATCAACTGATAAAACATTCCTGATATTATGATAAACAATTTATCAGTTGGCAAATTTTTGATATCTTCGACAGGATCCGAGATAAATTGGCTCAATATTGAAAGCTAGAAATGTCGTTTCTATTACAGGTTTTACTGTATTCCAAATTTTTATAATTTTCTGGATTCTTCAAAATAAAACAAAAAAATTAGCATGCAATCAAGGACCTTTAGTTTTTATGAAGATTCAGCAGGTCAGGAACAGCACAAGAGCAGTTTTGAGTGTTTCAAAATAGTCTCATACAATTTTCAAAGCTCTAAAGGTGGAATCAATATTCTTCTCCTTTTGAATAGAAAAGCATCTGCTGCTTAATTTCCTGTTGTGACAACGGAAGACAAACTTTTTCCCGTTCAATGCTCTCTCTTCCATGTGTGTGTCCATTTCAAAAACGTTTTTAAGAAGACGTTTCCTCTTCCTAGCCGCCTTTTTCCTTTCCTTCTTCTTCTCATCGTTTTGTTCTTTTGGCGCCGCCACTCTCACCAAATGCCTCTCTCAACATAACAGTCGTTGCTTTCGAGCAAAAAAAAAAGAAAAGAGAGTGCTTGGCGAATCGCATAAGAGAAAAGAGAGACCTCCCGAGAGCAGTAGAAAAAGGAAAAAGAAGAGAGAAAGCATGCATACACTTTTTATGGGCTAATCGAAAAAGAGCATCGTGAAGAAAAACGAATAATAGGCAGATATTTTGGAAATGATATATGCAAAGAAAGATATTACGATAGTCTTATCCCCCAGCTGAATTTCATGATGAATGCATCTGGTTAATCCAATTTTCGCTAGCGATCCATCACTTTCGAAATCTAATCGAGAGAAAAACAAAAAGAAAAAAGTTTTCAATTCTTGAGACTCTGATCCAATTCCAAATTCAAAAAACTTTTCGAACAGCCATAAAAACTTTTGACCCATTTCCAGGATGATGGAAATCTCGCCAATAACGAAATGGGTCGCCGAAAACTTCCATCGATCCCACCTAACTCGTCGGCGTTCCCACCGCCAGCTTCGACCTCCATCAATGTCGTCAATCACACATCAATGCCTTCCACGTCTTCTGCAACAGTTCCAACATTTGTGGACGACTACAACGTCACATTACCTTCCGATCCAATAGTCGCTGAATCGTTATTGAAGGGTGGATCTCTGACTAGAAGGCATCATCAGCAGCAACAGCATCAAGCTCCAGTATATATAACATCATCTGCCAGTCGACCTCCATCTGCCGCTGGTAGCAACATTTTCCAAGAGAGTCGACCTACGTCTTCTCTTTCGATGTACCAAAACGATGTTATTTTGTCAAGACCTGGATCAGCTACTAGTAACTACACTACAGCTTCCACCATCAATCCAACGATTCTTGCTGGGGCTTCATATTCTTCCAAGCCTTCAAGCCACATACGACAGCCAGTATCAGTTCGTCCAACTGGAGTACAGACTGGAACATTGACATCCGTTTCCGGCTCTGTTGCGAACACAATTCGATCTTCAATCGGAAGTTCTTCAGTCACTGCCCGAGTTCCTAACACATTGGCTCGTGTTCTGCTGAAAAAGGAATTGAAGGATGTTCTGAATCAAAGAAAGCAACGTCTGGAAGCCACTGAAATCGAAGCAAATCATCGTCATTATAAGGTTCAGAAGATGCTGGTCACTGGACTTCTCCCGGAGAAAACAGATGATGACATTCCAAATGTAGTCAAATGCGATCTTCCTGCCGACCTAGTCAGAGGAGTCCACATTTCTATGCAACCTCCATCACCAGCTGCATCAGCATTCTCTCCAAGAAGATATCATCCAACTCCATCTAAAAAAACTACAGTACTCTCTTCTCAACCGTCTCCATACAAACAACACCTATCGAAGAGTATTGCGTGTCAAGCAGACGAAACTCCACCAGTCAAACCGATGATATCTTTACGAACTCAGTTAGATATGGAAAGAAGACCTCAGCTAATGACCTATGTTGGAAAAAGAAGTGCAGAGACTCAGACGGAAATGACCAATTACGAAACAATTACACCCACGGTTCGTTATGGTTCAATGCCAAGAAGTAGTCGTGAGAGATCTGCATCTCGACGTTATCGCGAGCAACAACAGCAAATCTTCAATCAGATGCCTCAAAATCACAATGATTTGCTGGAGATCACCAAGAAGTACTTCGAAGACTACGATCGTCAACTTCGAGAATTCGGAGAGCGTGCCAGAAGACATTCGCGACGTCGCTTCGATTTCCACGATGACGATGATCAGGATGGAATGAGGAAGAATCAAGTGATGAATGAGTTGGCTCGAAGAAAAGAGAGAATGTGCGCCAGTTGTGAAGTTCTTTCATCTACTGATCCAATTGGAACTGCTCTCAATCCAAATGTTCCAATGTCATCGGACTACAGTAGTCACATTCCTCATTATGGATCTCTTCCCAGAATTGACTATCCACGTGGCACGAGGACAGATGTGCGAGATTTCACCTATCGTCAGCAGCATCTTCCTCAACAACTACCGATGAACTATGCATATAACTATGGATCATTGCCACGAAACTTTGAACGATATACCAGTGGCCTTCCTCCAATCGAAATTGAGAACGAACAGTCGTTTGGAGCACCGCCACGTCATCGATCAAATTTGGGGTACGAGTCGACTTCCATGTTCAATCTATCGGATCCTGCTTATTTGGGATATGACAACATTCCAACGATTCCACAACAACCACGAGTCTACGATCAAATTCCTAGTGGCTATGCTCAGGACACTACCAATCTGAACAATATGAATCAAGGAATCCGTGGAGGCGACATGGTTAGCCAATATGCAAGTTATCTCAATTCTCAATTCCAATCCGGTCTCCAACAATCTGCTCAACTCCCACAGCCGATGATGCCGATCACAAGATACGATGCTCCTATGTCAGATCCATACATGTCTAGTCGATTGCGTCAAGTCGATCCACTGACTCAAGCATACAATCCAAATCCATACCATCATCACATGACTCTGCTGGCTCCAAAACCTGCAACAATGACTCATGTGGCTCCCACCTACAACCAGTTGGCCCAACAGCAACTTGCAATGCAGAACAACCAAATAGATCCCTTGATGATGCCATCCAGAATACCATCTGCTACATCTCAAGCCTATTCTCGAAATGAGATGAACTACGGAAGTCGTCCGCCTCAAAGCACTCTCTTCGAATACGGCAACCAACGACAATATGGTCCATCGGTTTCTGCACCAACTTATGATGTTCCAAATGTGTCGAATCCCACGGATTGGAGAGGATCAATGCATCAAATGGCAATGCCTATGCAACAACAACAACAGCAACAACAGCAACAACAACAGCAACCATATACATTCGATGCTCGTTGGCCAAAGGAAGATGCTCTATCAAGGATGTATGCAACTGCTTCACGAAGACGGGCTCAAGGTGATAGCTCGCCCTCTTTCCTAATCGATGGTCGTTGATTGATTCGCAGTCTTTCCCTGTTCTGAATACGTGTTTCCTTCTTCTTCTTTTTCTTCTATCATTGGTTTCTTCTGCCACTCACACTCACCAAAATGTCTTTTCTTCTTCTAAACACCTTTTTCTTTCACCTATTTTTTTTAATTTTATCACTTTCCTTCGCTCACTTCGTCCCTCATTTTTTTTCTAATTTTATGTTCATAGGTGACAATAAATAAAAAAACCAAATCAAATGAATTGAAAAAGAAAAATAATCTTATCGCGAGAATCTATTTCAGGAAAAGAAAAAGAGTGTACTAAAATCTATACGAGTGTGTTTTCTTATTCCTTTTGAGCACGACGAGGTAAATCGAGACTCGTCCGAGTAGCCGTCTCATTTTCTGAAAGTTTTGACGAGATAGTGGAGGAATTCGAGAGATCGTGATGAGAAGGCGCGTGAATTATTCAAGAAGGTCCTTCTGAAAAGAGAGAAAAAAAGGTGTCTCGAGTTGCAAAGAAGGCGAAGAGGTACTATTGAGCTCACTCGCAAAATCTTTTGATACGAGAGAGAGAGAGAGAGAGAGAGAGAGAGAGAGAGAGAGAGAGAGAGAGAGAGAGAGAGAGCTGGCTATTTTTCTTCTGTTACGGAAATTGAAAATACGGGAGTCAGTGCAAAAGAGGGTTCTAAGAGATAAATGACATTAATTTCCTGAAAAAGTCGGAAAATACAAACATAATATGTCTTCTTGGGGTTTGGTTAGATTTATGAATGCGAAATAGGAAAGTAGGGAATCGTTAGTTTGACTAGCTGACACAAGTAGTAAGCTAGGGAAATCCTCTTTGTGCGTAACTTCGAAAAACTTTCAATCTCTCCCTATCACATCTGTTTAGACTTCAACTAAATTATGTGCTTTTTTGCATTCTCATCCTTTTCTACATTTTCAGTAATTTCCTATTTCTTCTGTTTTCCCCTCCCCTCCTCTTATTAACCTGCGAATCAACGAACATCGGTGCTCTCCTAAAGACACTCAAATTAAAATTTTACATTTGCAGAAACCGCTCTTACCTCATCTTCAAATAAGATAAGCACCGGCTCTCGCAGCTATGCACGTCGCCCTATCCGTCCATCGTCTTATCGTAATCCACAGATGAGCAACTCGATGCCAGATCGCCACATGGCAAGAAGAACTGCTGAAGGGGCTAGATATGATGTGAAAAGGATATTATTGACGAGGAGTTATAAGCATCATAATATCTATAACGGTATAACAATTTTTTTGAAAATTAGTAAAAAATCACGTTGGTTTCAGATCTGGGAGTTCGTGTTGTTGGTGGAAAACGGCAAAAGAACGGAGAGCTGAGTGCATACGTGTCTCAACTTCACAGCACATCTAACAACCAGACGTTAGGACAAATAAAAATAGGTCAGTTAGTTATTCAGTCTTGATCCATTTCGGGAATTTTCCTTCGTTTCTACTCAAGTACTCTTCAATTCGATACATTCAATTTCAATTTCATCTACCCACTTAAAACTAAGAATCCATATTTTTGCTTATTCCAGGCGACGAGGTCGTTGAATGGAACGGCATTCTACTTCGTGGAAAGACGTTTGAAGAGGTGGAACGAATTGTGAATAAGAGCCACGGAGAGATCGAAATGGTCATCCGAACGTAGGTTTTGTTGTTCTCACAGGTAAAGGGGTGCAGCAAAAAAAACTGCTGAATGACAGCTGCAGAGGCACAAATTAGCGATTGACTGCTAATTGGCGGACTGTCGACGGATTAGGGATTTAGAAGCGCAAATCGTTGTAGACAGAACGTCGGCAGGCGGGTGGTCCATTTTTTGGCAGTCCCCCTCGACTTGTGCTATCTGCAAACTTTGACCAGAAACTCAGAAGACAATGTTGAATTTTCAGAGAGAAAAATTCGTCCGGATGCTACGACACGCTTCCTCTGAATCGGAACACTTTGAGAGATGACTTGTCACCTGATCGTGTCCCACCAGTTCCAATGCATCGTATCAATGGAATCAATAATAACAGTGTCCTCCATCATCATACTCTTTCTGACTCTTCATGTCATGGTCATATTCAAGTATCTCTGGGATACGATGGAAATGCTCGTCTGGTGGCAAAAATCATCAGAGCCAGAGGACTGAAGTCTAGAGATCAATCACGAAGTGCTCCAAATCCATTTGTCAAAGTGTATCTTCTACCCGGTAGAAAGTGAGTATTTTACCTTGTAATTAAAATTTAATAAAATTTAATATTTTTCAGAGTATCACACAAAAGAAGAACTCGATTCGTGGACTCATCGTGTGCTCCAGAATGGAATCAAGTACTTGAATACCAAGTTGCTCCACACACTCTAAACACAATGTTCTTGGAATTCACAGTCTGCGACTATCAACGAGATGTCGATGACCTCCCATTGGGAAGTGTTCAGATACCACTAGCAGGTAAAATTATAACATCTCTAGTTTAGATTTCTAAATTTTAAATTTGCAGATAAATCAGCAATTAACACCGGTCCTCGTTGGTATCCTCTTCAAGGATCAACCGATGTTCAAACGGCTCATCAGTATCATTCAATGAATGGAACATCACACGTTCCATCCATTGCCGCTGCTTCTACTTATGCTCCATCTTCAAGTCATCTACATAATCACAATTATTCTGAAGTGCCTCCATCGATATTATACCCGAAAGGAGGTATCAACGCACGTCATCAGGACAAACCAGTCCGGCACGCCACTTTCAACTATAATCCAGGTGAAATGTTTTAGGATTAGGAAAGATTGGTATTCATGGTTTTTCGGAAGAAAAAAATAAGTTGGTCAGGAAAAAACCGGTTCCTACAAATGTTCAGCGAATTCCTTCTGATATCGGAAACACTCTAATAGAAGGTCACAAAATACGTCTACTTTGAGCCTATATACTTCGGTTCCTGTGAGAGATATCAAAAAGTGGTCAACTGACAAAATATTTTATCAGTTGATAACTTCTGAGACCTTTCACAAAGACCGAGAGATATGGCCTCAATGTTGGAAAATTGGCTGATCCTCTATTAGAGTGTTTACGGTAAGTCTATAAAAGGCCGGAATCGGAAAATTGAAATTGACGTTTATTTCAAAATCATAATCTTGATTTTTCAGTTTCACTCGACATAGGATATCCTGCAATTAACTGAAATTTGCTCAACTCTGAAATTGAACCTCACAACAATTCCCGCTCCAATAATTCTTTCATTTTCAAAAAATCCAAAATTCTTTCTCAAAAGACCAAAAGCTCAAAACCCTCTCTTTCATCGTGCCATATTACGTGTTTTCCGGTTACTGCAATAGCTATGGAAATAGGGTAGTAGATATCTATTATTATGTTATTGTTTTTTGAATTTTATAGGATTTTTTGTTGTTTTATGTTGTATTTATCAAATGAAATTTTTAAAAAATTAAAGAATCAATATACAAATACATAACAACAAGAATTGGCAGTTATTTTTTGAAAATCAGATCGCGAAGTAATCCAAGAAACGAGAAATCACTGGAAGTTGTTGTACCACGTACCCCTGGAAATTGAGAAATTACAAATTGAAGTTCAGGCGACTTGTGATACAAAATGAAAAGTGAAAGTGCACTTACAAACCGTATGGACTGCTTGACATGCTGGTGAATCTGTTGTATGGAGAATATGGGAACGGACCACCTCCACCCATCATTGGGCCACCGTATGGAACATCAAATCCTGCACCAGGTGGAGAATATCTGAAAATAATATGTTAGAATCTACCATTAGTGCTTGAATACTCACCTTGGTCTTCCCCAGAATCCCATTGGCTGTGGAATCGGGGCTGGTGCATTTCCCACTCCATCATATGGGGCATCTCCTGTGATTGATTTCAATTCTGCCATTCCACCACCTTTCTGACTTTGGACCATCATAACTCCGGCTGAAATCAAAATCAAAAATGAGTAAAATTGAAACATCCGTTGTGAAAAATCTCACCTGACAAGATTACGAAAAAAATTGAAGCGTATTGCATTTTGAATGAAATGTGTTAGTATTACTCTTATGTTGTGTCCAGTTTGTACTTTCTTTTATATATGGATCTGGGTCTGAAGTGGTTATGGTACTCGGACCGCCCACAACGTCTATCGTCTCCGTCGTTCCCCTCGATTTCAGGTGGTCTTCAAATTCATGAGTCATGCTTTTTGTATGGTTGAAAATTGAAGTCAAAGGGGGAGAAAGGTCAGGAAGTCGAGGTCAGACAAAAGGTCACATGGACAAAGAATCTAAAAAACTGGAAGGAATCCGAATGTGTTGACATAGTTGTGGTTGGATTCTGAAAAGGATCATGAAAAATGTAAAAATAGATCCACAGGCAAAACCCAAAATAAATAACAGACACAATTTTTAATATAATACCAGCAATCTGGTGCGCCTTCGGCGCGAATCAATCTAGTTTCTTACTAATTCGTGGCTCAGCTCCTCAATTATTTTTGAAGGGTCACGAAAATTTATATTAATTTTTCAAGCTTTTCAAAAGTTTACAGACTGACATTGGGACGGATAGACGCCTCTAGCGTTTTATTTATAAGGAAGATCAAAAACATTTTTTCAGTTAACAACTTTTTGATATCTTTCACAGGATCCGAGATAAATTAGATCAAAGTTGAAATTAGGGGTGGCATTCTATTAGAGTGTTTACGGTATCCAAATGTCGTTAAACATGTAGCCGATTCTATATTCAAGATGTCTAACTCAAACAATAACTGTTTCAAAATATGTTTTACGACCCATATTCTTCTCCTTATCTATTCTTTTTATGACCTCTAAATTCTTCTATAAACTGTTGTCAATAGGTTTCAGTTAAGTTGACCAATACATTACACTTGACTTCTCGCTTGACCAATTGATATATCATTGAAGGTCAATTTCAGTCGAAACCTTTTTTTCTCCGCAATTCCCGCCAATTAATTTTCAGTGTAACGATTCGTCATCCCTTCAAATGGTCATTTTGCAGTTAGTATGCAAATTGAAAAAAAAGTGAAATTGTTTGTTGGTGACCAGAAAAAAAAAGAAGAAAAAGAATAATAAAAAGAATAAGAAGGAGGAACCTGAATTTGACGAATACAATTGGCAAATAGAAAAAAGAATGCATTGAAGTTCAGAACAGAAGAAAAATAATGGTATTTTGTGAGATAGTTAGATTTTATGGAAAAGTAAAAAAATTCGATTCAAGAAAAATAAAGATTTATTGCACGATTTTATAAATCTCGCAAAAGAAGTAATTGAATTTGGTTGTTTTTTTTTCGTCTCCTCATATCTATTCAACTACAGAACTGTCATCTCCCGTAGTTCCACCACTATCCAAATCATTAGGAATATCCATTAGTTTTTCCTTCTTTTTATTTGATCGCCTAGTAGCTGCTTTCTGGAATCCGCCCCTGTAAATGAAAATTATTATGATCTTGGAGGATATTTAAAAAATCCGAAGATTAATGTGATGTTCTTACAATGAAGCTTTTCTAGTGGCTGCTTTTAGACTTTGAGCACCCGATGCACCTCCAGAAGAACCTCCAGAAGAACCTCCAGATGAACCTCCAGATGAACCTCCAGAAGCAGAAACATTTCCCATTGCACTACTTCCAAAGGATCCACTGCCACTATCTCCACCGGATGTTCCAGATCCCGAATCAGTTGTTCTCACACTTGTGTCCTTTACTGCTGGCTGCGATTTTCCAATCATTGCTGGTCTAGTCTCAACTGGTGTTGCTTTCGGGGCTTTTTCAGAATGTGCAATTGGCACTTTTGCTGGTTTTGATTTGGATGCCATCAACTCCTTCTTTAGCTGATGAATCTTTTTTTTGTAATACTTTTTATAATGTCTATGATCGCCTCCTTCGTCAAAATCAAGGAAATTGCATCTTCGAAGTTTTGTAATGAATGGGTATAAATTCGAAAGTTTGAAGTTTTCACGATCAGAATATCCTGTCAAGTCAGCAATTCTCATCAGTTTCACTCTGTAATACTAACATAATTTCCGAATCCAAAAAGATCTATTAACTCTTTCCGGTCGCCGCTAACCAGAGAGAATATTCCAGAGACAATGAAGTATAGAATAGGCAGAAGTATTGCCATAACGTAAGGCAGAAAGTCCATAAACCAACTATACGCTTTTTGCTCTAAAATCATATCTTTGAAAACTGATTTAATATCATATATTCTTACTATCACAATGTCTACCAGTGTACTGCTTGAAACAAAGGCATTCTACAAATGAGCCATCTTCTAGTAGCTGACATTTTCCGAAGGCACAAGGATTATGCAGGTTGTATGCTTTTTGATCTCCAGGAGGTTGTGGTTTACAGTCTTGTACTTCTACTCGATGTCTACTAATCAAACTAGTGTTCCCAGGACGCATAGTCGTGCATTCTATGACGGCTCCATCAATTTCTCGAGTTACTGGATTGATATTCAAAGATCTTGCAACCATGTCAAACATTTTTCTGCAATAAGAAGGGAATGTCTATTATCCTGGTACAACAAATTCAGAGCTGTGGACGAGGAAAGCCGGTGACCGTCGTCGAAAGTCTCACAACGACAACTATCGTAACTTTAAAATATTTGTATTTTCCAGATTCATTATCTCCATTTTCGTGCGTTTTCAGTCAATAGCACTATCAAAAAGAACACTATCAAAAATGTTCTTTTCCACAGGGAAAATCGAGAACATCAATACGGAAAAATTAGGTTACAGCAGTTCTTGTTGTGGACCTTCAGCCACATCCAGTTGCGTTTCTCTTCCACAGCTCCCATTTTTCGAACCAGGATAATATTGATATGAGAATACTTACTGTCCGTTTTGTTCTAAAATCGTGTCAGTGCCGTTAGCAAACCGCATCGTCCATACCAAGAGTACCGACTGAAAATATCATACTGAATATACCCTATTCTGATAGTGACCAACTTGATCTATATTTAAATCCTCCAGCTGGACGGCAGAATCACAAGTAAGCTTAGATGGCCATCCAAGTGGTAAATATACTTGTTTGTCGCTTACAACATTCGTCCCCGGTTCGACAACTAAGAAAATGACATTCAGATAAATCTAACCCGAGATTGGTCACCTATTTTATCTTTAGAATTTATCGAAAAGCAGTAAATCACATTTCCTACAACAAGGAACGCCAGCAGGATTGAGACAAAATTTTTGATTTTCATGTCAAATCAATATTTTTATATGTTTGTTAAAATCTATCATATGTTCTCTTGCTCTTATCCACGATTCAATATGTCATCATGTGATGCATCATGACGTGATGTGTCTTTTCGAGGACGCGATTCAAATTCTGACGAGTTCGCGCCAATTTAAATGTGTGAAAGTGCGCTGCGGTGTTTGCACACAGCCGTCGGCGTTCCGAATTTTTGTTCCTCAATGTTCTCAATTTCCAATTTTTCGATTCTTTTTTCAACATCAAACCTCTGTGTAAATCCAAATCTCACTCGTTATCATTAGAAAATCAACTGCGACCTGTATCGCGTTCAATAAAGCCATGTCTTCTCGCTGTCAAGGACGCGAAATTAGATCTGTTTTCAAAGAATCTCAGCCGTCCTAATTTTTGATTTCCTTCCTCGCGATGTCGCCTATTTCCTTTTTGTTCTTCTCAACCGCAGCTAAACGGAGCTATATATGTCTTTCGAACATCGTAAAATTTGATGGATGCATTTTATTGCGTAGCAACCCCTCTGCTCTCCTGCTGCCGCTGCTTCCTCCTCCACTCTGCGCTCACCATCGATTTTGCTTTTGATTTATACGAACGTGCAGTGCTTGCGGTTTCTCAGAGTAATGGTGTGTTCACAGTAGCGCGTGGGCGGTCTTGTTGAACCGTTTTCCCTTTCTGATATATCGAACGACTGTCTCAGAATTTGCGGCTTGAAAATCACTTTCTCCATATTTTCATTTCTTCGCATATAATCTGTAAAACGTATCTTTAATTTCAGACCCGTTAGTTCGAGGGGTGTCTTTTGTCACCACTGTTGTTTGGTTGAAAGTAAATTGTCTGGGTAAAGGATGTCGGACGGAAGTGTTGAGCGAGGAACCAAGCGTGCTGAGGATTCGTTGGCTACCCACCAACTTACCGTTCAATACAAGAGATATTACATCGATGTGAACGAGAACACTCGCGGTCGTTACATCAAGATTGCTGAGGTAAGGAAAAACATGTCACTTCCAGACCAAAAACTTTTATTTTTTCCAAGTTGGGTAACAGCTACAAGAGCCGCATCATTTTGAGCATTCCTGCGGCCAAAGCCGTCGTCAGTGAAGTATCGAAAATGCTTCCTCTACTCGATGAGCCATCTACTGGAGAACACGCTGTAAGTATACCCACCTTTTACTTCCCACAATAGGTCGACAAGTGTTTTCAGCCAAAGGAAAGTGTCACGATCAAATCGGAAACCCTCAACGTCGACGGGCGTAAGTTCTACGTCGATTTGAAGGAGAACGATCGCGGACGCTTCTTGCGCATCGCTCAAATGCCAACGAACCCGCGTCAAACTCGTCAGCAAATCGCTGTGCCAGCTGACGGAATCGCTGAGGTTCATAAAGTTCTCTCGGAGTATCTGACCAAGTTCGGAGAAGGCCATGAGCAGGAGAATACCAACACTCCAAAGATCACTGCTGAGAACAAATCGTTCCTCTTCCACGCCGGAAAGAACGACCGCGGAGAGTTCCTCCGTATCTCGGAGGTACAAATTTTCAATTGAAAGCCAGATGAAACGTTGGTAATTTCAGATCAAGTTGAACAGCGGATACCGCAATGCAATCACTATTCCAATGTCGGCTCTGGCTGACTTCCGCAAGGAGTTGGACAACATCATCGCCACTCAAGGAAAACAGTAATCGAACTTGTTTTCCTTTCAATTTAAAGAAACAGTCGTAATTGCATAACATCCATCAAATTCAAGAATCTCTCATCTCTTATTCTCATAGTCTTTACTGCATTTGCACGTAGAGATTGAACCTATTTCTATTACCACCGTTTATTCTTGTACTTTCTCCACCTACTGTTTCTCGTCTATAATTTATTATGCAAAAATGTTATCACAATCGAATAAACTATTGGGAAAAAATTTTGGAATCTCTAATCTACGCCTCACAAGCCGATATTACGAAACACATTTAGGGTGGGCGGGGTTTCCATGTGAACAACTATTTCATAACTCTTGGTTCCACTTGAATAGGAACACACATCTCCGCCAACTCAGCCACCAATACGTGGAGCCAAGATGTAGAATAAAAGAAAATGTTGACTGTCTCATTGAACTCAGCAAGAATCTTCTCTGAAAAAGTTGTATTCCAAATCTATAATGGGCTTGCTTTTCTCCAAGTTTTCATCCTATTTATTCCCAAACATTGAGTGTCGTACTCTTATGCTCGGTTTGGATGGAGCCGGAAAAACGACGATTCTTTACAAGCTGAAGCTCAATGAGACTGTTAACACAATTCCAACAATTGGTAAGGCTCCTTTCTCAAAATTAGAAACAATACACCAGGTCATTCCAGGTTTCAATGTGGAGACGGTCACTTTTCAGAAGCTCACTCTGACTGTCTGGGACGTTGGAGGTCAGGAAACAATTCGTCCTCTCTGGAAGTATTATTTTCCGAATACAACGGTACTCCTCAGCTTTAATGAGCTTCAAGTTCAGATCCTTTTTTGTAGACTCTTGTTTTCGTGGTCGACAGTTCGGATGTGGAGAGATTTAGCGACGCAAAAGAGGAATTGTTCAGTTTGCTTGCTGAGCAAGAGCTCGCCAATGCTCAATTGCTTGTATTCGCCAACAAACAGGACATGCCAAATGCAAAATCACCAGCGGAACTGACCAACATCCTTGATTTGGGATCTATCAAGAATCGCGAGGTATTGATCTTTTTTAGTTTGTAATTTTATCTTTGTTTGGTTACGGTAGTTTTCATTGTGGGACAATTGACCATGGCCACCTATTGTACCAGAATACTATTAAATATTTTTCAGTGGTTCATCTGCGGAACCAACGCTCATACTGGACAAGGTCTCTACGATGGTTTAATGTGGGTGAAGAAACAAATGAAGGCTTAAACTGTGTTTATTTTTCTTCTTGAGAATTTTAATAAACAAATTTCAATATAACTGAAAAGTTCGTTGAGTTTGTATTGTTAGTCACAGTTCAAAATATATCAGAAACATGATCGACGATTATAGAGTCGGCTAGAATTATTACAGTTGAAATGAATGGAGAACATTCGGGAATCGGCGACAACTGTGTTGATCATTGCTTCATAATCACTTCCAGGTTCAGAACCTTCGCCGCTGCAGAACATCTGGAAAAGTATTAAATGATTACAGATAACGGAAGATACTTGATACCGTTGAGAAAGTTAGCATAAGTGATCTCATACTATCAGTTGAATCGAATGCGGGAAGTGTTTTCTCCTGATGTACATGATGTTCGTTTTGCCATTTCGCGTAAGAATACAAAGTTGTTTTGAATGCATCTGCTAACTCAATAGTTGATAAAAGTTGTGGTTCGATGCTAGGCGATCTTTGTCTATTTGCATCCAGAAAACCACGGAATACACCGTCAAAACATTCTAGTTGGGAACTCTTTTCCAATCCTTGCCAGAAAACTTTAGATATCATTTGAAAAGTGGTTATACCAAGACTTGAATATATTCCATACATTGGAACTTCATCTCCTGGTAGATAGATTGGTGGTTCTATAAACGCAAGTGGAATTACTATTGCTCCGACATTTGAATTGTAAAGCATTGTTGGTTCTGTGATTGGGAATTCTGTGGTATCATCACTGAAGAAAAATACATAAATAATTACAAAACATTGATCTTCTCACCTATCCAAATACGTTCCAATTTGAGACAGAGCGTAGTCTCTTTCCGCTTTTCCAACACGGATACTCGAATCAAAATAATCAGTTTCATTGAGAGATAACTGAGATACTGGCCTCCAAATCAATTCTTCATTTTGAAGTCGTCTCGGAAAACCAACATAGAATCCAAGCCGATTTATGTTGGATAGATATTGTAAAGGAGTACTCCGATGGACAGATAAAAAGTCAATTTTGAGATTTTGAAGAAATTCGACAGTTTTTGAGAGATTCATTGATTGAGACGCTTTGTCGACATACATTTTTCTTGCGATTTCCAGATTGGATATTTGATCCACGCATTCACGCCATCTGCGAATTGAAACGGTGAGGTGATAACCAAATTTAATTGTAGATCGAAGATCACAAGATCTACAGCACCGGTCAATGAGAAAAACAAAAAAGTATATTTCAGTTGATTTTTGGTCATTTCGATCATTTTCAGGAGACTGGAGCACGGCTCTCAAGTTTCCGAGCTGTTTGAAAATTTCGGGGTGTCTTTCAGTAATCCGCAAATAGCTGAAAAACTAAGAATTCGCAAAAAGTTTTGTGAAAGCAAGTTTTTCAATCTAGGGCTGTTTTACACCCTTCTAACTTTTCAAAATGATCGAAAACTTGGCAGCCGAGCTCCACCCATTGACAACGGTAGAAATGGCTGAAAATCAACTGAAAAAAACGTTTTTTATATTTTATTGACCGGTACTGTAGATCTTGTGGTTTTCGGTCTACAATTAAACTTGGATGTAGTTTGGATGTATTTGTGTTGGATGTAGAAACATCCATTTCAGGAGGATTCTCGATTTTTTTCCCACAAAAACTGAAAACTTCGAAAAATTTGCGATTTTTCGAGAGATAAATTTATTTTTTCTTCGATTTTTTGCAAAATTTAAAAAAAATTTGTAGGTTTTCCAGCTATTTTCGAAGAATCTTTTTCGATTTTTCCAGCTTTTTTGTCTGCAATTTAAGGGGTTGGTGTTCTGGATTGAAGATTACTGAAGAATACTGTAGAAAACCTATATTTTGCAACATCCTGTAGTTTTTTGAAAAAAAATTTATCTGCATTTTGACGTGATTGTGTTTGGGAAAAAAACTACGAAATACAAGAGAATCAGCGTCTACAGTAATCTACAGTAATCTTCACGAACACTGTCCCGTCAAATTTCAGACAAAAAAGTCGGAAAAATCGAAAAAGAGTCTTCAAAAATTGCTGAAACCCCTGAACTAAAAAGGTCTAAAAGTTATGTAAAAATCGAAGGAAAATTAATTTTCTCCCTCAAAAAATCTTAAAGAAACCAAAAATTTTTCGAAGTTTTCATTTTTAGCGGGAATTCGAAGTTGCCAGAAATGGACGAAAAAGCGATTTTCGAGTTTTTGCGAATTTTTATTTCACAAAATTTTTGAAAGTTCCTGGTTTTCAGCTATTCGCCGATTCCTAAGAACCACTTATTAAAAATACGTATTTGTATATCCTGCTGAACGGTACTGTACCTATGGAAAGGTACAGTAACAACTCACCCAAACTGGTCTCTGGGTGAATATGAATACTGCTTCAGATTCCAAATTGTCACCGTGAGAAGATAATTGGCGACAGCTTGACGACTGGTTCTGTAATAAATAATAACCAAACTCTTGCTGAAGTTTACACATGCTCACTGAGCGATGATATCCGAAAGTCTTGCAAAATAATCATAATCTTGAATTGACAGCATATCACTTTCGGCCCACTTGTAAATGTTTGATAATTGAGCATCAAAAAATTCTCGAAGATATAATTGAGGAAGTACTTGGAACATGTCACCAATTGTCATATAAGTAGTGTTAGGTGATAGACTAGCAGACTGTCTAGCTGATATGTATAGATCAACCATTAGGCGAGCCACTTCATCCAATTGAGATTGAACGTCTCTTGGATCACGGAGCAAGATATCACGAGCAAATGCACTTAGAAGGTTCTGGAAAACTAGTTGGTACTACAGTAATCCGACTAACCAAAGTACCTGTCTCAAAGACAACTGCAATAATGGTTCGAATTCTGTGGGACTTGGTTTAGCTAGGGCCATCAAGTCTCTCTCAATTGGACCAACAATCGGGTCCAAATTAGGAGGTTTTATCTGAAACTCGCTGGATTTTGTTATATGATTCCAGATTCCTCTCGTAATACCTGTAGAATGAGTTTACTTCTGTCTTGTGGATGTACATCTCTATTATAAACAATTAGATTATAATCTCCAGCATACCAATCCAACATTCCCGAATGTCGTTCCCAACTGAAACATAATATTACTTTTGGAACACTTTTGGTATTGATGAGAGAGAGAATGATTGGACTGTTTGTTCAATAATTAGTCCCCTCTTCTCTTTTCCCCTATCTTGGCCGCTAGATTAACAGCTCTTCGCCACTGACACGTGTGTCAATGTTTGCGATAGAGTGACCAATCTCCGCCGCCTAGAATTGATACTGAGAGGGATACGGTACCTGTAGGAGTCAGCGTCGAAGCTTTGACAATCACGTAACAGAGGACCACAGGGAAAGTTTCTAACAAATATCAGAAGATCTGTAGGGGCATTTTGTGATCTGAAGTCATCTTTTGTGAAATATTCATTTCATTCAACATACCGAACCACAGCATTCATACAAGCTGAATATAAGTTTCTCGAAAGCCTTGCAGATTTTTGAAGTGTTCTAGGATCTTCTTCAGATGACAATAAACCTGAATCATTGTATTTAAGAATCATTAATAATCCAATTACACTCTTACTATGTATTGTTCTCAATGACTCATCTTTCAATTGACTCAAAAAATTCAATTGTTTGTCGGCGGTTTGTGAATGATATTTTTGACAGCTGTGCCGATAAAAGTTTTCACATGGTTCGATGTCATCATCAATAGAAGACGACATACGGAATGCTGGAAAAGTTATAATGCTTTACGAAAATGTTAAAGTTTTTTTTGAATTTATTTCCAGAACTATTCTGAACTAACTGCCATACCATAGCACCTGTACTAGAAGGAACTCCTCACTTTTAACTGTGAGACAGTTTATTCCGGTTCCTGTCAAGGATATGAAAAAGCAGTTCACTGATAAATTGTTTATCATAGTATCAGAATTGTTTTATTCGTTAATACATTTTTGATATCTTGCTTGGAGCCAAAAGAAATTAGCTCAAACTCGACTGTGTGAGGGCCATTCTATTACAGGTTTTACGGTATTACCTATTGTTCACTGATTTCTGAATATATACATAAATATATTACAGAATCAGAACTTCTGTTTTTTGTCTTATTAAAAAAGAGAGTATGGTTCTGTTTTCAAAATCTAAGTTACTCTAAAAATCTTGAAAAAGTCTATTAATATCTTACCAATATCAATACATTGTCTAGAATTGCACACATTTGTTGATTTGGATCCAATTGTTCTAAATCCATCGGTTGTTATCACCCAAACCAAGAACAGAGCAATTGATAACAAAAAGAAGAAAGCACATAAAGCACCAAGCCAAATTGAACACTTCGAACATGTTCTGAAAAACTACATCTCTCGTGTTTACGAAACTACAGTAATCCTCCACCACTGACCGCAAGGGGGAAGAGGCGATCCTTTTTTGCTGACTCTCTTACATGTTTATAGTTGTTTTCTTCGAAAAATAGAAGATAGATAACGTACCCTTTGCGCCTATAGAACGGAGTGATTGGGAAAATGATTCTTCTGTCCGTTGGAGTCTCCAGTTGTTGTTGATTTAATCTGTTTTCTGATTCAGACTTCCTAGGATAGTCTTCTTCTGGTATTATTTCTTCTGGAGACTGTCGAAGAACTTCAACCTCAATTTCCTTGTGCTCCGGTGGAGGTAACTCAATTTCTTGGACTGTTTCTTCTACGTTGCCCTCTTCGTCATCTTAAAAAACTGACATATTCTCAATTTTTCCTATTGCTCAGCTCACTTTCTGAACTAAAACTTTGAATAAGGAACAAAGTAAGAAGTTGAAATAAGGCGGAAGCTTTACGATAAAAACATCGCTTCATTAGAAAAGAGAAAAAGAGAGGAAGGGATAAAATACTCTTTCTTCTTTCCCGATATCCCATTTTGTGACATGTTTACAAAGCGATAACTCACCTCTATCTTCTTGTTCCGGATTCGTTCGAAAACTCGAAGTGGATTCGGGACCGGCGATTGGTGCTGGATGAATCTGTATAGTTGGAGGAGGTGAGAATGGGATTCGAGTTGTCATATGGTACTGAAAATATTAAATGATAGAACCTAGCCACAAGTGAAGTATTGAACCTCTCTGACTTCACGAACGATTGATTCATGAACTTTCCTTCTTGGAGAAAATGACGAATGTGGAGGTGGTGGCGGTGGATTTGGAGAATTTGAGCCAGATTCGATTGGAGGAAGGTCATGATGGGGAGATAGAGGTGGAGATGTCAGGATCGCTATCTAAGAGAAATTTCGAAATACCCAAACTTCAAAAGATCTAAACCTCAAAAGATGGAGTTCTGTTAACTGGAGAGGCAATTCGACGAGGGGATCTGTCCATTTCATTGAAAATGATATTTTGAAATCTGAAATCGAGCAGAAGGTTGTTTCCTGTCTAGGGAAAACGAAAAACCGAATCTGCAAACAAGACTTCCCGATCGAAGACACAAAAAGAGCCCCTCCGCCGTTGACCACCGTTAGGGGCGGCGCTTTGACAAGCCTGTGTCGTGTGCTCCGATGCACTCGCTCCTCAATTTCCTACTGTACATACACAACATATCACATGGAATATTTATTTCAATTTTCCAAAAAATTAATCAAGCAAGCAGGGAGAGATATAGAGAGACACAAAAAAAAGAAACGCATAACTAGTTCATGACAAATTTCAAATAGCCGCCCATTTTGAAAGTTTGTGACTCGTTGATGACGTCATCTTTCTGATTTACGCGAAACTGGCACGAGCGAATCTGGCGAACTCTGAAAATATATATTGTTCGGACCTGGAAAGGTCCGTACAAGACCTGGAAATATTACCTTTTGGAGAACGGCGTTTAGCAAAAGCGAAACGCATTCCAGCGCCCTCGTGAGCCAAGGATTGTGGTCCACTGCGAGCCTCGATGAGAACATCCGCGTCTGGTGCGCTTCTCTTTGCGAATGCAAATGCAAACTTCTTGCGGAGCTCTAAATCCCGAGCGAATCTTTCATTGTTGCTCAGAAGCTCTGAAATGAAAAAATGAATACTCAGGATGATGTAGTACTGTAGCTTATGAGAAACTCTTCTTATGAGACAAACGTAGTTATATTAACATTCAAATACCAACTTACCGGTATCATCATCGGAGTACGGAGAAGCTGCGAAAGCGAAGAATGGAACAAAAAGAAGGACAAGAGCGAAAAGTGTAGCTTGCATGTTTTACCTAAAACAAAAAAAGAGTTCATGATAGATTTCATGATAGAAACCATATAGCTTGAATTCATACTTGTAAAACGGACCCTGCCATAGTTTCTTTTAGAATTAACATTTGTGGGCCAACTAAATTAGATATGAGAAAACTCGACAAGGGTCCGGCCTTTTTTTCAGTCTCCTTCGGTCTCGGTTGTAACTTCGTTCTGTCCATAGACAAGATACAGTTTTTTAGTTAGTATAATTTTGTAATACTCGTTGAGTTTTAAAATATCTAATTTAGTTGGTTCAGAAACGAATCCTAAAAAAATATGGCAGGGCAGGGGAAAGCCCACCATGGGGCCGGTTTACAAATATGCCTAAAATAAGGAACAAAACCCAAAATGAAACCAACTGCTCCGGACGCTGGCATTTATATAGTTTCTCGTTTTCAGTATGACGAAACCAAAGGAAATGTGTCGTGCGACATGAAAGTCGTCTGCTCTTCGCAAAGATTTTTCCCTATTTAGCATCTTTTACAGGAAACCGATTCCAAGTTGTTGACGAAGTCTTGGGGAGAGATAACAAAAAAGAAGTTTGTAGAAGAAGAGAGTGTGCTAGTACCAACGTCAGAATACCCGACTATCCTCATTGGACTTTATTGAGGCGGAGCTTCGCGAAGGTTCTGAAATTTCTTTTTTGGTTCGTAAGAATAGAATAATGACATCATTTTTGGAGAATGAGAACAATGAAAATAAAACGAATGAGAAGAATCAACTGTGAGCACGAAATACAATTCAATCTCGAAGAAGGATTTCGTGGAATTCTTGAACAACCATTCCAAGCACTTTCAAGTTGGGGCCCTTCCCATCACTTACATTCCAAATTCTTCCAAATATAACTGCAATGTTACAGCTACTGACAGGAAGTAAAAGTTAACTAAAATTTTCGAAAATTAATTGTTTAATTTCTCACAATCAGATGAAATAAGTGAAAATTAGGTATCAATAAAAGTTCGGAGCAATTCAATTGAATACATAACCAATGCAAGCTTCCAGTTTCGTAGTTTACATTGTAAAAATCCGTTCGAGATAGATCATGTTGAAATTTGGAGCTAATTAAAATGTTTAGCTAAATTAAAACCATCAAAAAACATTCATAGAACGCCCCCAAACCGTCAACTTTGAGCCAATTTACAGTATTTCCTCTAATAGAAGCCCACCTCTATTTGAATCCCACCCTCTGACGTGCTTAAAAACATAAATAGAAGCGCATCCTCTAACAGAAGTACGTTCAGTTCAGTTAGTGCAGTTTGAACATTTCAGTTCGTCTATTCGGTTATTGTAGACATTTTCTTTCTATTTTAAAAAACTTCTGGTAATTTCAGTTTTTGGTAATTTCATAAAAAGGAGGTTGAAAAATATGTGGAAGCCCATGGGCCTCAATTAGAGGAAATACGGTATCCCAGTTTTCGTGGAAGATATCCAAAAGTGGTCAACTGACAAAATATTTATCCTAATATGGAAAATAGTTGACAGTGGACCACTTTTTGGTATCTTTCATAAAAAATTAGATAAACTGGCTCAATGATGAATGTTAGGGGGTGGCATTCTATTAGAGTGTTTTCGATATATAAACTTCTACAATATGTACTACAATTTATATATTTGGGCAGTGATACAGAACTGTTGTCATATGATGCTCTGTTTCCTATTTTCAGAAACTTTCAGACGAGGTAAAGTTAAGGATTTTGTTCGTCACCTGTTTATTGCATGATCATCTGTCTCCACATGTCCAAAACTACTTTCTTTCTGGTCTATTATGTAATACCTATTTTTCTGACCTGGTTTTCAAATACATCAGAGCTCGGAAAGCACATATCCGGAAGTAAAAATTATTCCTTCTCTTCCTGGATTTTCACATTATCTTTTATGCTCCCTCACAACCGATTATTTCAAAACCTACAATTTCTGCTGGTCATATCATATAAAAGGAGCAGATATGGCACATTTTTCGAATCGTGAAGGTGAAAAAAATGAAGCTTCTCCTTGCTTTTCTCATATTTCTCTCTATAGGCGGGGAGAGTCAGGTTAAGAGCAGGAACAATGTCCAATGTAAGTTTTTAAAAATTCAATAGGAAAATTATTATGAGATTCAGTCAAACGACATGCCATGGAACCTGTAAAAAGAAGGCACTCCTAACTTTTTACTTTGAGCCGATTCTTCTCAGTTCCTGTCAAAGATATGAAAAAATTGTCAACTGATAAATTGTTTATCACATTATCAGCAGAATCTTAGTCAGATTACAATTTTTCGATATCTTTTACAGGGAACGAGATACATCGGCTCAAAACTGATGATTTGGGTGGCGTTCTATAAATGCTTACGGTAGTTGAGCCCAAACTTGACAGTGTGGGGGCTCTTCTATTACAGGTTTTTCGGTAGTCATGTTCTGATTGCTTTTTCCTTTATCGAAACACTGAAAATAGATTCGCTTCTGCAAAACTCCGGGAAAGCGAAATTACTCTTCTTTTCCGCAAAACGAAACAGAAAAAATTCTCTTTCATTCTCAAAAAACGGAAGTTCCTTCCATCACTGCTAAAGATGCACCCAAAGAGTTTTTTTTCAGTGCCTTCTCCATCCGATAATCTTGACTGTAGGAGTATCACATGCTTCGGTTCAGCCAACTGCACAACTATTCCTGTGAGCAACATTTCAAAATGCATCCCTGTTACTCAAAAAGCCCAGAAAATCGAGGATGTGATTCGGCAGAGTCTGAACTTCACTGATGACTACAAAAATTATACACTGGCGAACGGCACATGGAACTTGAATATGACGTCGTCAGATCATTGTATTTCCCTTTTCTCTGTCATTTTACAATTGTCCGTTGTATTTATTGGATAAAGATATACAAAATTGTTGCAATAAGTGAATGTCAATAATGATAAAGTCACATACGGATCAAAAAATTAAGAAATATAGAGGTAGAACATGAGAACGTCATGAGTAATCAGACAATGTGATGTAACAAAATTGAAATTATTTGGAGGATTTCTCCTTCTTCTCACTTGCCCAAATGGCGAGAGTATTGTGGTACTCGTCCTTCAGCTTCTTGGCCTCAACGGTGTACTTCTGAAAGTGAAGAATTTTCCAAGAGTTAGATGACGGGCTGCTTACCTGTTTCTGAGCATCACTGGAACTTTTCCATTGCTCAACTGCCTCCTTCATCTTGTTCTTGTTTTCAGATCCAGTACCGGACAATTTCTCTTTAATGAAAAGTGCATAAGCATTGGGTGGAACAGTTGGACGTCCTTCCTGTTTTCTTTTCTCACGACGTTCCTTCGCTTCGCGTCTCGTGGCGCGGTCTGCCTTCTTTTCTTGAGCCTCATTCACAAGCTTTGTTTGTTCTTCGGTTGAAAGTTTCAAGAAATCCTTCATCCTCTTCTCGTTGTGGCTCTTCGACAACTCCGAATACTTCTATAGTTCGAAAAACAGTGTTGAAATGGTAAACCATTGAACAACTTACATTCTTCTCAGAATCTTTCATAGCCTTCCACTTGACAGACAAATCTTTCACGATTTCCGTATTTTTCTTGTTGGCATCATTTTTGAAATTCTCTTTGATGTACATTGCGTATGGACTGATTTTCAGTCCTGTTGGGAACTTTGTAGCAACTCCGGTTGCAGCAGCAACTTTCGTAGCGAAAAATCTCGTAGAAATCGCAAGCATTCTGAATGAGCAAATCTAGTTTGTCTGTTGCACTCGCACGGTTCAGTTGAGTTTAGGGAACAATTGAAGTAAATGGCCAAAAAAACCAAAAAAAATATGTTTCGAAACAAAACGGAGACAATGAATAAAAATTTTATTGGCGAGATACCCCAGCAAGAAACCCCGAATTTTAAAGCATTAAAGTAAAAATTATAACATTAACAATTTTTTATGTTTAACAGTCGAAACGCTTCCATTATCCCATGCATAGTATCGTTGGCGGTTTTCGGTCTACTTGTTCGAGGCTTCTCCTCTAACCTGTTTTTGAGAAGCCCTTTTCCAATGTTTTCATCGCCTTCTGCGATTTTCTTATTGCCTTTCTTTAAGTTGATGTTCTCGAGACGCTGTGATTCTTCGATTGTACCATTCCAACCACTAACCGCTACTCGTCCTTGTTCAAAAGCGTCTTCCCATTTTACTCGAGACGGACGACACTTCTGTAAATCGTTAAATAACAAAAAGAGCACGAAAAATTAATAAAAAATACCGAAAGTGTATAGTTCTGTAGGAAGAATACTGCGACTGGGTCGTTTTCCCCTCGACCCAGATACATTCTCATTATGTTCACGAAACGTTTGGAGCGTGGCGGTACGAAATTCATCATCATCAAAATGATGGCAAGACGAACTTGTTCAGAGCATTGAGATGCACTTCCTTGAATTGATTCTATGCATCGGAAAGCATCCTCTCTCTTCACTTTTTCAGCATAAACCTCTGAACTTGCGTAAAACATGACAATTTTCTCCAGAAAGTCGATGTCTCCAATACGGGACAAAGCCGTTTCCATAGGAAGAGGAATGTCGCCAGGAAGACCGTCTTAAATTATGAGGATATGTTTACTGAGTAGCTGAAGAGTTGAACTTACAGTGGGTATATCGATCTCTCGATAATTCATCAGTGGTGAAATTTCCTTTGTTTGCAAATGTACATTTAAGAGCGAACATTGTGAGTTCCCTGAAATTCTTGAACTGAAACATTGTTACTCGTAATATCGTCGTTTATAGATTTCGCGGCATGAGATGTATGAAACCAATTAATTGATTTTGGAAAATTACAAAGTTCCTGAAAACCTCCTAACCTTCTGTTTTTCACAATGCACTCTGCGATGAACATGAACAGATTTTCTCGTTTCATATTCATGAATAAACGCATTTGCTGCATGATTTGGTCATCAGTAAACTGCAGCATTGACACTAGAGCACAAAATCCATATTTATCTTCGACTCGTTTCTCCTCTTCAGTTAAACTATTGAACTGCAAAACAGGATATTATAATTTAACTCAAACCAACTTTGGAAATACCCCATCGTAATGACCATATTGAGCTAATATATGAGCTGCAGGACTTTCAAGGAGAGTATTATGATAATCTTCATCATTGTATTCTTTTTGTTCGAACACACTGAGGTTATGATCTTCGAGATATCGTAATGTTTTAACATCTCCGTTGTACGCTGCCATGTTAATTGCGTATAGTTGTTTATCGTGGGTGGTTGTATTGATGATCTCTGATAATTGGAGTCTGTCATCGAATGAGTCCATGTTTGAAAGGCATACTATTCTGCTCAAAGTACTGGGCTGTAAATAAGGCCAAAGTCATTGACAGAAGACTCGGGGAAATTCAGAAATAAAGGTTTCCGTTACCAGAAAACAAAAACATTTACTAAAATCCCCAAAAATCGAAAACTTTTGAAAAAGACCTTGTAAATAACTTACAAGATGGTCATTAGAGGAAGGTTTTTCTTTCGAATGATATGATATCATTGCATCCTGGTATTCGTGTCCGTTCATTTCAAAAAATGCTTCTACCCGACCTATATGAAAACTAATATTATAAAATAGCAATGTGTTCGAACTCGCCATGTTCCAGAGCATTTTCAGCTGCTAGCATACTGTCAGTATAACTCATGTTATAAGACCAGTTTCTCATCAGTTCCTGTAAAATATTGAAATTGCTCGCTAAAGAAAAAAAAATTAAACCTCAAAATGTTCAACGCAGTCGACGAAATCAGAAATTTTTTTTTGCATTTCGAATTCTTTCATGATGTGCATCTCACGCTTCTGGACATACCCCTCTTCCTTCGAGCATGTGTTTTTGACGAACTGAAAAAAAGTGGAAATTGTTATGTTCAATGTTTTTACTTATGTTCTTACAGTTAAAATATTGCTTGTTTCGGTGGTTAAATACCGTATTTAAAATGTTTAACGCAGTAGTTTTGAGTAATCACACCAAGAGATATGAGCTCGCTTGAATGATTGCAAATCACTGATAAACTAGAAATTTTCAATCAAATAGCGAGAGATTTCGAAACTTGGAAAATTTGCTCATGGAATACCGCATAATTTTGTTGAGAATTTGAGTCGAATCACAAGAAAATCACAAACCGTCTCATTCGATACAGCTGCAGCCAAATGCAACGGCGTTTTGTATCTAACTCTGATCGGAATATGAATTTTGCAAATACATTGTTGCGTGCAGTTGCCATTCGAATCAATTCTTTTGACATACTCTCTGTAGAACATAGTTTCGTCAGAGAGAAGGATAGCTCTCACAGCCGGTTCATTATACGACACCTTCGCCAGTGGTTCATCCAGGGAAGGTAAAGTTTTCTCTTCTTCGAGCGAAATGAACTGTAATATCGAAGTCATCGCATCCAATTCCTTTTCTGTTTTTGTTCCTTTGAGGACTTCCTGCAAAAAAAAAATCAATTAGGTCACCTCATATTTAAATGTGAATCAGGCTTTATCGGAGAAATTTTCGGAAAATCTAATATCTGAACTATTCTCCGACTTCGACCAAGCCTAGATATGACATACCTCTATTGGCTCAGTTTCGTAAAACCTACCAACAACTGCTAAAAAGTTATTGGTAGATAAATCGGTCTCAAATCCAACATCTTCGTCGTCATGTGATCGTGCATCATGCCATGTATTCTGATACTCATCATAATCCATATCACTGTTTGATCCTGGTAGATTTGAAAGGATCTCCACTTCAGGTTTTTCGTCATCATCCATCAACAAGTGATCAAAAAATGCCATCGACTCCTTTTCAGTGGCAGCTTCAGCCAATTTCTTCTCAATTGGTCCTTCAAGTTTTCTCAACCTATTTATGAACCTTCCATTGCTCCTATCCGCCTGCTCTTGTTCTTTTCGAAGTTTGGGCAATCTAAATATCAGTTATGAAGAAGGACAAGAAAAGGAGTAAATGGCTACCTTAATTTCACCATGGATTCCACTGTACGTATAACGGATCCTTGAACATCATAATTATGGTATTTCTGTAAAAAACAACTGAAAAATGACAGAGTTTTCATTGTGTTGAAAACACAGTAACTCTTCTGGTTCCCGAACCAGATCACTATTTACCGTAAAACCTGTATTAGAAGGGCTCCTGAAATTGAAGGGACCCTCTAATTGGGAAAATACTCATTAGCTTGATGATCTTTTGCTAAATGCTCAATTGCTAATTATGCTCATAAGCTAAACTCGCTCATTTGCTAAAATAGTCTCACTTGCTAAATTCCATTTGCTAAATAGAGGACTTGTTCAAATTGCAGGCTTATGCTGAAACTCCTTACTGGAAAACAGGCGTTTTAGCCTAAGCCTTAAATACAAAACAAAAACAGGAATATTCTGAAAAAAGTTCAGTCATAAAGTACTGAAATTCCCAAATAACAGAAAAATTTCCACTTTTTCATTTTTAGCAAATGATCAAAATTTAGCAAATGAAATTTAGCAAGTGAGACTATTTTAGCAAATGAGCGAGTTTAGCTTATGAGCATATTTAGCAAGTGAGCATTTAGCACAAGATCATCAAGCTAATGAGTATTTGCCCTCTAATTGAAGTGCCTCTTTGACTATCCCCTTTGATTTTCGGCCGTTTTTTTTGTTGTTTTGATTGAATCGTTGTCAAATTAAAGAAAAAACTGGCACCTGACAATGAGAATTTGAATGCCGTCGCTATATCACTGATTTTTTTACAATTGCTAGGAGTTTACAATTTGAGCACAATTTGAACTGGGAGTTTATAATTCGCTGGGAGTTTACAATTTGAAAAAATTCTAGAAATTCCAGCGATCAAAATGTTACCAAGAAACCTGAATTTTATGCAGAAAATTGGACTACATTGAAAGAAAAATTTTGTTTAATACAATATGGGATTTAAGGGCGGGACCTCGTAAATCGGTACGAACGGCGCCCGCAAAACTCTCAGATGCCAGTTTTTTTTATTTGACAATATGAGAAATTTTGTTCTTTATAAAGAAATTTTAACGGATTCTAAGTAGAAAAACGAAATATTCACTGAAATATGATGTCACTCCAATAGAAGTTCCATTCTCAGCGACCACACGAAAAATACAAGTGCCCCCTCTAATTGAACGGCCCCTCTAATTGAAGTGCCTCCCTAGGGGCTCCACGAAAAATAGAAGGGCTGACCCTTCTAATACAGGTTTTACGGTCAGTTTAAAATTCATGTGAACGTCCTATCGACGGTCTCTTTTTTAGGCACCTCATAATCCGAGATAAATTTCATGAAGAGAGCATTTATATATTATTAAACCAAACTTTATTATAAAAATTGTTTTACAACCAAAAATGTCCAGAACGCATTTTGGGTGTTCCAAGTTCCGAGGTTGTTACACTCGCAGTAGCCCATGTCCGTATTCTGACGATGAAGATAAACACGGTTTATTAGGCTCACTATCCTCGGTTTTGTTTTTATAATGAGCTGTTTGCTGTTTGCACCTTTTCATTGTTTTCCCGGAATTTAATCTGGCAGATTAAAACAGCATTTTTTTTTCCAACTGGACAGTCTTTAAAAAGTCGCTCGAAATTCAAAACAGGCATGTTTTTGCACAAAGTACGAGTGCTTTCAAAGAATAGAATCGCATCAGACAGGTCATCACCGTAGTATCACTTGATTCCAGCTGCATAGCTTGGTCGAATGAATTCTATAAGTGTTAATCAATGTAGATCCCCGCTCGCCTCAGCTGAATTCTTCAACCCGTTGTCCTTTCAAGTTCTAGAATTATCTGGTTCGTTCGTATTTCCGGTCATATTATCGAAAATTGATGTTGACCGTTATTTTCATTGTTCAGCAAGGATGGGTAGACACGACACAGTTCGAGGGCTATAAACTAAACTGGAGATACTTGAGAGACGAGGAGATGACAGCCAGGGATGGCGTAACATTATCACACCCATTTTCTGTACGTCTCTCTTAATTCTCCAATTCTTTTCATGTGATTCTGACAATTAGGAAAATGCATAGAGAAGAAACTACGACAAAAAACATAGTGACTTCGTTGACGGGGGACTGATTTGGAGACGCAGACGATGGATTCTCCTATGTCAAAGGTGGGATGAGAACCAGAAGTGAGACGTTGAAAGGTCTAAACGGTCTGTGCAGTCACCGTTTGTTCATCTGTCGTTTTGCACTTATCAATGCCTCATACTCCACCGCCTAATAAGAAATTGAGCAGGGCTACGAGCCTCGATTCCCCACCCGAGAAGACAATATTCCGAATAGGTGAGTTCGTTAGAATTAGCAAAGCTGCTTCAGAGAAGACAGCAAAATATGAAAAAAAATCTTGTAGTTTTTTTTACTTCTGTGGTATTCAAATCATCAATCGCTTCAAAATACTCTCTCATTCAATGAAATTCAATTCACTTTCTTGTATAAACAGTTCCAGTCGGTTTAGCGGATAAATGACGACTCGCTCAAGAAAATTTGATTTTATTCAAGTGAAAAGCTACAGTATTTAGATAGGAACTTTCGGGGGAAAAAATGAAATTCCAGCCCACACATTTACTAAAGAATACTCTACCTATAACTATGAACGATAGCCTATTATGGCATGAGTGAACTCTATTTGCCCTTTCTGCATCAGAAAATTGTTCTTTACTTTCAGACACCGTCGACCTTGACCTGCCTTCGACTACAAATACATCTAGTTCAACGGCAGCAATAGATGAACAGAGTCCAGATGATGAACATTCTGCTCCTTCCGTTTTGTTCCCATCGATGAGGTTGATGCTAGCCGCAATGCTATGCTGCTGTTTCATCACCCTATCAATCTCGTCGTCGAATTTGGCTGTTGCACTCATATGTATGACTTCTTGCCCGGTTCATGGTTATGGAGGAACACTGGAATGGCAATCCCAACAAGAAGGCCTGGTTCTTGCTGCTCAAAATGCGGGTTCCTTAGTAATGATAGTGACCGGAATGTGGGCTGACAGGTTGAATGGGAAGTGGATGGTGTTTGTAGGATTGTTTCTCTGTTGTATCGGAAATCTTATGCTTCCCCTGCTTGCTTCTGAATCTTTCTGGTTCGCCGTTTTGGCAAGAGTTTCCGTTGGCGCTAGTGATGCGTGTTTGATGCCTGCTGTCAATTCTCTTATAACACGGTAATCAGAAATCTCATTAAATGTCAATTATCCTATACCACCAATTATTTAGATGGTTTCCGCAAGCAGAACGACCGGCTGCAATCGGTCTCATTTCTGGAGGTCGTCAAATTGGAACCCTTTTTATTCTTCCGACAGCCGGATATTTGTGCACTCGTAAAGATATTCTTGATGGATGGCCAGCCATTTTTTATCTTTCGGCGACGATTTCAGTACTTGTCACAGTGTTCTGGATACCGTTTGGCGCAGATAAACCCGCGAAGCAAATGTGCATTTCAAGTAGAGAAAAGGAATTCATTGAAACCAGAATAGCATGTGAATCTATAGGAAAGAGAACTGACAGAACGAGACGAGTGCCGTAGGGGATTTTTTTTGATGTTGAATGAAACTCATATCATACTTTCAGATATGGTGCAATGTTCCGCTCGAAGCCTCTCTGGGCATGTATTTTTGCACTGATCTGCCATGAATACCCATTAGTCATTATGCTACAGTTTTTGCCTAATTATATGAGAGACGTTCTTGAGTTTGCACCGACTAAGAATGGAATCATTGCGGCCCTCCCGATTCTATGCTTATTCCTCTCGAAAACATTCTCGTCATCTCTTTCGTCATATCTGACTACAAAGCTGAACTTCGACAAAACTTTTGTTTGCAAGGTTTGATGAGAGAAATCACTACGGTTAAGAGATTCAAAATTTAGTGTTTCAACGCAGTAGCTTCAGCTGGACTTGCGATTTGCATTTTTCTCGTTCCATATTTCAACAAGGAAAGCGCATTTCTCGCAGTTTTCTGCTTGTGCGGTGCTATGATATTTGCTGGATTGCACACTCCGGGAGTGATTACAGCAATGGTTCAAATAGCTCCAGCGTTTTCAGGCATCATAACGGGTTGGTCATTCTTCGCTGTGGCCTGGTTTTCGATAGGAAACAAGATTCTCACAAAATACATTGTTCAGTCAGGTATATCTATACTAAAATAAACGATAAGCGCCCAATCGAATTTCAAATTTTAGGTTCTGTTTCTGAGTGGGGTATGGTTTTCCGAGTGTCCGCTCTAGTCGCAGCACTTCCCGTTATTGTGTTCACTGCATGGGGATCTGCTGATCGAGAAGTAAGTGAGGACGGGGAATTACGATTATAATGAAACTGATTTAGTGGTGGGCTGCCCCTTCTTCGAAATGCTCTGTAGCATCTTTTCACCGTCCATCTATCAGAGATAGAAGTAGAGAGGTTTCTCGAACGCAGTAATTTTCACAAGCCACACATGAAACTTTCAGATCTCTCGAGCTACTTCGTCAACTTCTCTTGGTCAACAATCGCGTGTTTCATCGACGAGATAAACTTTTTAATGCTGACAGAAACTCACTTTTTCATCCGCATCATCCATTTTCCGATGTATTTAATGTTCCAATTGTTGAGATTTTGCTGAAAAGATCTCAAATAAATTTATTTTCTCCAGTCATCTTGTTTGAATTCAATTTCAGAGATTATAAACAGAAAAAAGCAACTAAATAGAAAGCAATTAGTAGAGACACTCAACAGGGATCTTCGGAATGTGGAAAATTCCGGAATATAAAGTCCGATTCAGAAATTTTCGGAATTTTTCAACTTTAAAAATGAAAATTCCACTTTCCAGTCACAAAAGCGCAAAAAGTTGACAAACTGGTTTTGAAAACGCAAAATACCATTAAGAGATTCCGCTCAAAACCCACACGCAAACTTTCCGCATGCGCCTTGAACATACAGTAGTCCTTATTCAGAAAAACATAGTCGGAAAAATTTTGACCGCAATTTGATTCAGAAAAAAACGCTTCGAAAATATTCCGATCGGAATTTTTTTCATTCCGAAAATTCCGCTCCGAACATCTATAGACCGAAACTTCGAAAAACAGCTATTTAGTTATTTAAGAGTCGAACATAAATTCATTTTTCTCGCCCTTTCATTTGAAGTCAGCAGAAAAAAAAACCAAAACAAATTTTGTGCGCCCGAGCGCGTTTGCCTCAAAGTTTTTTGTACATTGTACACGATCATGAGAAAAAGTATGTGCAGATTGCAAAAAGGTTTCTTTAATTTTAAAAGAATTTATCCTGGAGAAAAGGAGTCCATGAGAAAGATTTTATTCGGAAAAACACATTTAAAAAATCACTTTCATCGCTATTTAAATAATACAAATATTTAACATTCTTTAAAATCAAGAAATATAAATGTGACTAAATTATTTTATCAATAAAAATGTATAATAGTTGACATTTAGTGTTAATTCTCATTTGTGCTTCCTGATGGCATTGATGGTATTCATAATAACGTCGAATAGCCGTAACACCTAGAATTAGCGAAGAATGGGCGAATAAACTATACGCTTGGCATAGACAAGTTGAGTCGACAGATAAACAACTTTATTTAAAAACTTTATTCATAATTTCGTAGTCTTATCTTTTATTTTTCTGTCTGATTGAACATGTTTTCTTAAATTGAAAGTGCTGAGTACTTGCAATTAGTCTCAAGAAACAATACTAAAAATAGAATTCCCAAACTGACAAATTCTCAAATTCAGAAGCTGACAAATTCGAAAATCCCAAGTTTCGCTCGATCTCGACTACTGTATCCCGTGGTTTTTGTTCGATACCCCCGGACGGATAGCGAGCAGCTCTTTTTTCCACCCACCCCACGGTGCTTTTTTCAGGACGTAAAGTAAATTCTCTCTAACGCGAATACCGTAGTTAAGCGCGTTGAGTATCGACGTGCATGCTTTAAACTGAACTGCTTGAGTCGCTACGCAAGGCGCGAATTCAAAATTATGTTTTAAAACGTTCCGGAAAAAACACCGTGCCGCCCAAATGGAAAACCTAATGAGAATGTTTATGAAATTCCCGTCAGAAGTTTATTTTTCTAAGAAGTAGTTCAACAGTAGGTCGGAAAACATAAACAAAAACCAATGAAAGCACAATTCAAGGACAGTCTTTATAGCAAAGAAAGATCAACGGCTACTATTCTCTTTGCTCGTTTTCCGATGAACTTTCTTGTTACGACTGGAATGAACTACTGACTTTGCTTCTCCTTCTCCTGCTTTTGGTTTGTATTCTTCAGTTGGCTTGGTGTTGAAAGGTGCCAGAACCACTCCAACATTTTTGTGCCAATCGGAAGCTTGTTTGGAGAATCTTAAAATTAAAAAAAAACATGAACTTAAATAGTTATTCGTCGTTATTTACTGGATTACACACAATGCATGACTTTCTTTCTTGACCGTGATCTTGTTTAGGATAACCATCATCTTTGACTTTGCATCGTCCTTTGTTTTTTCCACAGATAACCCAGAAGCACTCGGTTCCATTGATCCCGGCCGAATGGATTTGTTTCCATTAGCGTTGTTCTCAAACTTCTCCAGTGCGTTTTGATAGACATACTTGGCCTTTGCAAACTCCCAATACTCATCCGAAATAAATTTGGTAAGAGGTTTCAGTGTTTCCAGTTGCATACGAACATATTTTTCCTGCTCATCTGCCAATTTCTTTGTTGCTTTCACTATTGGATCCAATGAATCGAGTTTGAGTTCTTTCAAACCATGTTTTTGAATACTCTCGTAAACTGCAAGATAATCCGAACAGTGTTGATAACCAGGGTCTACAGGAATTTTCGAGGGAATCGAAGAGGTTGCGAGCTGGAATCATTCAGTTAAAAATCTTCTAATTTTCGAATAGTCTTACCGAATCAGCGGAAGCTTTACTTTCAACCAGAAGAAGCATAAGTGCAGAATGAAGTTTATCTGCCGAGTCCTTGTAGTGATCCATATTTTTGCAATTTGCCCGAATATCATCTTCATAGTGCAGTTTCTTCTTTTTCTTCTTCAACAATGATATTCCTTTGTTGTGAACAGTGCCATTGATTCCATAAAATCCCTTCTGGAATCCTCCATCGTCAGCTGAACTTTTTGGTCCTCTTGAACTTCTTGTACTGTACGACGACGCCATCGTGTTGTCAAATTTTACAGTTTTCTCCGGAGCTGTATAGTGAAATGATATGAAAGGAGATGCCAGAAATTGTGATCTTTCCTTGTCGTATTTCAACGCAGAGTGTGACGCGTGGATTACGCGAGTTATGGTTGTCCAATGGATTTGACCCACATGAGACGTGTTTCATTAGTATCAGACTCTTGTAACCATATTAGCCCGATTCTTGGAAAGTTCCAACGAAAAAATGTATTGTCATATAGGCATAAAATATTGCTTTCTGGTTGGTTTCAAAACATAACGTTCAAGCCGGTTTTCCAAGGGGTCCAATTGTCCGTCAACAGTCCGGCGACGGCCAATCGGTTCTTCTTCGGCTGCCAACTAGCAGTCACTCGCCAGTTTACGCCTCTTCAGCTTCCATTCAGCGGTTTTTCAGCAATGTTCCTTTACCTGTGATATAAACAATATTTTGTGGGATCGTCTTATAACATTATCTTCATTCAATCTTTCCAATCAGAATAGAGCCAGTGGCCTTTGTAAAGCGAATATGAGAGATTTTCCGGAAATTTCTAAACGGTCCAGGCAGAATAAAACTAATCAGGGCTTCATTAGAATCTGGTCAATTTTTTTTTTGGATTACTGTAACCAGAATCTTACCAGATTTAATAAAAACAACTTTGTTCAAGTTTTAAGAAAATCTTAATGTCAAATATCGTATTTTCTGAATATTCCATGTTTTGTGTCAGAATCCTTGCTCATCCAACTCATTCTCCGTTCTTCTTTCTCTTCGTACGCCACCCATATTTCATCCAATTTCCGGACACGGCGACCTTTTTTGTCCCAATCGTTTGTCGTGTCCGTCGTTCTTCTTTCTATTCTTCTCGTTTCTCAGTCGTTCGTTTTTGTCTCAAGCTCCAAAAATTCTTTTGGCTTTATTCTTGTGTTCAAGGTTTGCACGAATTGGAGACATTGACTCCAGAAGCAGTTAGCTCGAGGGGGTTAAATTAATCAAAGTTTTCGAACATAAAAACAGAAACTCATTTCCGCTGAGACCACCCACATGCGATTCAGATACTGCATTCGGCTTCACTATACTTTCTATGAATTTGCTTGTTTTCTCCATCTCTGTGCTGATTATTTTTCTGTTTTTCAGAATTGCAGGCTAATCCTCTTAAAATTTCTATGTAGGAAAAGTATTCAATATGAATTCGGGCGTATCCCTACTCAAATACCTGAAACAGGACCCTCTCTTCTTTTCAATATTCTTCCATTTCTGTTTGCCTTTCCATTTTAAGAGCACAAAAAGAGTCGCCAAGTATTGGAGGAGAAACAGAGCCTCCTGACATTCGAGAGTTTTTTGTATCCGAGCGAGAGCAAAGAGAAGAATAACTCAATTCGATTTTGAAGGCGACGAAGTGAGAAGAGTCTCTTCTAACTCAAAAAAGAAGAAGTTACATACCAAAGCGTTGATTGTAGCCTACTATTTTAAGATTCTAGATTTGTCTAGAACATACTCTTCAACTGATTTTCGTTTTCATTGGTTCGAAACTTCATACAAAATAGCTTTAAAATTTAAAAAATTACAACAACAAAAAAATTATCTTATACGTCGGGCATTCTGAAATGTACAAGGAATCATTCAGAATCCGTTCACAATATACGGCAAACATAGAAGTTCTCATTTCCTACAGTGGTCGTCGCCGAAGGTCCCACAACAGCAAGTACCGTAACCGAAAAATTGTGTTGTTTTCCGAATGTATTTTCTCGATTTTCGCTGCTTTTCGTCGAGTTTTTTATTATTTATACCAAAAAATGTGACACAGAAAATTTTTTGATCGCGAAAAATTGACTGGAAACGCTCGAAAATCGAGAAAAGGAATCCAGAAAATACAAATATTTTTAGGTTACTGTAGTTGTCGTTGTAGGAACTTCGACCATGGCCACCGTAGTTTCTCTTCCATAATTCCTATTTCTGGAACAATAAAACTGACGCTATCGGAGTATACTCGTTATGGGTTCCCATAAGTTTCTTTCCTAGGCTCATCTGAAAAACACGAAAAGTAGTGAACTCAATTAGTAATCGTCGCCCGTCCTCACTTTCCATTTCACATTTGACTTTTATGGAGTAAAAGCCATTGTCTTTGTTAGCTCCCGTTGTTGTCTCCTAGTGTACTACTTCTTCTTCCTTTTTTCCACTCAACTCTAGTCAGTCCATTCATTCCTTTCATCCCACCCCTTGCCATCTCGATCAGAAACGTTTTTTTTTGTTCGTCGGAGCACGGGCCCGTTAGAACGATTGGCTTTGTTGTTAGTCGCTTTTTTGTGTGTATGTGAGAGTGCCCTCGGGGAAAAGGTGCATGATGACGGAGCCGTTTTTTCAACATCTTCCAAAGGAATTTCGTGATTTTTTCATGAGTTTTGCCCCACTTTCAACGTATGTATGTGAGAAACTGAATGAAATCGTTGAGTGTTCACGTAGGATCGGTCAATCTTCTCAAGTTGGAAGAGGAGACCTAATTGTAAGAGAGGATCTGCTACCAGAAATCGTACCGATTTAAGAAATCAAATTCCCATTCTGACTTCAAAAAGTAGTTCTTTTGGAATTTGACAACTCCCACTATTCAATTTAGCTCCCCATCGTACAACTAGTAGTATAGCCAGATGCATAATCAGAACACTACAACATGAAACTCTAATCTCAACGGCTGGCGTCACCTGAAGTCAAATTCAGCTGACCGGCCCTTGATAATCAAAGTTGAAACCTATGATGACTGATAGTAGTAGTCCCTGTATGCCTATATGACCTATTTTTAACTATAAGTACAATACATTCTGATGTCAGATAAAGTTTTCTGTTATGGTTTAGTTTTCTCAGGAGCTGTTCTGCTGAATATGACATCAAATGGTACAACCCATTCAGATTTAGATTTGAGTACCGTGATCTGGTATTCTGAGCAAAGCTGGCTATACTTTTTTGTTGTAAATAACGCTCATAGAACTCACAGGTAAGGCGGGGTTGCTGAAAAGCGTACAAACGGTGACTGAAAATCTGAAAGTGTGTTAAGATTTGAGTATTTAAGCAAATGGGGAAACATTTGTAACAATTAAGGTCCATTTACTCATGACTACCTTTGATATTGCTTGGCACAATTTTTTTTTCAATTTGCTTGAATACGCAAGTTATAGACCACTTTTACATATTCTTCGTTTGTACGCCTTTAGATCTTCAGCCATCGTTTGTATGCCTTTCGGCAACTAAGCCTTACCTGTGCTATTTACATTGAGACGTTTGAGTTATACGATTATGATTTTGAGCATTGTTTCTTTTAGTAGGAAAGATTGGATCCCAGTCGCCAAATCGTATTGAACGGTACTGTAGATCCCATTTTAAAATATCAAGGTTTTTTAACCAGTCTTGGCTAGAACACCTTTGGCGCTATCACATGCTTTTTCTTTTTTTTATTAAAAAAAAAGATCCCACTTAAAGAAGTTCATACATGTTTGAAGAATATGCTAGACATTTAAACCCCATTTCATAAGACTCTGAACGTTTTTCGGGCACAGTTATTCTGTGCCCGTTTTCTGGAATATTCTATGAGAACTTTCTTTTTACTATGTTTCTGTGGTCATTCAGTATGCTCTACCAGCAATCTGATCTTCTCAAAGTCCTAAAATCAGAACTCAAAACGAGCTCCACCTCTTCCCTTCATTTCTCCTCTTTTCCTTCTTTTCTTCACATAAACTCCGCCCCTATTTCTCTCCATCTTCTTCCTCGTTTTTCGCTTCTTCGTCACATAGACTGAGACGGAGAAAGAAATATTGTGCGTTTTCTACTGCTGGTGGCTGCATGTTGTCACTGGCTCCTTGATACCCTCTCTTCTCTTTTTTATTTTTTTTGTTGACCATCCTATAATTATTGTAGTCCCGACTCTCTAGTCTCCAAGGCAACACCCCCAATGTGGTTGATGTGAACGAGGCGGCATCAACCAATGCACCTGAATTCATTCTCTTCTGCTTTTCAACCTTTTTCTTCTTCACATCTTCACATCCCGAATCCTGAATCCGAATACACATCGGAATCCTCACGCTTCTCACATCGTCCACGTCGACGAAAGCAAAAGTTATGATATTAATATGGACTTGTTGGCTGTGGGTGGCTCTCGTCATCTCTTTGGCATTAGCAGGTAAACTTTTTTAGATTCATTTGAACACTAAAAAAAGGTAAATTCATGAATATTCATCAAAGATCCCAAGGTCTAAAAGAAAAAAAAATGAAGGGGAGGTCTTCTTCAGAGAGTAGATCTATTGAGGGATACATGAATCATAATAAATGTGTATATTCTAATCCTCTTTCTGCTTCGTAATTCGATGATTCTTGTTTTTTTTTCTGGTTTATTTTCAGTGGATAATCTTTTTCTCAAACTTTTCTATTTTTTGTAAAGTTAGAAAAAAACAAAAAAGAATTTTTAGGTTTAGGTATATTTGAGAGAAAAGACAACGCTGCTTCAAAGGAAGTTAATGTAAAAATTCCACAATTGAGCTAATCAAAGATTCTCAAAATGCGATTCGGTGTGTTTTTCTCATGCTTTCGGCTCATCTCGGTTTTGAACTCGGAATATTTTCGAAGAAAGAAAGCGACCTGAAAAAAGAGACAGAGAATGCGAGGGATGCTGGCAGTTAGGTTCCAGATGTCCGAGTGAAAGAATCGCCCATTTTTCTTTCACAACGAGAAATTAATGACAATGCGTTTCGTTTTATTTCTTGCCGCCAGAATCTTGAAGCACCAACTGTTTTCTATATTTCTCGAATTCTTTGCTCTCTCGAGACATCTGATTTATTCGTTGTTTATCATCATCATCATCATCTTCATCATTAGTTTCCTGGATTGAAAAAATAAGAAAAGGAGAGAAAAGATGAGCTGATGGCAAGAAAAAAAGATACAAACCGCAGACGTGTTGTTATCACCTATCCATCTCAAAGTGATTTATCAAACTCAAGTTGACAGCAGGTTTGAGTCATGTGGTTTTTCTGAGAACACTGTTCAAATAGCTAGAATTTCAACCAGGGATGTCCGAAATGAGCCTTTGGAGGAACTGAATCCGGAATTCGGGACCAATAATGAAATTAATTTTTCGGAATCCGGAATACGGAATCCCAAACTATGAAACGCGTGGAATCCGGAATCCGGAATTCTTAATAAATAAATTGTCTCAGAATCCGGAATAAGGAATCCGGATATCTCTGATTTTAACTGAAGGGAAATATTCCTATCTGAAATTGTAGTCAAATCCAGTTTCATCCACCAAGATATTAGTAGCTTTTCGTCACTTGATCTCTGAGATTTAGAATTTATATCACCATGTTCCTTTTCTCCATCCTATCCCATTCATCCATTCATTCCATAATAATAACCTTATTTTGATTTGTTCCATCTCTATTCGTTCCCCCCATTGTCTCCTACACTACTCAGTTTTGCTCTTCGCTTTTTTTTCGAAAAATTCCAAAAAGCAAGCGAGTGAGTGTAGGCCCATGGATTATTTGTATCTCCTCCATTCTGCCACACAGCTTCTTCATCCATCGTGGGAACATCAGAATGCGTGTTGCGTGTCTTTGTGCACTTTTCTGCCTTTTCGTCGTCAAATTACACACGCCCACACACTGTTCAAATTATTTTTTGGGGATCTACAAAACCATATCTTTCTTCATCTCCACTTTGCACTTGGAATCCGGGACCGGAATCTCTCTTGCACCTTTTCGGCCTCTTATTCAGTCTAAAAGCTTCCCGTGCACTTTTAGAATACAATTGGATTGTTTCGTCTTTCAACCATTATCCAAGAGCATAAAAGTTGAACCCTTCCGGTGCACTTAAAAAGTAAAAAGTCATGGGGCAGCATTCAATTGAATTCCATGAAAAATGCGTGCTCCTCCGAAAACTCAAAATTCTGGCAGTCACTAAAAGGGCCTACCAATATGTGCAATTTTGTTTCGAAACTGCTATAGATTAATTGATTATGCGCGTAATTCATAAATTATGAGAGAGATGGGGTCCTCCTTCTTCCAGTTGCTCGTGTGCACTTTCCTCAACTATGCATTGCACAGGGTCAGAGGAGGAGTCATTCAGTTTTTAAGTGACCCAATAATGACTAAGACATTGGGGTCCATGGGGCCGGAAGTCGATGCCACAGGCGAGCCAATTGTTTGTTTATACAAGTCGAATGGCATGCGGAAAAAGGTTTTCGAAATGTCTCCAAAGCAAAAACCCAGAGAGAAGAGCTGGTCCATTAAGACAAAAGGGGTTGTTTCTTTTAAAATGTTTTTTAGAATCATTAAATAGAAAAATAAGGTCAAAATTAACGTTAAAGTCGGATGGGGGGAAATAGGACTCTCGGTTCCTTCAGAATTTTTATCGGAGCGCTGATGTTGAAATACTGTGACATTTCACAGTATTTCCAAACTTCTGTGTGGCCATATCTGAAAAAAATATATACCTTCTTCGTACCAAAATGTCCCACAGGAAGTATTTTTCTTTTTTTCCTCCGCCGGCAGCACCCAAAGTCTTTCACTTTTCTTGTCTACTCCCTGAAGAGTACATTCCTTTCATGGAGATCACCCAAACACTTTCCTTTCCTTTGCACTGGACCAAGAACGAAAAAAAAAAGATATGATAGAGAGCAACACTTTTTTTTCAATCCTTTTCTTCGGTCAAGATCCTTCTTTTTCTCTTCATTTGCAATTTGATAAACGAAGAAAAAAGTTTCTTCGATGCGCCGAATAAAGAAGAAGAAGGGAAATAGGGGGATCCCCTTGGGTACATTATATCTTAAACGCCTCGATTCTCTCACAAAAGAAACCACAGGATCGCATTGTCTCCTCGTTGTTTCGCTCGTTTTTGATGCCAAAAAGTGTATGGAAAAGGTCAGAATTTGAAAAATGATGATGGGATCGGAAATGGCAAGAAGAAATATGATTCTTAAAATTTAAACTGATTTAAGGCCTTGGTGGGATACCGTGATCCATTAGAGAGTGAAGGGAATTTTGAAAGAAGGATTGTATAAACTACTGCGAAATTAATTTTCGGGAACTGAGAGATTAATTTTCAGGTGGTCACCAAGTGAAATGCTTCTGCGATCGAGATTCCTGCGACGACAACTTGCTGTGCCAAGGAGACTACTGCTTTATAGGATTACATCGGAGCGACGATCGTAAGTTTATTTTTCTAGTCATTTAATCTGAAAACGTTAAAGTATCGGGTTCTAGACAAATATTCGAACTTTCAAATAGATATCGTAAACACTGTAAACACTCTAATAGAGTTTCACCCAAACTTTCAACTTTGATTCAATTTATCTCGGTCAATATGAAAAATATCTAAAAGTTGTCAACTGATAAATTGTTTGTCATAATATCCCAAACATTTTATTAGTTGACACATTTCTGATAACTTTCATAGAAACCGAGATAATCAAGCTCAAACTTGACTGCGAAGGGGGCCTTCTATAACAGTTTTCATTTGTGTTTTATCAACATTCTTTTTTGGCAAAAAATATTTTGTGTGGTTATTTATTTGGCCTTTCTCATATTGAAAGTTGTCTGATCTGCCTGAATTTAGAAGGTGTAATATGATCAAGAATTACTTTCAAGTGACACCAACTATTCTCTTGATTAGCTTATTGTTCTTGATCCAATTAGAACTTTTCTCATAGCTAGTTCAATACATCTTTTTTCCTAACCTCTGGGATTAATAGTCCTTCGAGTACCAGTACCAAAAACAACATGAAACAAAGTTCAAATTTTTTGACAGCTGGAGCTCAGTTGTAATTTATGATCTACACATTCCACTAGAACACAAAAACGAGGCAACAAGACGAATTATTATCAGTGAGTTCAATCAGAGCCGTTTCTCCATTCATCTTGCTCTTTTTCAAAACACCGGCAACAGCCACCGGGTTCTTTTACTCGGCGGCTCGTTTTTGGGAAAGAAAAACATGACGCATGGGAGAGACGAGAAGTGTGGGTGCAGTTGGCATACGAATTCCCGCGGGATTCACCAGAATTCTAACCAAAACTTTCCAATACAGAAGATCCCTCTTCTTCTCTCCTGCGAGAGTCCTCTGCACACACACACACACACACAAAGTAGTAGTAGTGGATTCAAATTTGAGGAATTGAATAGGCAGCACTTGATTCGTGGAGACATTCTGTCTCCGCGTCTCGATTAAGTGTAATGTTTCGGTGGGGATGAGCGCCCTTCAGGCGTGTTTTGGGTGCAATTGGGCGCGAAAAGAGTTCTAGGACAAGCACCAATGTTTTTGGGAGTAGGAAAATGAGGAGAAACGGGGGAGAATGAGAAACTATTTGCTACCTTCATGTTTTTCCAGGAGACGTACCACGTCTTCGACAACACTGCGGGACAGTTGACGAGCTTCCATTTCTGAATTCTCATGTAAATTGTGATGAACGACAGGATAATTGGCAAGAAGTGTGCAGGTGCTCAGAAGATTTCTTAATACATTCGCATTCCTGCGATCCTCAATTGATGTCCGACCTGACCCAAAAGATTCGGTGCAGTTTGTGAAACAGGATTCACAGTATCCAATTGAACACAGACCACAAGTGAGTTTTTAAACAAAATACCTGTTTCAAACTTGAAATATAGATTTCGATCTACAAACTTTTTGCAAAAAACAATCCCTTACTGGGCTCATGTTTTCTTTTTTGGAAACATCACATTTTCAGCCAGAAGTTGTTTACCGCCAACACAACTCATCTCTCATCGTTCTTCTGGTTATCATCCCATTGTCCGTTGGTGGATTCGCAGTGTGTCTCATCTTTTTGAACTATCATTGCAAGATGTGCTGACACGTCTTCTTTATTCATCTCAAAACTCTTTCTGTCATCAACATTTCAATGAGTTTCAGGGATCACGAAGCTCGTTTTCAAATCATTATTTCTCTTTAAAGGTCCTTCGTTTTTTTTTCTCACCTTCTGTGATATTTATGTTTTTGGAATCTGATTTGTCTGTATTGTCCAATAAATCTTCATAATTTAGAAAAATTTAATTTATGCTAATAGCTGAAAAAATTATGGCAAGGATTTGAAAGTATCGTAAAGTACATAAGTGATAAATCAAAAATTATAAGACACGTATTGTTAACCGATTGAGAGCCAACTTTGGGAACGAGGAGACCGTCCTCGTTCTCTGTTGAGCATTGAAACATCATGCATCGGGGGACGATTGAAATCTGAACACACTGACACGTCATCTCGAGAAAATACTCTTCGGAGTCCAGATTGACGACTTCGAACATCTGTTATCGCCGTTGTATTAGATGGAGTATTCGCTCGATCTTTTGGCTGGTTCCGATAGTAGCAGAACTGAAATACAAAAAATTTTTCTTGAATCGTATTTCATCAACATACACAAGAGAAGCAGACAAGGCATATCACGCACAGCAAAAAGATTGACGATGCCAGAAGAATAGCTGAAATTCAATTTAACGGATGATTTTGTTGGTTATTGGGGTCTCCTCTCACCATAAAGTATTACTTGAGATGTATTTCTTGTTCCTCGTTCATTGGAAACATGCAATGCTGTCAAAGTATGAGGTTCAGCAACAAACTTCTGTCCCGATAGTGTCATGTTCAACTCTCCAGTTGACACCTTCTCGGATACCTCCCTCGCGAATTTTCTTGCCTCAACATCTCTGATTGTAAACTTGACTGCGTTGTCATCTCGAAGAATAACGTCTTCAATGGAGCCACGTGGAATTTTGAACCGATCGACAAGCAAGTTAATGAGTTGGCTATAGAAGTTAAAGATATTTGGATTTTAGAACTGGTTGCTTACATTTCAGCATCTTCCATTTTGGAAGTTGGGATTTTTCCCCCGGAAAGAGAAAATGCTATCTGATAAGACTCTGTTGGTACTGGTGCACTTGCATGATCATATGGAGACGACAAGTCGAGACCGATTCCTTGAAAAATAAAACAAAGTTCAGCTTTTGTAATTTGAATTCCTCACCAGCACAGAAATTATCACAATCGTCTCGAATTGCGAAATTGTTCAGATTTCCAGAGCATCCTCCATAGTCGAACGGAGCACACGTGTGAGCCAACGATGAGTAGAAGAATCGGGTTACAGTAGCAGTACATGGACCAGCATCTCTTTGCAAGTTGCACACATATCGTTTCGATACACAACAGATTCCTGATTTTTGACCTGGCATTGTGGAGCAGTAATGGGTTGCAGGACATCTGAATGATTGAAAATAAATTTGAGTAAAATTGAAAATGATTGGCTACTAACCCATTCGTGAGTACGGTACAAGAGAGAGGAGTTCCATCAGAAAGAGATGAAAATGGATCTCCATGAGGACAAGAAAGACTATTGTGCTCTCCAATACTCTTGATGGAAGTGGCTCCAGGACAGCAGACACCATGCATATTGTCATCAAAAGCAGTACAATAATATCCCATCGGACAAACTGTGTTCTGGGTGCAAGAGTACTGCTGCCGGGTTCTCGTTTCTATTAGAGGACGTAATCCACTGTTGCATGGAGATTTCTCACAGGTGGGCACAGGAAGACACCATTTATTTGGGCAGTCAGCTCTTCGTAAAATGCATACTTGTCCATTTGGGCAATCCACATGTTCACAAGCAGATTTGCAGATGCATTCTGATCGTGCGCAGCCAATTGAATCAAGGAGCAAACCATATGGACATAGTGACGCGGAGCACTTGGATAAACACATCGATTGAGCTGGAATTCAAAAATTCGAAATTGGAAATTTGCTTATCATGAGATCAAAAATTCTACAACTTTTGAAAACTCGAAAAAAACCTCGTAGAGGATCGAGATTAATATATTCAGAATTCTCACGACTTTTTTTCGGAAAATTCACTCACACTTGCACGCATTCTTTGTTTTCTTCTTTCGTGTTCCATGAATCTCTTCTCCACTCAATTCATCTACACACCAGCATCTTTTGTTGTCGCATTGCGTCCTTTCGTAATTTCCGTTTTTACTGCACAATGGCAAAGGGGATTTTAGTATGGCCCCGTTTTGGTGCAGGTATTCCAGAGCAATACGCATTGTTGTACAATCTGTAAATATATAACTTCGAAAAGAGAACATCTGGAAGATCACTTACTTGTCGATAGAGACATTGGGACAGCTTCGACTACCATCGGATGGTTGACTCTTTCAACTACTGTAGTTGTTTCAACAGCGTCTGGTACAGCAGCTACTATTGCTGGAGAAATAAGATTGAGAACGGAAGACTGTGTTGCTTTTTGGTGGCAACATATTCCTCTCTGAAATAATAATAATAATCTATGTAAATCTCAACATCTGAAACTTTCGAAACCTCAGTTTTGCGATTGATCACACATTTAGAAATTTTCCCACATCCTCCATCGTTCTCACAAAGAATGACGTTTCTATAGAGATCTCTTTGAGGGATCGGACACTGCACTTCTACACAAAATGGTACATCTGGACATGGATTAGATGTACATTCTACTCGACGAAGAGCACATTCCATATTCAGAGGGCAATTGAAAGACTGAAAAGAATCTATGTGTTTTTTTTGAATTGTTGAAGTCTCACTCACATTGCATATATTATTGCACTCGCAAACTCCATTTGCCGGACAACCACTTCCATCTGTTCGGATACCATAGGGACATTGATTTTCCATGCATTTCGTTTGACATATTTTTGGTAAATCGCAATCTGGAGGCTGAAGTCCAATTGTAAAAATTCTGGTTCCGATTTCTTCTACTCCCGTTGTAACATCAACACACCAACATTGACTGTAAATTTCAGAAATACTAGAAGAAACAAAATAGGAATAGATTCTTACTTTATTCTCGCATCACATTGATATCTTCGGAATAATCCTTCCGGAGTGCATTGAACTGGTGGAATGATCAAATTCACAATTTCAGCGGCTAAATTTGATTCAAATGCAATCAGTCGATGTATACAAGCAGTTGCGATTCTCGGAGCAGAACATATTGTTCCACAGGAGGCAGTACAACATTTTAAGAACCCATGACATTCTGAATCCTGACTACATTGCTCTGTGCACCCCGGATTAATTAAAAGTTTTGGACAAGTTCCGAGTTTTGCCAGAACGGGAGATACTGGCAGTACTGCATGATGTTCAACAATAACATTCTGGATCTTTGAAGCCTTCTTTTCGATTTTCAAAGAACTCAGAATAGGACGCCGCGTGGTTTTTGGTGGTTTCGAAGATGAAGTGTAAGATGGGCGAATTGGTTTTATAGGTTGTTGTCCTGAAAATCAAACATCTTTTCCAAAAAGGATGGATTCAACATACGTGTCTCAAACTGACAACTTGTACCACATCCATTAAAACAACAAGACGAATGGGTACAGTCATAATGATGCCTACATCCGACGACACACGAGGAACCATCAACCGAAGCAATCATGACGGGGATCACAGGACACCGGAGAGATTTTTGAGCCATCTCAGGAGTGGAGCAGCAAAAAAATACATCTGCATATCCACTGCTCTTGCAATGGAACCCTGCTGGGCATGGAGATGATAGGGAACATGTTGCAAGAAGAGAATTCTCTAGTGCCAGTGGCTCGCCACTTCCACACATATTTGGAATGCCTGAACAATAATTTTATTTTAAATTTGGGTATGAAGAAATTACATTTCGCGACAGGTCGACATTCTTTGGAAGAACATTTAACTGGCATCATTCTACAAACATTTCCAGCCGGACAATTCATGTATTCACATGGAGATATACAATCACAAATTGGACATCCTTCGTTATCACTTTTGAATCCATATGAGCAGTTCACAGCACAAACTCTTGTCGGGCAGGGACGAGGATTATCACAATTGGGAACTCGGGTTGATTTCGTTCCAGAAATCTCTTGACCCAATTTATCAACACACCACATTAATCCAAAGTGAGATTGAACTTCGTCAAAGTTTCCAGATGCATCACATTCCGGAACAAATACTGCTGAATCTTTTTCGTTTGACTCTGATCTATAAGTTTTCAAAAACATTGAAGTTTAACTGAAGTTTTAACCAACCCTTCGCTCTCTGAAATTGTCAAAGCTGCAATTCTTTGATGAACACAAAGTGGAGCACGATTTGGTTGAGTGCATCTCATAACACAACCATCGGAACAACATTTATAGAGTGATGGACAGTCGTCGTCGTTTTTACAGTCGGCAATCGTTGGTCTTTGAAGACAAAAAGCTCCAAGTGGAGCTACGTTCAGACAATCTCCGAAGTGAGATTCGGAAACAGATTGGAGAATAGTAGTAATAGGACGAGGACTACTAGATGACGTCACACATGTCAACCCACACCCATTCCAACAACATTTCGATGTCTGATCGCAGTCTGAATCTGTTCTACACTCCTGAACACATTTCTCCACTTTCGCTGTATTTAGTTCCGTTATTTTAGGACAGAATCCAGTGTGAACCTCCGGAGCTAAAACAGAAGGTTATTCGTTAGAAGATAAGTAATGAGTCTTACATTCTGCAGTACAGCAAAATCCAAAATCTTGAGTGACCATCGAACAATGAGTAGTCATCATTGGATCAAAGCAATCGGTACTACGGTAGCATTTCTTCAGATGCAACGTTGTTTCGTTTTTCACTGATTCTGATACAGGACAAGGATTGATGACACATCGTGGAATCTGAAAATTGCTGTTTTAAGATGGACTATTATTCTTCGGGATACAGTTGGACATGGCTTAGTAACACATGGTACTGTAGTTGGTATACAGAGAGAATCATCTGGACAAGTGACACCTTCGCATGGATCAACACATTCGCATGTTGCACATCCCCTATTGTCCTTCTTATGTCCGTATTCACAACCGATTGGACCACATTCAAGTTTTTCACATGGTTCTGAAAATAACTCAATATTCATATGATGGGGAACAGACATTACCTGGACAGTTTGGAGTGACATCTTCTCCGGCCCTTGTACCATCCACGTAATTTCCTTCTTCATCTACACACCAACAAAACTCTGTGTCGCACTGAATTTGCTCGAATGATCCATCCGGACGGCATTTAATAAGATCCATCTGTCCCATTTTCTGAAGATTTGTCTTTCGAACAAGACATTTGCTGGTTTGAAGAGGATAGGCACACGCTTTCACACATCCATCATCACAACATTTGGCAACTCCCGCACAATCTGTATCGTATTCGCAAGTGTTTTTTCTGAAAGAAAAGAAGAAAGTTCTGTAGTAATCCGTTGAAAAAAAACTAACTCTAATCGGTTACATAACACCCGTTGTTCGGAAATACATGTTCCTTGTTTTTCAAATATCTCCTTGGAAATTTCAATGAGTGGAGTTGTGATATCTCGACAAGCCGCACCACACCCATCAAAACAACATTTCTGGTGTCCATTGCAGTCATCATCAACTTTACAGAAAACTCTGCACATCCTAGCATCCAAGCTGATTGGAACTGTTGGACAAGATCCTGCATGACGAACACGGGCAGGAGAAGGACAGCAGACTCCTCCAGAAGACATCCCAAGACGATGACACCAGTGGGTAGAAGATGGACATTCTTCATCTTTTGTACAACTTTCCACGTTTCCAATACTAGAAATATAGGGTTCACCAGCTGGGCATAAGTTTAGTACGCATCTGGGTTGGGGAACACAGTTTCCAGTTTGATAGCACTGCACAGAGCTCATAACACAAACACTCCCTTGAGGACATTTCACTTCTTCGCATGGATTTTTACATTTACAAGTTGGACATGAGTTTGGTCCTTTTTCGAAACCAAATGGACAGGCGACTTTGCAAACGAGAGGCTCACATGGGTTTCGACCTGTAAAATCAAGTACTTTTCAACAAATGAATCTTGAAGACCTACTTTCACAATTAGGTTTTCTTCCGATGGCTCCTGAACCAGGAAGTTCCTCTCCGGTCGCTATATCCACGCAAAAGCATCCTTCATCATCGCACTGATATTGCTCGAAGTTTCCGGCTCTGTCACATTTCATTGCGTTTCTCAAAGAATACAATTCGGCAGTCAGCGCCAAATGGAAACATGCTGGAAATTATACATGAGTTAGCTCGAAACATCTTTTTGTATTCCTTACGTGTGCTTCTGATTGGATACATGCAGTTTGTTGAACATCCTTGCCTACAGCATCTCTTCATTCCAGCACATTGAGAATCCGAATGACATTCTGTTGTGCAGCTGATATTTGCAACTATCACATCAGCGCAATCGGCAACCAGAGAACTCAAATGACCTTTGTTATACTTTTCGACATCTCCAGGTTGATAATGCATTATTGGTTCTGTGACTGGTTTCACTGGTTTTCTGATTACATAATCTTCTGGTTGAGCACAAGAAAGAGTACATCCATTGAAACAACATTTCTCATCTTCCGAGCATTCGTGATCAGAATGACATGAATTTCCTGGATAAAGGAGGCATTTACGTTTGTCGGCTGGTTGAGAAGGACATCGACCATCTCGAGTGGAAGATGCTGGACCAGAACAACAGAAACCAAGACCATTATAACCGATCTAAAGTTATCGAGATGTTGATGCTGAGCAATCAGTTACTCACTTTGGAACAAGTTCCTTCTGGACAGTCTTTATCACTGGAGCACAGAGCAGTTATACCGTTCGCAAGACGAGATGGAGGTCCGTGTCGACAAGGATTCAAGAGACCTGAATACCATTTGTTTTCATGAAATTGGAGGATCGACTCACATCTCGGAACAGGAAGGCATGGTGGATTTGCACAATCAGGCTCTACCAATTGACACTGTTCCCAACTATTTTCACATTTGACATTGAGACAAATATCAAGACATGCACAGGTTGATATGGGACAACCAAAGATGTCCATAATGTGACCATGAGTGCATTGATTAGGACACTTTTTTGCACATAATCTTGGTTCTGTAGGATGAAATATATCATAGGAAAATTGGACATTGAACGAAGGCTAACCTCTGCACATATCTATTCGTCGCTGCTCTCTACTGATTCTGGTTCCATCGATTTCCGTTCCGTAATGAACATCAACACACCAACAAAACTGAATATCACATTGAATGGAAGAGAACCTCCCATTTCTCTCACAAAATGGTACATATTCATTTGGAAGACGTCTCTCCTTCAATTTCGAAATAGCCAGTACCATATGGATACAACCAGTGGCCTTTAACGGCGCCATACACGTGGATCCGCACGCAGTCGGACAACATTTGGCCACACTTCCACAATCAAGGTCATTCGCACATTGCTTTTGATCACTACATAATGATTTGTTTTCAGTTGGTGATGGGCACTGGCCGACTTTTGTTGTTGGAAGAGGACGAATTGGAGAAGGAGCTGGGAATAGAGTGTTTGCTAAATTTCGAATTGTAGGTGGTATTGGAGTGATGTTGAAATGAGTTGATCCGATATTGGAAACGGCTTTAATCAGCCTTTGGAACGATCGAGGAATGTTGGAAGACGAAGAAACGGGCTGCAGGGATTTATCTTCACTAATTGGAAAACTTTTGGCAATCGGAGCAACACATTCTCGTCCACATCCATTTGAACAGCAAATTAATCTGCCATTACAATCCGAATCTTTTTCACATCGAAGTGCGCAAACTCCACCAGTTAGTCTTGGACATTCCTCTCGATTGGATCCTGAATAAATCAACATTCATTTTTGAATTTCTCTTTTTTTATTCTCCGAAAAACTATACACCAAAAAAGAACACAACACAAAAACGTGTCCGAATACTAGCTTACTACGGCCGGTAGTAGCCAGATAATTGTCACCTCTCTTCGGAAGAGAGGGACTGGTCGTAGGGTCTATAATTGGCAAAGGGAGAGTAGCAAAAAAAGGAGAAGTACTTACCGAACTTTGGGATACAACGTGCTTTGACACCAATGGCAATGCAACTTTCTGATGGTCCACAGATTGTTGTCTGGAATACCATTTTTAATAGTTCGAAAATTCTAGTTGGGATGGTTTGAATTTAGAGAAAGTGCCTTACCTGGCAGGGATCTATTGCACAGGTACAAAGACATTGTTGAAGTATGTCTCTGAGATATCCATAAGGACAAAGTAAATTACAATTTGTTGGTCGTACTGGACAGACATTCAGAACATTTGCAGGTAAAAGATCCACAGATGATGTAACGATTGGTTTCAGAAATAGAAGATACAGTAACCACATTTTTGCTCATTTGACATCCGGAAGTGATAAGAATAAGATTAAAAGTTGTGATGGCGGTGGTCAAAACGAAAGAGGAGGGAGATGACAGGTGGATATTAAGGGAGGAAAGAGACAGGTTACTTCTGTTGAGTGGACAGAAAGCCCCACGGAGGAAAAGACACGCCCGCCCACTTTTGCGGTATGAGGTGCGAAACTGTCGTCCGACAGATTTGTAAATATTACTGTGAGGAAGTTGATGTAATACGGAAGAGGCCCTGATTTAAGAAATATCAAAAGATTGGGATGGGAGAGTATAGGGGTTATCGGTTGGGATCAGAGATGAGTTGATACACGAATCAGTTTGTTGACTTTTAAAGGTGGTGTGCGGTGAAAAATTTTTTAAAGTCAAAGTGGGAACCGGTGACCTAGCGGCCAGGTTTGAGTTTTTTAGGCCAACTGCCGGTAAAAGCGCGTGAAATTTGAATTTTTATTGATTTTCAGTGTTTTCTCTGACGTTTTTTAAAGATTTCAAAGTTTTTTCGTTAATTTCCTACATGGTGTATGAAAAAACCTGACAAGAATCTGAGCAAACACTGAAAATCAATAAAAATTCGAATTTCGCGCGCTTTTACCGGCAGTTGGCCTAGAAAACTCACACCTGGCCGCTAGGTCACCGGTTCCCAATTTGACTTTTCGATGCCGTTTTCCTCAATGAATGATTTTTTTGAATTTTTTCTTTATTTTTATGGGAATCTGCATGAATTTCTGCACAAAATAAAGCAATAAAATTTTTCACCGCACACCAACTTTAAAACAACCGTTAATGTTATCTATCGGATCTCATTAGAGACGGTGGGGACGTTTTGAAAGTTTGGTAGTTGATAAAATTAAACTTCTGGAACATCAAAATTAATCAGAGGGAACATTAAATGCATGCCTTTGTAATATCTAGTAGAGGTTCTATAAAACTATAATCACTCTCCATAATTTTCATTTTTGTTGTTGAATCGAATTCAACTGTTTCGAAGGCTACGGTAACATTGTTCCATATCTCTTGATACCTGCCCATCTGTATTTCGACTTGATCAGTACAATGTTCCAATGTTCCGAACTCACAAGATTTAGCTTTGCTTTTCAATTCGGTAATCGTACATATCCATCTTCTGCTCCGTTCTCTCTTTTCTTTCCAATTCAAATTGGCTGCTCCCTGTCTCAAAGCTCGCTAATAGTAGACAAAACAAATGTATTCGCTAACTCTCTATGCGGTATAAGTGTCACTTGGAACTCTCTTTTCCCTTCTCCCGCAACCGTATTTGTGTATACTCTTTTTCTCTTTTGGGAGGGGAGCCGACTGCACAGTTTCAATTTAAAAAGAGAATGATCAGAAACGAAATTAGTTGGAGAACATATCAAGGGTAAATAAGCAACACAAACTGATTTCAGATAAGAATGTGGAATGTACATCTTCATGCATAAACGTCAGGAAAATCTCCACGTACGGTAAAACCTGTAATAGCCAGCATTGTTAACTTTGGCTCAATTTATCTCGGGTCGTAGAAAAATATTCAAAAATTGTGTCCGTTCGGCTTTTGGACATACACTGGTCAGGCTCTGGCCGGAAGTTTTTTAATAGGATGTCGGAGTTTGGCAGGTTTTAGTGGCAGTGCGGTGGAATCTGTCCAACCTCTGGCCAGGAGATGCCGGCAAAGCCCAAGTGGTTACTGTAACATCTGTAAAAATCCTGGTGGGAAGTTCATTCTTATCTAAAATCAAGCTAGGAAAACAACCGAATTGAAAAACTTTGGTCATCTCATAATTGCAGACTCGAGTCTGTAGACAAATTACGGCATTTTGACAATAGATTCCAATTTATTAAGCTACCGTATCATTAAATTTAACATCTCCAAATTTACAACCCTACCCCTCCCCACAGGGTTCCAAAATTCATTGTCCGAAATCGCGCCCCAGATACCATAAAACCTGTAATAAAAGGGTCCCTCAACTTTTAACTTTGAGCCAATTTTTCTCGGTTTGTTTTCAACTAATAAACGGTTTGCTATAATATCAGAAGTGTTTTGTAAGTTGCTTTATTTTCGATATCTTGCATGGGAATTGAGATAATTGAGCTTAAACTAGACAGTGTGCCCTCCTGTGCTAAATCGCACTCTTCTGATGGTGATTTACTGGGGAATGTGCATTGCATCCCCCGCAATCACTTTCTTTTTTTTAATTCTTTATCATGTAACCAGTATAAAAGACCCTCTATTGTATCATTCTAGATCGTGCAATAAACCAATGTAGCTTTTAAAACATGGTGCATCGTGGGTTGAAAACCCCGGTCGCTCAAAATCCCGCGTGGCAGGTTTCTACATTGGTACCTCTATTCTCCTATTATTCGCTGTTGGAATATTCACTTCTGTATCGCAAGCGGCATGCAGTACCAGATGATTGGCGGCTCCTGATATAGTCAACAAAGGCTCCTGCTATAGTCAACCAGTTTCAGAAAAAATGTGATTATAATCATTTTACTAATTCGATGTGTAGACAATTCAAAATTGACATCGGGAAGAATAGTTCTATGTTAAATACCTAAAACTAGAGTTGTCGGACTCGGTTTCATCTTTTTTGTGCCTTGACATGTTTATTTAAATTCTTTTATGAAAACATTAAAACCGACGACTTGATAAGAACCATAGCTGAATCAAGTGATGGTGATGTTTCCTTTTCCTGTGTTTAACATTTTTAGTTTCCAGTTAAATATCTGAAATCTTATATATAAAGAAACCCTAGTTTAGTTACGACTGGTTATCATCGGAACACTTAACACGAATATCATAAGTTTTCTCGAGATTTATCATTCATTGGATAGCAAGACAACAGTCTCAGTGTATGTTAAACGTAACTGCCTTCATTCAAATTTTCTCGACCTTCCCCGTCGTCGTTAATTTGATAAGTGTGACTTTTTCGTTCACATCGTCTACCACCCTCATTCTTTTTTCTGCCACCACATCTGGAATTCATCTCGCCCCTCTTCTGTCTCCCATCAATGCCATCATTCGTTGACCTTTTCTTAATTGGTATTCGCGCTCATTTTGACATTGTGTCAACTTTCGTGTCAACTGTTTGTCCCGGGGTTACCTGCAAAAAAGTAAATAAGAAAAACGAATTGAAGACGACGGAATAGAAACGAATTGGCAGAAAAATGGAAGGAATTGTTGTTGAAAACTCTCTGCATCATGAGACCAAAAACATCGAATCCTATTCAATTCTCCACACAGTTTCTTTTCCTTTTTGTCAAAAGTTTTGCCTTTGCTTTTCTTTTGTTATTTTTATACTGTTTTCCATAACAATCGCATGCGTTTATATTGCCGGCTTCTTCCTTATATGCTTGTTCAGTTTCTTTCCGATTTTCAGTTATCTGATATTCTTTTCTTTTCAGAATGAATTCATCATTTGGACGGGTCAGAAAGAAAGTTTCCATCATCTCGATTCCAGAATTCGTACCGGATTCGCATGATAGTAAGTTTGAAAAAAAGAAGAACAATTTAGTGGAAGAGCAGGCCTGCTAGCAGGCTATCAAAAATGAATGCGCTTTTCAAAGTTTCAAATTCTTTGACTTTCCAAAAACTTCATTTGACCGATTTATCTTTTATCGAGATCTAGTGATTTGGTATTTTCATGATGTCAAACCTTGAAGTTTGTGCCCCACAAAAAAACAATCATGAGTTTTGAAACTTTGAAAGTTACAAAGTAAAAAATGGAAGTCCGGGATATTTATAAATATACATACTTTTGAAAAAATAAGGCAATTATTCAGAATCAAACCCGTTTTGAGTACTTTGAATTACGGCAATCGTCAATTTCCAAATAAACGCATAGTTTCGAATATTTTTGGATTCAAATTCTCATCGTTTCCAGTCACCACACACATGTCGATGACTCATTTTTCCGAGCAAATCGATTTCCGGGGACAGAAAAGAACAGGAAAAAAAGAAAATCATATGGTAGACAAACCATCAAAACACTTTAAAACACAGTTTATTCTCGAAGGCGTTTTTTTTCTTCTTTCCATAGAAAAAGGGGCACCTTTAAGCGGCTTAGCGTACCGTCTTGGTCTTCTTTTTTGCATGTACATTTATTTCATGAATGTTTCTACAAACAACAAAACATACCGATTTCCTTTCTTTTCTCTTCCATTTCCTGCACATTGAGTATGATTCTCATGAGTTTCCATCTATCTTTTCTTTTCATGCTTTTTATTTTTTTTCCCCCATCGCTTCAGAATTTTTTTGATCCAACGAACTTACCTAGAATATAATACATCTGTGTTTTCAGCATCGTAACTAATCGTAGGTGATTGATGATCGAACAAGAATATATTCTCACTTCCATTACTTTTTTCTTCTGTCGTCATCGTTACCTCGTCGAATAGTTCGTCCCGTTGATTTCTCTCTTCTGACGTCGTCAATTCGTTCATCGAACCGTCCCCGACTGATCAATTACGTTTTTCTCTCTATTTCTCTTCAACAAAGATTGATCTCTAGACTGTATCATTGCAATGTAGAATTAGTTGCGCTAGATTCGGGAGCTTTCTGGTTTGTGACCGACACTTCTTATGTTTCAGAAACCAGTGAAATAAAAATAAAAAAAATTTTGGATAATATTAAGATTATTATGGACAGTCAAACGGTTCTAACAATTAAATTTTAACTGTTTGACAACTTATTATTATTCTGGTACTAAAACCAGAGCTGTGGAAGAGAAACAAACATCGGTGGCCATGGCCGAAGATTCCACAACTACCGTAACCTGAAAATATTTATATTTTTCCAGAAAGTAAGCAATTTTTAAAATATGCCCATTTCTCTGATAATTTGACACCTACTGAATAAAACATGGTTTTTTCCGTTTCTAGGGGGAGATTCTCTTATTTTTCAACATTTTCTTCTTTTTTAAGTGCCTCATAAAACAGCGTATTTCACAGCTGCAATACATAATCGTCGTCAGCTTTTGGTCCATAAAACCACAATGTTTTAGATGTTTAGTTGTCACTTTACTTCCATGATTTTCGTTTCATTCTCATTTTCTTTTCTCGAAAAATGTAAGGAATACGGTCTGTAAATTTAATTTAGATCAACCATGAAAAAATTGGTGTGGCAGGCATGGAGCACAATTTCAGCATTTTTTTGTAGAAATTTAAGATGATTGAAATGAATTTTTTTCAAATTAATTAAGGGTTTAGAATCCTTGTATGGTCCTTTCCCAATTTGGAGCTCTCATTTTTTCTGTGGGAGACCGTTCATCGTGATTATGTTTTTCTATTCTGAAGAACATAGATTCGAATCATATGGGGAACAAAAAACAAGAAGAGAAGAAGTTTCTGCTAGTTTGTGTTTTGTGTAAGAGAGTGTGTGAATGACGCAACGCAGCTCGTTAAACTTTTTATAGTCCTTTTGCTTTGAGTGTACCGTCTTGATCATCCGATTCAAGACAATTATGACATGGAGCAAAAAAAGATATTCTAAAAAACTGAATTTCAGACGAAAACGTTGCAACAAGCGGTGGAATTGTTGGAGATAAAACATCATCGTCGGCTGGTGGAGGTGGTACTCGAATCGAATTCGATTTCGATGATTTTGAGGAACAAATTATGAGAAAATCCAGGTCAGTTGTCAAACATATAGCAAAGAAAAAAGCGGAGGCGAGAATATCATAGAACGAGATAAAATAAATGGAAAAAAATCTTGTTTTATTTATTTAACCAGCGGGGTTACCATCTCAAGTGCATTGTCTTTTGGGTATCACTATCAGTATTTCATTTCACAAAAGTACACGACCACCGAAATAATAAAAAAGGGTAGTGATCAGTTTGCGGCCACTATATTAATTGATTCGGAAGATTCTTGTTTTGTTTTTTGAATCTGCACTTCATTATTATCCTCAATTGAACAGTTTGATCAGAAAAGTCTTATTGCTACCTTCCATTTCTGATAATTTCTTCATCTCCCGGTAAAGATGACACTAAATAATCTGACTAATAGGATTAGATACATTTTTCAGACAGAAAGTAAAAGGATGACACTTTTCTAAATTATTATCAGGATTATTTTTTGGAAACTCATCACAGAAGGTACAATGTATTCTGTACAAAAAGACTGTCTGAAATCTTGAAAATTCTTACGTCACAAAATAAAATACAATACAACAATCGGATTCTTGTCAGCTAATAATAATGATTTTCTTGCGTCTCCTCCCACATTTTCCGTCACGAAACAGTCAGTGAAGGTGGGCAAATCCGCCGAGTAGGCGGACAAGCGTAAAGGGGAGAAGACTATCATGATATCACCATCTTTTTTCTTTGGTCACTGATTAGCTTTTGACAACTTTTCTCTCTTTCATTTCGTCTCGTTTTACTCTTTTTATGGATCTCTTGCTAGTTTAAAATTGGTTGTGTGTTGAAGATGTTCCTTTGAAAACTTAAAAAAAGAATTTATTGCATTTGTGAAACTTCTTCGAAATGATAAATTCATTCCAATTCATATAACAGTTTTCTGGTTTCATAAAACCGCGAATCCTGCAGTCATAGAACTGAAAACCTCGTTCTTTCCGTATTAGCTCTAATAGAAACCCACTAAAACGTCAACTTTGAGCTCAATTATCTCGATTCCTGTGAATGATATCAGAAATTTGTCAACTGATAAAATATAGGTGATATTATGATGAATCATTTATCAAGTGACACATTTTTGATTCAAGTTACAGGAATCAAGATAATTGAGCTCAACGTAGACGGATTGAGTGTCTTCTAAAGTTTGTCGACTTTATTTCAACCATTTTTTCAAGATTGTTCTATAACTGCTGCTTTTAAGAATCCTTCGTCACTCTTTTATGTGATTCTCAAAATTTTTTGGTAAAAAACTTCCCTAGAAACTTTGAAAAATATCTTATTACTTTCCTGGAACGCTTATATTTTCCTGGTCAATAGTTTGAGTGATAGTGTCATACAAAAGCACACAATCAAAACGATGGATTTGTAAGCAAGTAGAAGAAAAAAGAGGAAGAAGAGAAACAGCGAAAAAAATAGTTTGATTGTCTGTCTGATTCTCTTCCTCTCTCGTACTATTTCCGATTCCCGTGCCGTGTACAAAAGTGTTGTTGGGCATATGAATACTGAGAGAAAAAGAGTTGTTTGCATACAGATGTAGATTCAATAACCTTATCACTTTCTCTCTGGATTTATCAATGATATGCTCCCTCTTCCAGACTTCAATGTTTTTTGTTTGTCGAGAGAAAGAGGAAACCCTTTCGAAGAGTGAAAGGAAACACTTTCTGTTCTATTCGATTTGCATTCTTTGTGTTTTGAATAACTATACGTGGTTTCCATTTGCGTCATTCGTTGTCTTCCATTTTCAGACCCAAAATTAGCTTTTTCCTAACCAAATGACATTAGAGTTCTGGAATATACAGAGTTTAAAGAGAAACATCACCCTATTATTCTTATGTGATTATGAACATAGTCTCTGAATGCATCTAGCTTTTAAAGGTTATCAAAACATGATGTGGCAGATTTATCATGATAAATTGAGAAAAATGTTTGGAACAATCTATTTTCAAAAGAACCTTCTAGACTCTCATTTTCTGTGACTCATGACCCAGAATACAGAGCTTTCTGCGTCAAACAGTTCTTTCTTTTTCTGCTTTCATTTTCTCCCTTTTTCATAAAACAAGAACTCAGTGAGTCACTCTAGCAAAAGCAGAAACTGACATTCCCACCAAAATAAGAGAACATTCAAAGTTCAATTCAATCGATGTTAACTGTTCCAATTCCCATAATCCTTTCTCCTGATAATCTCAAATTTTTCAACCCCACACAATTTGCTGCTGCTTCTTCTTCTATTGAACTGTCCTTCGGATGGTGTCTGCTGCATTTTATTATCACCTTTTCCCTCTCTTTCTGATAACAATCAATCGTTTTTCTTTTTTTTTGCAATATTGTGCCTCCTCCTTTTCCTCTTTTCCTCCTTCTCATTCCTCCTGCTTTTTCAATATGTTGCCATTTTCTGATTAATTTTTTTATTTCAATTTTCATCGTTTCTTCTTCTTTCTCTCGAGAACTTTCTATGCCATCAAAAGAGCATTCTTACGCTTTTAATTTTGTTCTCGACATAGATTCTAAAAAAGTTCTGTTACTGACTTCAGAAAGGATGTTGTCTCTAACAATAAGTGGTATACCATTAAGTTGTATTCTAGAAAGTTCCCGTGATTCCATCTCATATAATTCCAGAATGACCTCATCCATCTCTCCCTCATTTTTCTATGAATTTGTCGTGATGACTCTTGTTGTGAAACCCGTTTTTCACTAAATTTTCCATTCACTTTTTTTGTTTTCACCTCGTTTTGATTTTATCTCAACACAGTCTGAATTTCATAAATGTGTTGTCAATTTCATTTATAGTTCACTACTCAATATTATTCTTCATCTTCATTTATGTCTTCAAACATTACATAATGGAATTGGACTATAGGAGGCGTGTTCTGGATCGTACTATTGGGTGAGAAATGTGAAAGCATGAGAAAATGAAGGGAAAGACTGTTTTGTGCCAGTAAAACGAAACAGTGAACATTGAAAGAAAAAATGCGTTTGTTCCGCACGATTGAAAGGCATCCAAAAAATTGGAAAAAATGGTTTTCCGTTGATGTGCTAAACGCACAGTTCCCCTTTCCATCCTTTTCTTTTTTCCTGAATTTTCAATATTTTCAGCATGAACCTTCCGAGTAGGAAGCTTACCATCGCCAGTAGTATCGATCATGGAAACAATGGAAATTTACACATCGGAGATATTATTTCCCTATACACAGAATCTTCCACTAATCAAGAACAGAGAGGTTTCTTAAGTACACTTGGGTGAGTTTCTATATATTTTAAGATGAAGTATGTGAGTATAAAATCGATTGTAAATTTCAGATTGGTAGATGACAGATGTATCGTTGAACTGAAAGATGGAAGACCTGAAAGTCCGCCAAAGAAGTTCAGAGATTGCCTTTTCAAAGTTTGCCCGGTGAATCGATATGCAGCCCAAAAGCATTTGTGGACAGAGCAAAAAAGGTTTCAAACAGGAGATTCTATGTTCGATGATGACTTGATGAACAAGTTGAGAGTTGCTGCTGAAAAGGTATGATTAGAAAACTTATGTTTGAATTTATATACCGTAAAACCTGTATTAGAAAGGTTTTTTGAATTGAAGGGCCCCTCTAATAGGAGGGCCGGGCCTTCTTAATACAGGTTTTACGGTAGATGTGAGCAACGGTTCATCAAGATCTAGCCTCAATGAATCTTTGCTAACGTTCGGTGTTTAAGGAACGCGAAGAAAACGAGGCAGAATTTCAAAAGACGCTCGGAAATATTATACAATATGGATCAATGGTTCAACTTCTCCATGTCAAATCCAACAAATACATCACAGTACAAAAAAACTCACCGGCCAAGAGAGAACGAAATGCGATGAAGGTTTGTGTTTTCTTTTTTCGTTTTCTGTTCGCTGAATATAGCTTTCGTGTTTGTTCTCGATCATCATTTATCTCGATCATCATTTATCCTTCTTTGAATGATAGTTTTGTGAGTTCAAATAATTGAAGATATCGATCTAGGAATGGATGGGTATGAGAGAGACACATTCTCACCAATTTTTGACACGGTAGTTTTTGGCACCGGTGCTAAAAAATTTGCTGAACTAACAACAATTTGCTGACTTTTGAAGCATGTCTAAAAAAATCACCGCTGCTTATGGATTTTTCTCGATTCTAATGCTTTATTCATTCACAGGTCTATCTCGATCGTGCTGGAAACGAAGGAAGTTGGTTCATCATTGAACCAGCATACAAACATTATGCCATTGGAGACAATGTATCTGCTGGAAATAAAATTTCCCTAATTCCCAATGCAGTATCCACCACTCAAACTGGACATGTCAAATCGCAACTTCATCTTTCGGGACTCAATCTCTTGGATCATCAGACAGCAGCAGAAGTTAACTGCTTGAATGAGCCTACCGAGTGGCAGGTTTTCATGTTTCTTTTGTTTGACGAAAATCAGCAGAACAGCGTTAAATCGGTAGGTGTATTTTCTTGATAGATATACTTTCTTTTTTTAAATTTTCAGGGTGATGTGGTCAGATTGTTTCATGCAGATCAACAAACTTTCCTCACACTGGACACTATCCCAAAGACCAATCCACCGAAAGATGTTGTTTTTCTGAGAATGACTAATCGACCATCAGCAGCAGATGCTACAAGTTCTCGAGCTCTATGGGAAGTACAGGTAAGTGAATAAAATCTAACTGCAAGATGAAATTTTAAAAAATGTCAGGTTGTCCAATCAAATGCATACCGTGGAGGAACAGCCAAATGGAACAAAACGTACCGTTTCAAACATCTTGCTTCCGATATGTACCTGACCGTAGAAGAATCTCAAATGAAAGCAAAGCCAGCTATGAATGGAAGACGTGCGAGTTTAATTCATTCAAAGTTAGTATGTTTTCCCCTTCTTACAATACTCCTTTTCAGCTCCTCTGCTCAGTACATTATCTCAAAAATCCAAAATTCTGGAGCGGTAAGAGTCAGCTGATTTAGCATGTTTTAATCTTCTACTAATCACTGTCAACCCTTTTTAAGTCATTAATTTGCTATTAATAACTTTTGGAACTGATTTACATTCAAATGTGATTACGAAATTTCAGGACCCAAAGCCCACTGGCTAGTATGTATTCTGATGGTCCTAATGGCGGAAATGGTAAAAATAAGACAAAAGATATTTAGCTGTATCCAGAATCATTCCTTTTCTAGATACCTCGGATGCATCTGACGGCCCGACCGTCAGCTTTTTGTCACCCAAAAAATCAGATTTCCCAGAAGATGACATTAAACTTCTGTTTGAATTGGATCCATCGACATTCATGAAATCTAACAAAGAAGTTCCACGTCGTTCATATGTTCGACTTCTACATCATAAAACAGCTTCATGGGTTCATGCGACAAATGCAAATGAGAAACAGAATCTTCATTTCAGTAATAAAAATGAAAAAGGATGGGTCAAAGTGATCTGTGAGACACATCGAGTTGACAAAGAGACATTTGCTCTGTTGCCTGTCAATCCAGATGAGGTACGTTTGCTCAAATATTAGAATTGTAATTATTAAAGAAAGTTAAGGTTCGGGACCTTGATTTTGCTAATGATGCCTGCAAAGCTTTGCGCAATTTCATCAATCTCATCAAAATCGGTTCAGTAATCTCAAAAGAATCTCTGAATTCCACAACTCAACTCCTTATTGATTGCATTCTCTTCGTTACCAACTCCTCTGATCATCTCGCTGATCCACTCAAAATCACTGATTTCTCCCCATCCCGTGATCGTCAGAAGTTGCTCCGTGAGCAGGAAGTTCTTCATCAAGTATTTCTTCTTCTCAAAGCACCATTCCAACCACGTCAAGGATCGACAGAACTTGGTCCACTTCTCGGGTCTCCAGCTGATTTGAGTGATAGCCGAAACGAGATTTTTAAGACGATGTTCCAGTTGTGCTATTGTCTTTTGAAGTACTCCCAAGTCAGTTATAGAAAGAATCAAGAGTTTCTGGCCGAGAAGTTTGGAGAGATTCAAGAACAAATTGGTTTTGATCTAATGGCAGAAGACACGATGACAGCTGTTCTTCACAATAATCCGAAGCTTTTGGAGAAATATGTCAAGGCTCCGCATGTTGAGAGATTCGTCGATTTGGTCAGAAATAATCGCCAGGGAAAGTGAGTGTGACCTTCATTTTCCAATTGAAATGAGACAGATAGGACAGATGTTTAAACCTTTTAAAGAATTCCTTGTTATTCTTTACAGAGAAATTGCGTATTCATCTGCACGGTTTGTTCAGAGACATTGTGTTGTTTTCAGTATCGTGCTTAGGATTGTCAATTTTTTATCGTGTTCTTGTTTCCTCCCAATTTTGATAATTTTCAGATTCTTGGACTACCTAGCTGATCTTTGTGTATGTCGTGGAGAAGCGAATAAGAAGATTCAAGAACTGATTTGTACATCTGTTCTCAGTGACAAACACCGTGACATCTTCATGGATACAAAAGTGATCAATGGAGAAGTGGAAATCGGATGGGATCCAAACTTTAGAAAGTTGGTCGACATTGCAGAAGGTGCAAAATCAAATCATGATGACGTGGAACATTTGGATTACTATCGGTATGATACAGCTTTACCTGTTTTAGAAATTTGAGCTATTTTCAGACATCAACTTGATCTTCTCTCCCAAATGTGTCAAGAACAACAGTACCTTGCCATTGATCCACCTGTAGAAAGAGGTCTTATGAATATTTCTCAGCAGTTGCCAGCGGAATTGGTTCTACAGTAAGATTGAAATATTAAATCAACTTTCAAAAGCTCAAAAATTTGCAGATGCATGTCAGACACACGCCTTCCATATGATCTTCGTGGATCCTTCACTCGTCTGATGTTGCATCTTCACGTCGTTCGGGGCAGTCCAATGTCTGCGATCCGACACGCCAGACTTTGGCGGAGTATCCCAGAAAGTGTGAATGTTTCCACATATGAATCTGTGTCTGTCGAGGCTTATTCTGATGGAAGTCGTATGAGAATCGGTGCATCGATCGCTCATAAAGTTTTGGCCACCGTCGAAACCTACTTGATGGGTCTGAGAGATCAGCCAACAGATGAAAGACACAGTGTCAACTCTAGCAAACTTACATACGAGGTGAGGGGACTCACCTAACAAATACATCGATAACAAAAATTACAGATTGTGAACCTTGCCAAATCTCTTGCTCAATTCAATTTCTACTCGTTCAATGAACTTCTCCAACTCACTAAAAATCTTCTGGCGATCATAAATGAAGGTCCTGTTCCAGAACAAGTTCCTTCGCACCAAGCTATGGTCAATGTCATAAGAAATATGTCAAAATCCATGTTGAGAGGGGGAAATAACAAGGAAAATTCCAAAGATTTGGCCAAGACGCCGTCTATGTCAACAGATGATGCGGGTCGCAGCAAGGAAGGAAGAGCTCTGATAGTGAAAACCAAACTAATTGTCGCTGAAATATTACAATTCGTGATGGATGTCAGAAGAGATTACCGTATCACAATGGCACTTTCTTGGTTCAAAAATGAGTTTCCTTGCGATGAAGATGGATCTTTAATGCATTCAGCCAGTATCAATGAGAAAATGGCTTCTGAACTATACGATGCGATATATCATTCATCCGGGCATGAACTCCATTTGGATGGAAAAGATGGACAACTCTTGCTTGCAATTCTTCTTCAAATGACAATGTCTGACTATCCTCCACTTACAAGTATTGCTCTAAAAGTTCTTTTCCGCCATTTCACTCAGTATCAAGAGCTTTTGGAAGATTTGAAACAAGTTCAACTATTAGTATCGAATGATGATGTTGAGAACTATCGGCAGATTGATAGAGATTTATTCATTTTGAAGAATCTAACGGAGAAATCTGAATTATGGGTGCATGGAGATAGGAATCATTCTGTGGAGACAAAGGAAGTAGAAGATAAAGAAAAGACCACGGAATATGATTTACATGTAGGTTTATAAGTTTTTGCATTTCGATTTTCTGTGATTTCAGATGCACCAGTTGAATACTCCGAGGGCATTTGAATCAAGAGACTCCATGGATGCCGTGATCGCAGTCATCAATGAGCATTATTCAAACTTCAAGAATGAAAGTCTCCAACTTCTGAACCGGCTCCTAATCAACGATGATCGAAATGATGAAGCTGTAGCACTTCAAGAGCTCAGTGATAAGGCCCCTTTGATTGCATATCCATTGATCCGTCAAATGCTAGTTCGTCTCAAGAGAATGTGCTATAGAGACGGAAAGCCGGATACCATGAACCAGCAACTTCTCAAGAATATGAGAGTCTACGAGGTTGTTCTGGAATTTATCAGCGTTCCCCATGACAAGAAGCATGACCATGAGATGATGAAACTGATAACGTTGTCTCATGAATTCTTGAGAGACTTCTGTAAAGCGAATAAGGAGAATCAAAGCAGACTGTACAAGTTTATTTCTTACGAGAAAGATGCAAAAGAGGGAATGCTTCGTGTGGAAACTGTGGAAGAAGTTGGAACTTTGGTAGCGATTTTCCGAAACAACAGAGAACTTGCATCGAATGTTCCAGAAGAACTCATTGCTCATATCGTTGGACTTATCGAGCACAACTCCAGGAATCCAATTTTCTTAGAACTGTTGCAAGCGTTGGTATGCGTATACGATAAGGAGATCGAAAGTGGACAAGAGAAAGTGGCCAATGAAATATGTGCAGCATCAGATGAAGTACGACAACTGTACGTGGATAATGCATCATTTGAAGAACTAGAAGCAATGATGAAACAAGAAAAAGAATCAAGAGGTCGAGAGACAGAGAGCAGGAAGCCACTGAAGTATCATATCGAGTTGGTTCGGCTTCTTGCGATGTGTACACGTGGAAAGAATGGAAATACTGAATTGAAATGTGCCTCCCAAATTCCAATGGATCATATCGTGAGAGTTGTGACTTCGAAGCATTGTCTGGTAGAAGTGAAAACAGTATATCTGCAACTACTTCTTCACTGTTACATTGACACTGATGCTGAGATGAAGGACGCCTACAAGACAGAATACGTGGATAATATCTTGAACAATCTCCTTGAGGATATCCGTTCTCTTCGTATCGATCGACTCACAGATGCTGAAACAGTGGCTTTGGAACATTACATTTGTCACACTGTCACCGAAGTGCTTATCAAGTTTTTCGAAGCTCCGTATTCAGCTCTTCAACAAGCCAAAGTGGATGTGCATCACCATAAAAAGACCTTCTCAGAAGTTCTTCTGGAGTTGACTAGTTTAGAAAGAGGAAAACTGAAAAGTACAAGATCATCACGGAACTGGTATCGAGTGGCCGAATGCATAAAAAGACTCACGAAATGGGCAGAGGAACACAGATCTCTCTTCCAGCTACTCTTGTTGGTCCACAGATGTCTGCTACTGCGACAGTTCGTCAGAAATGGCAAAATGCAGCTACTTCAGCAAAACTGATCGGATTGAATAAAGTGAGTTCAAGAAGATAATGGTTCTAGGCGTGAGGGAAGAATATTTATGACTGATTGACCGGAAATAATTTATGGGTCATGTTTAGTTTACCCCCCAGAATTTTAGATGATGAGCCAAGAATCCCAGTCGGAGTACGATTCAGATTGCAGTCAGGGTCCTTATCAGTCGTCGGTTTGTTTCGTTGGCGTGATTTAGAAACTTATGTAGTTGTGAAAATCTATGGTGTTGAGTTCGGCGCAAAACTTTACAGATTTATTGCTTTTGTAACAGTGTTCATTTGGTTGATAGTGATTTGATCTATATAATCTAAAATCTATTGATTATTTTCAGCCAGTTATAACGCTTGTCGTTGAGGTGAGAATGGAAGTGTGTGATGTGGGCGTGTGTGCAACTTTCTCTATTTCCTTCTCCAGATTTCCCCTATTTTAACCAATTATTAAAACTTTCAAAACCAAAATTCTATCTATACTTTTCAAAGAATGACCTTTCTATAGCATGAACTATCTGCATGATTGCAGCGATTGAAATTCCAGTGTGCACATTTTCAGAGACTGAACAGACAGAATACTCTTAATCCCGGACATCGACTCTATGGAACATCGAATTCTATGACTGAACACACATCTGCCAATGTCGTTACCTGCTACCACGTAGGATTTTCAGATTAGAACTTTCAGTAGATTTGAATGAATTACAGATGATGATTGGAGAGTTCAAATTTTATTTGCATCCACTACATGCCGCAGAAGGGAGTGTTCTCGTTGAAGTTCTTCACACTCCAGAGCTACTTTTCCCAGAAGGATCAGCTCTTCGGGATCAGTGTGCTCGTGGAGGAGTCGTCGCAAAATTGATTCAGCACTGCAAGACGTTGATGCAAAACAAACAAGACAATTTGTGTTCTAGAGTCCTTCAAACACTCTGTAAAATGTGTGATTGCACAAAGCAACAACTAACTCAGCAGGTGAGAGTACTTCTGAATTTTCAAAATATTCTTGAAAAGCAAAATTGAAATTGTCTGAAATTCAGGGTCGTCGTTTCTATAATAGTAGCTTTGAAAAGGTTTGACACCAGCTATTTTCGTTTTTTGTTTTAAATTTTTCCACTTTTGAAGTTTCATATTCAGCATACTGTACTTTTTGTGAAGCCTTATTTCACTTTGGGTCAGCATTTTTCTTTATCGCTTATTTTCATCACAATTTATTTCTATGGAACATGGGGTTTCTTTCGCTGAAAAAGTAAATGTTAATTTTAGGGTCAACAGCTTCGGCATCTTCTATTGCAAAGATACTTTGGGCATCATAATCATCATCATCCACCTCTGGACAGGCAGCAATCGAAAATCGGAGAAGTTGTTGAAGCTGTTAAAGGTATCAATTGTGATAGATTTTTTAAAATTGAAAAAAAAACCCTTGAATTTTAGAGAAGAAAGAGGAGACATGGAGCCAAGAACGAGATCTATATGCTATCCAGTGTAAGCTGAATGATGCAGGAGCTTCTGATCTTGTCATTGATATCATCATAATGGAACCGAGTCGAGAGATATTCCTGAAGGCAATTCACTTAGCAAGAGCACTTCTTCATGAAGGAAATGATAAGGTATTTTGAGTTACCATTCACATCAGAAACATGAGAGTTTTCAGGTTCAACACTCGTTCTACATGAGAATGAAGCAGAAAGACATTCATGAGCCTTTCTTCAAAGTGATCTTAACTCGAATTCAGACAGCTCAGAACAGATTGAAAAGCGATATGATGAGTTGCAGTGACAGTAAACCCAAACCTTGTAAGTTTTCCTTTCCGGTTTGCACCCAGTAATAGAACAAAATGCAACCACAATTTCCAAAAGAGTAATGAAGTAACACTTCTTCTTTCCACCAATTCTATTGTAATTCTTTCCACCCAAACTCAAAAAATCACCCACCTAACCATCACCTCATTTTCAGCGTTGTCAGCAACAGTGAGTAGACGATGTAAGTTCCTTAACAGACATATTCCTGATTCCCCGATTCCCTTGATTCCTATTCATCTTGTGTCCCACTCTGCCCTAACCCAAATGCAACAATGCAAAAAGTGTTTTCAATTAACCTCATCAGGTTCTGTTTTCTCTTTCCAATCTTTAAATCGGGTTTTAATTTTCATCGATACTAACGTTGGTCTTTCAGCATCCACTGTTCTAACTCCTCTTATCGATGCGGGTGATACCGGTTTCAATGGAACACTATTTGAAGTACCACAACAAGTTCGGCACCCATCCATATCGGAAATGTCCCAATTGAGCAATGATTTGACACACTCGATTCCGGATTTAACCCCATATCAGGACGAGGATAAGTGAGTTCGATTTTATTATAAAGCATTATTCAAAATTCAGATCCGCTGACGCTTTACCCCCAGAAGTAGCACTTGTCGAACCCATTCTTCGTGTACTACAACTTTTGTGTGAAAATCACAATAGTCTTCTTCAAAACTTCCTCCGCAAACAATCTGATAGAACCAATCATAATTTGGTTTCTGAAACGTTGAGTTTCCTTGATACTGTATGTGGATCAACCAAAGGAAGTCTCGGAGTTTTTGGAGAAATCGGAGAGCACAACTTCTCGCTCATCACTCAAACACTTGCCACGTTGACAGAATTCTGTCAAGGACCTTGCCACGAGAATCAGAATACAATGGCGATGCAAGAGAACGGTTTGAATATTATCATTTCTCTGGTGTTGAATGAAATTAAACCACTTGCTGATGATCATATGGAATTGGCACTTGAGATCAAAAGTCAAGCTTCCAAACTCCTGTTGGCTATTATGGAATCGAGACATGACGGAGAGAATGCGAACAGAGTATTGAGAAATATGGCCAACATGTCTGGAGGACCAAAACAATTGGTTCATGCTATCAAGCAGGCATACGAGATGACACGTTCCAACCATCACATGTTGAAATCGGTTAGCAGAGATCTACTGAGAAGAGCCGAGGATGATTCAAAATCAAAATCAGGTCCTCAGATAACTGTCAACACGAGTTAGTTATTTTGATTATTTTCGGTTTGAACAATTTGAATTTTCAGTCACTCTACCTGAAATCAATGTGGATGCATCTGGAATTGTATCGATCCATACAGAGAAGAGCATTTCCAGTTCTCTGGATGATAAATTCCACGAAGACGACAGTCCGAGTGTGGATCCAAGAGAAGTCGGTCACAACATCTACATTCTTGCTCATCAATTAGCCATTCACGATGGAGAATTGGAAATTTGGTTGGATGGAAGTGATGAAAAGAAGGATGATTTGACGAGAGAAGCACTGAATTATTACAAGGAGAGGACGGCACAAATTGAGGTAAGCGGTTTCGGAATTCCCCCTCAATCAAAAGTTGTTCTGATTGAATCGTGACAATCAGATCAAAGTCAAGATCAGTCGTTAATGCGTTTGATCCGAAGTCACAAATCAGTTTGCAAAACTTCCAAACCAAAAAAAGAGAATCGAATCAAATCACTTGAAATTTGCAGATAGTGCGTCGTGATCGTACACTGGAACGGGTAGTATTTCCAATCAACGAAATCTGTTCGTTCCTGACAAAAGAAACAAAAGACTATGTGTACAACAACACAGAAAGAGACAATCAAGGTTCAAAAGTCACCGAATTCTTTGACCAATGGGAGACAATGTACCATGAAATGATATGGCAAAGGAAACTACAAGACAGAAAATGGCTCTCTTGGTGTGCTGTCCGATTACCTCTTTGGACACGATTGTCGTTTCAATTCGCTTTCATTGTGAATGCACTCGTCGCTTTATATTATCCCTTCCCGGAGTCCACAAGCTGTAATAGAGGAAAAAATAGGAAAGATCAATCATAATTCATTTCAGCCTCGATCTCATTCGGCAACTTATACAGTTGGCTTGCCGTAATCAGTGCATTCCTGCTCGCTCATTTCCTCCGACATGAAAAAGCTTACCTTTCGAAAACGGCTCTTCTCATACTTTCTAGTCTCTGTTTCTTGTTAGTCAATTCTATTGGTGTCAACTTAACGCTTTACTTTTTCGGGATGCTACAGGCAAGTTTAAATACTCCATTGAGATTTTAAAATTTGAGTTTTCAGCTAGTCAACAAAGTGATCCATGTGCTTGCATTCGTGAGCAACAAAGGATTAGAAGATCGACCTCTGAGTGAAATACTTGGATGTCGGAATCTGCATTATCTTCTGGTCTACTTGACAGTTTGCATAGCGGGTTTCGTGATTCATCCAATGATTTATTGTGCACTACTTTTCGATATAATTGCAACCGAAGAAACACTTCAAAATGTCATCGCTTCTGTTACAAGAAACTATCAATCCATTGTGTGGACTGGTCTTCTTGCTTTGATTCTTCTCTACATCTTCTCTATTCTCGGATTCCTTTTCTTCCGTCACGGTTAGAAACGTAATCAAAGTCAAAGTCTATAAATCCAATTTTCCAGATTTCTATTTGGAAGTGGATCCAGTTGAACCAGATTCTCCAGCTTCTATTTCTGGCGCATTACCAACTGACACGTGTCCAAAGGAAGGTTGTCCTGGATTGGAAAGGACAAAGGATAACGATGATGATGATAAGAAGGTGAAATCATGTGAAACACTGTGGATGTGTATTCTACAAACGATGTATCTTGGACTCAGAAATGGAGGTGGAATCGGAGACGTCCTCAGAAATCCAGCCCCTTGGGAAGATATGTTCGTTTGGAGAGTTGCTTACGACATGACTTTCTTCGTTGTTCTTATCGTTATTGTTCTCAATTTGATTTTCGGAGTTATCATCGATACTTTTGGAGATTTGAGAGCTGAGAAAAACGAAAAAGAGCAGATTCTTAAGAACAACTGTTTCATTTGCGGATTGGATCGATCTCGGTTTGATAACAGATCAGTGACATTTGAATCTCATCGAGAAATGGAACACAATATTTGGCATTATCTTTATTACATTGTAATGCTTCAAATCAAAGATGAAACCGAGTTTACGGGTCCAGAAAGTTATGTGGCTCAATGTGTGAAGGAGCGAAATTTGGATTGGTTCCCAAGAATGCAAGCTCTATCCCTTCAAGACTCTGAACTGGATACGGATCAATCCGAAATGAAGCAAATGAAAGATCAGATGATGCAGGTAAAAAATTCATCTGTTATTTTTCAATTTACTAGGTTTTTAATTTCAGATGATGGCCATGATGCGAGAAAACCAAAGTCAGTGGGATGAGGTTCGAGCCTTTATGGAGCAGTTACAATCTCGCTAGATAATCAGTTCAATAGCATCTTCGAATAGAAGTCATTTAATATTTTATTTTCTCATTCTCTTTTTTTCCACTCATTTTTGTCTTATTCTCTCATTTTTCCTGTAGTCGTTACAGCACCGGTATTGTCTTTTTTGCTTGTTTTTTTTGTTTATCCTGTGACTCATTTTTTTCCTTGCTCTAGTCTTTAACTGGATCATGAAGTTTTTGGATGATTTTAAAATTTTGGAAGTTTGAACAACCGGATAGAACAATTCATTTTCTCTCAAGGTTCTGACATTCAAGAAAAGGAAGAAATGGAGCCAAAGGATGGTTTTAAGAAGAAAGAAATCGGAACGGATGATGGTGTTAGGGGGAAGTGAAAGGACAGAGAAGAAGAAAAAGACGGAAAAATATAGATATTAGGAAGTGTAGACACACAATCGTCGACTAGATGATATCCAAAAATGGACTTCAAACGCACACACACACACAAAGAGAGATAATTTATTTTCGTCCGAAACGGATGAGTGGAGCCGATGAGGCACGTCCGAAACGGATAAGTGGGGCAGCTGCGGAACGTCCGAAGCGAATAAGTGGAGCGGCTGATGGAGAACGACCGAAACGAATCAGAGGAGCCGATGGAGCAGCTCTCTTTCCAAATCTGATGAATGGAGAAGCTTCTGGAGCACGTCCGAATCTATAAAAATTAATTTATGAAGCTATCCTATCAGTTCTGATTAAATTCTAAAATACCTAATAAGAGGGGCTCCATCCGCTGCTCTCTTTCCAAAACGAATGAATGGGGATGCTTCTGGAGCACGCCCAAATCGAATGAGTGGTGCTCCGTCAGCGGCTCTCTTTCCGAAACGAATTAGTGGAGAATCCATTGCACGAGTCGGTCTATCACTTCGCTTTTGTTCCAAAAATGGGAAGTAAGGATGATTCGTTTCGTCTGCAAAAGTTCGATTTTTGAAACGATTCTTGAAAGCTATTTCAGTTTTTTTTAGAATCCGTCTGGCATATGGTGTTTGGGGAATCTACTTTAAAAATCACTCATTTTTGTTTTGCATCTTCTTCTTCTAATTTTTACAATTTTACTGCAGTCATTCAAGCCTGTTCTGATATTTATTGGACTAGAAAAAAAAATAGAAAAAAACACACTCACATTGTTCATCGAGCATTCGAATTTCCGACGAATCAAAGGCCTGAATGGCCACGACGAACATCATTGGAATAACTAGAAGTGACGTCATCATTGTTCGAATCGGAACGGGGCCGAGTTTGAGTAGTGGGTCTGGAACAATTGAGGAATCCCTACAACATTTTACTACTTGTGAGAATGATAGATGATAGTAGTCGTTGGAAAGGGTAGGAGAAGCATTAGGAGAAAAGAAATGAACGATGGTTTGAGCTTTTAATCCCGCCCAAAGAGTAGCGATAATTTGCAAGTGACCTCCAACTAATTCTTAGTGGCCATCTACATATTAAGAATGTAATAACACAAATTTTTTGCACGGATCTTATTGATCAAAAAGTATCCAACCCTAAGAAAAAGAGTCAGAGAGTCCGCCTACTGGAAAACAAAAAATAGAAGAATAGCATCTGATGAAATGAAATACGTAATTGGGTCCAGTCCACTGGATTCTGAAAAGCACGAGGATACAAGTTCGAAGTATTTGGTGTTTCAGTTCAAATCAGAAAGTTTTGAGTCACAAAGTTCTAGAACAGTCATATGATATCGGTAGTTCTTAGAAAATAGAAATTATGACAAAATCATCAGTTACATCATTTCGGTTCAAAAACTACGGTAGAAATTGAAGAAGTCAATTGAAAATTTGTTTACCGTATTTCCCCTAGCCCACACAAAGCATTAACTTTGAGCTCAATTATCTCGATTCTTGTAAAAGATATCGAAAATGTGTCACCTGATAAATTCTTTATCATGATATCGCCAATATTTTATCAGTTAACAAAGTTTTGTTAACTTTTACAGGAATAGAGATAATTGAGCTCAATGTTGTCGAATTGAATGGGCTCCTATTTGAGGAGATACGGTATTTTTCAACAACCAAACAAAAATAATTTTAGACAACATAACTAGCTGAGCATCTTTATCATCATTCTTCAAAAGTAAGTTCGCCATAAAGCTCCACCCACATTCTGAAAATCATATTCTAGTCTATAAAAAAGTCTTATCTCGCCACAGATCACAATTCATATCATAATTGAATTGTCGCGCATAAAAACTACTATAACATAATTCTTCAAATGGATCACTTTCTCGGTTTTTAGTAAACGTCAACCAAAAAAATCTTCTTGAAAATAAATAAAAGAGATCAAGTTTCGGCCACCCACCTTCCGCCAAATGAAGGAAGTATGGGGGAATGGATGCGGATAGAAAAAAGAAAAAGAAGAAAATGGTTTTCAGGAAGAATCAGAAGGCACAATAATAGACGAATAGAGTAGATTGAGTGTATATATCTCTATACAGACAAATTAATTGTCGTCTCTCTCCGCCTCCATTCGATATCAAATTGAATTGTAGGCTCCTCCCTGTTGTTTTCAATGCCTAATTACGATAAAACGATCCTCGTATCTCAATAATTCAATTTTGAATCACTTCTCACTAATTTGAATTTTTTTTTTTAGGTTTTTGACTATAGTCAGAAGGAAGAATGTCACTGACGATGGTTCTACAATTGGTGACCTTTTTAGAACGGAGAATTTTAGTCTAGATTATCTAGATTCAGAATAGAATGGTTGGATTTTCAGAAACCTCATATTCTGTTATAAAATGAAAAATAAGAAACAAAATATTTCAGTGAATAGTGAAAAATGAAGATGTTTGACGGTCGGGGAGTTGAAATAAATATGAGGAGGAGTCATCAATCGAAGAGAACAATTTACATTTTTTCAAGTGCTTGAAGAGAACATATCCTATTACAGCTTTGATGTCCCACGATTTCAGGAAATTGCATATTTTGGGGGCGGAGTCGGAGAACACAAAGAGGTACGGTAGAGATGTCACATATAGTGACACAGAGAGAGTTTTTGAAAAAGTTAGAAAAGTAGAGGCGGCATTTTTATGCTCCAGTGAATATAAGGATGAACACAATATCAAGAAATTCACGAAAATAGGAAATAAAAAGAAGTCGTTCGAAGAAAATGAAGATGTTAGGAAGAGCTTGAATTACACCTAAATAGTCAAGTTCAAGACGAGGTTAGTCAGCGTGACACGGTCTAATGGATTCCCTGTTTTTTGTTGTGTTCAATGGAAAACTATTCAGATGACGTTGAATTTTTTATCAACACGGAACTTATCTGATTCATAATTTAAGACAGAATATTTCATGACTTTTATTTTTGAAGTAGTGATCTGATTGCAATTATTTTTCTGATTTTTAAAATCAGAGCTATGGAAGAGAAACGCCTGTGGTCGTAGCCGAAGGTCCCACAACGACAACTTCTCGGGATTCAGAAGAAAAAAAACATCTCAGACTGCCCAGAAAGCCTAAAAGAAAAGAATGACGATTCTTCCGAATAGGTGGAGCCCACTTGGAAAATTCGTAGGCTGATGATCGATGGAAAGTCGAAAATTCAAGTGCACCTCTCTCAAGGGCTCCCACGTCTTCAGGTACTATGTCTCCGGGAAACACTACTTTACTTCATATTCCTCCTGATATTTTGGTCCCCATTCGGAGAAATTTTTAGCACGTCATCTTGAATAAGTTGTGCAAGATGAAGAGCACCATCTTAAAATGTCCATTCAAATATATCATGTAGTGGGAAAATAGTGGGGCTAGGTCTTTATTTATTGTTACGACGACAGTCGGAACAGAAGAAGGTTACCAGCATCAAAAAAGGTTTGCAGACAGAAAACATTTTGCGTAGAGTTGAGGCTATTAATAAAGTCGAATGGGGTAGAGAAATTAACAAATCTAACAGTAAAATTAACGGGGAGATGACAAGCAAGAGAGCAAGATGTAGAACCCTAGTTTGTACATTTTGGTTTGAATAAAACTCCGAAGTTTTGAAGTTAACCGAAGATCAGTCGCACTTGACTACAGACTTCTGCCCTCCGAATCCAGTCAATGTGTTGATAACCTGAAAAAAAATTGTGGTCCGTAATTTTAGGCCAAAGTGATACATTAATAATTTATATCAAGTTTAGGTCTTAAGTTGAAACAACGTCAGAGGAACATCTCCTACGTCACCATACACACCGTACATCTAGAAATTCGTGAAACCCAAAAAAAAACGAATCGTTGTTAGCTATTTCAGATTCACTTTGTTTAATTCCGCCTACGTCAATAATCAAATTATTAGGTACGCAGTAGTGAACTGCACTATTTCGGATGACAAATTGGATTGTCTTTTATAAATTCGAAACAAAAATACTTACATTGGCAACTGACTGATAAACATGGCTAGTCTCATACGGTCCAGTTCCATAGAAAGAGAATTGATCGGGCTTCGCATATTTTCTTTTGATTCTCTTTCGCAATGTCATTTTCGGGTTGAAGATGAAGTCCGCCATCATACCTACCCAGCTTCCATGAGTTTGCCAGTCTTTGTAGTATTCTGGAGCGATTTCGCGGACCTAGAAAATATTTTCATTTTGCTGTGAAATCATACATATTTATCGTTCTCCGATTGGAACCAGGCTGCAAAGTTCACTTCTGATGACCTCATCAAATATTTGATATTTGATAATCTTCAAAACGTCGGGACGATGATCTTATGAAAGCCAAAACTCGCATCAAATTACAAATTTCCGCCCTTTCATTTCAAACGCTTTTCGTCGTATATCCGGCACCCGTAATTTCCATAAATGCCGGCAGCGCGGGTGCGCAGGATTAAAAATAGCTACGGCCTGCTATGACCCGACCCGTTTACAAGTGAAAAAAAGATGACTAACCTTTGGGAGATTCGATCCTGTAATATAGGGGAAGTCGTGATGCTCAACATGGTAACCGACGTTGAAGACTACCATATTGATTGGTCCGTAGTAACTGGAAATTAAAAGATAATTCGAGATTTACATTATTTGTATGAGTCTCACCTATAAGTTTCCTGGTCCTTCTTGAAAACGTAATGTTCAGAAACAAAATGGCCAGCACATGGATGCAATCCCATTCCAAGAACAAGTCCTCCAAACAAGAAGAAGAATGATTTTGGTCCAAATTGAGTATAGATGAAACTACTGAACGCCAATTCAATTGCGACATTAATCAGTTCCAAATCAGTCATGGATTTCGGGTAAAGCATAAAAGGTCGAATCCCGTAGAAAAGTGGTTGAAGACTCATCCATATCATCTTTCCGAGCCATGTACGGAAAACTTTCGCTTCGAACTCAGTGGGCACATCAGTATCAATCACATCTTCTCCTAGATTACGATGATGTTCTAAATGGTACTTTTTGAATGATATTGACATTGGAATACACATTGGTAGGTTGGCGATAAATCCAAAGATACGGTTCTGTAAAGATGAGAGTTGAGCATTTCGAAAACTATCATGCCAGATCTTACCGCAAGAGGTCTACTTGTTCCAAATGCTTGATTATGACTAACTTCGTGAACAGCAAGTGTCAGGGAATGGTTGATAGTTCCCGATACAAAATATGCTTGAAGGACGACTAAAAGCCAGTCAGAATCACGGAGTAAATATGCAAAAACAATCTGAGCAAGAACCATACAAACGACAACGGGTCTGAATGCTTTGTCTTGTCCAAACAGTTCCTTGATCTGAGGATATTTCGCCAGCATCTCTTTGCGCCTAGATGCATGTGGCTCTTCTGTGTAGGCCCATGCGAAATCCTCTTCCTTGGCCGGAGCCTGACCCATGTCTGAAAAATTTAATTTTTTGATTTTTTGTCTATACGAGGGAAACTATATATATAAAGTGAAGGATATTTATTATACTGGTATGCAAAAATCGGGGCTCTGGAAGAGAAAATTCGGACCAATAGTATAAAAAAGAGGACCGAAATTTTCAGGTCAAAGTGGTTTTCGTTACGGGGACCGTTAGGTTTCTCTTTCGCAGCTCCGATTTTTTCATACAAGAATAATAGCAACAACTAAGACCAGGGTGATTATTGATGAAAGTTACTAAAATAAGGGAAAAAAGGAGCAAGAAAATTTTTTTGATACTGTCCGTCAGTCAGACTGGTTTATCAGAAACTATAAGAAAATGTGTGGGAGAGGAAGGAGAAGGAACGAGACTAAAGAGAAAGATAGAGTGCGGTAAAGAGAATGAGAATCAGAAAGTAGGCCGAATGAGGGATAGAATCAGGAGAAAAGATAATTGACACATTGTTATTTGTTGATATAGTTTAGTTCACACTCCACAAATCTAGGTCGTTCGGAAATTTATTTGCTCACATCTCACAAAAAAATTGTTCTTTGATTTTTCAAAGCTCTTGGTATTCCTTTTGAAATGAATTTACTTCAGGAACTTTTTTTCAGTACAGTAACGAGCCAGAATGAGCTAAACGAGTCCAATGTCTTTGACGACAAAACGCCACTTTTCAGCTGATAAGAGCCGGAGCCCGCAATCGCACTTTTTTCTCACGTAAGTTCAAGTATCGGGCGGTGCACCAACCAATAAAGTCAGACACAATTTGGAGGAATTATATGCAATTTGAAATTAATTGTTTATCAATTACAATCAGAATAACAAAAAACGACAAAAAAGAGATACAATAAAAACACTTGATAAGAAGAATCTACAAGACTAAAATTTCCTACAAAAAAGTATGTTTTCAAAGAGCAGCCGCCATTGCGGGTGTGGCGTCATCAGTTGTTTCCTCTGTTTTCTTTTCATCCTTCTTCTTCTTTTTGTTCTTCCGCTTCTCGATCTGCAAAAAAGAGAAATGAATATTTTGAAACAAAGGAATCCATAGCAACTTTGAAGTCAATTTTCACAGGGAACACAAAGTTTCATAGAATGTTCTTGGTCTTTGTTCTGATAGATTCCTACTTGGGATCAGTTCGCGTTATTACAACCAGTCATCATACCTTTTCGATTTCTTCTTCTGTTGGAACTGGCAACCATGGTTTCACATCAATTGCATAGTTCTCTTCACCTGGAATCGTCATGAGAAGTGCCCGATTGATGAAGGGACCGAGTGCTGGATTACGGTGAGAACATGCAGCGGCAATTACAGTAGCAATATTGGCTTCAATCTGTTCATTTGGCATCGACAATCTTCCAACAACACAGTCACTTAGCCCCCAAATTGGATAAACTGGGTCACCATTGATATTCAATTTTACTCCATTTTTGAATTTCTCGATGAGTTCTGGAAGGTTTTCTCCAAGTCCTCCGTTTGCTCTTGTTGGGAATCTCGTTTTGAGAATTCCACGAAGAGGCAAAATCGAGGATCCCATATCAGAGTGGGATACACAGAAATCGTAGTCATCAGTTCTGAACTGTCCCTTAATAATTTTCTTGATTGTGTCTTGTCCAAGAGCCATTTCAGCACCAGATTCGACTGCAAGTTCTTGAAGCTTCACATCGTTTGCAAAAGCAAGAATTGTTCGTTTCTCATTGTGATTGAAAGGGAACGGAACTGGCACGATCTCATCACTTCCTGTAATCATTTTCGTTTGCTTTTCTGTTGTCATGTTCAGTTCAAGACGGAGACGAATTGGTGCGTTCGGATTATTGTAGATGGAAGGACTTTGAAGTTCTCGATGCATATCAAGTGCTTCAGCAACGGTGTAATATTGGGTTTTGAAATGAGACCTATAAAAGAAACGGATTGTTCTAACGATTATGGGGAAGATCATACTTTATAAAGACGTCAAGAGTCGGTTTCTCTGGAAGATTGGATTCATCATCAATGTTAAGTCTTCCAGGATACTGTTGAGAAGGAGACAATAGATTTTTCATTCGCCGAATATTGATTCTTTCCATAAACGAATATTGTTTTCTAGCTGCCTCCTTTTCTTCTCTTTTCATTCTTCTTTCCAATTTCTGCTGACGAGTAATTGTTTGTTTCAAGGCTCTTTTACGTCCTGAAACAATATTTGATTTTGAAGACATAGATATTAAAACTCACCTCTGATTTGAACAACGTCAGCCGCAACTGGACGGAGCATGGTGCTCCCTGAAGCAGATATCGTCTGTCTAACTAATGATAACATCCTGAAGAATATCGAATTTGAGAAATCATTCAAGCAACAGGGAAAAATAAATAAATGCTGTTCAAAACAGGTATAACAAGCTAGAATCAGTTGAGAAAAGCTGACGATGTTTATTGATTCGGTACTTTTCGAAAGAAAATTTGTGCAAGTCAAGAGATAAATCTAATCAAGAGGGAAATAAATAGAGAAGGGGAATGTCGATATAATTCGAATAGGACTTTTGGTTTTCACATTAATATACATGTACCATTCCGTAGAAGAACACCCAGAGCAGGACGAAGGTCAGAAGACCATTTCCATGGGACCAGGTGAAGGAGTTTCTCTCTGGAAAGTAGCTGAGCCAGTTTCCTTGAGCTTTCACGTTCCATATCAGCGCTTGAATTCCCACTGAGATGAAGTAGAGAATAAATCCTTGGAATCCAGTGAGACCGAGAATACCTGAAATTCCAGTTTTGCACAAACATTTATAGAAATAATTGTTTTAATTCGATATCACAAAAACTATATTGTAAAATATTACCGGCAGCCATTCCAGCAGCACACGATTGACATGTTCTTCCGAATTCGAGAGCTTCTACATTATTTGTGATCGCCGCAGTACTGTAAATTCAATCGTTTAACTTGAATATTAGCTAAAACCTCACTTGTAACACTCGTCGTTTTTCTTCTCCGTTTTCGACGACTTCTCACTCATTTTCCAGGCTGAAATATAAGCAATCAACTGAATGGAAATTTGTATATTCAGCAGCAGTATATTTAAAAAAGTTTTATGAAGGAATTTTTGAGATATATCTTTTTAAAAAAGAAGAAAAAAGCTTCTTCAAAGAAAAAATAAAATCGGTAAAAATGGAATGGTGCAATTTGTCGTGATGGTGTATGTGCTTGCACGCAATTGCGGACCTCATTTTCTCTTCTCTCCCCTCATTCTGATTTTTCCTCGCTTAAACTTTGTAAAATTCACCTGAATTATTGAATTAATTGATTTTTATTTTTTTACTAAAAGAAATGAAATTTCAGATGCTTCGAAGTCTTCAACATGTAGAATCCCACATAAACCAATGTCGTCGAATTTCGACTACATCTACACTTCTCAAGAACAGAGCTGGTAAAACTAAGGTTCGATACTTTTTTATTTTAATAGTTATAATATAAATTCGAGAAAAAAAATAATTAACTTATTTTTCGTATTTTTTGCTAGCGCTTCTGATGCGCAGAAAACCACTATTTTAATTACAGTCAACATCGAATCGGACACAACTTCTGACTTATGAGATGGCTCAAAAACCGCATCACATCGGCGTCAGAAAGTCTTGGCTCACTTGGCATTCACAAAACCTCGAAGGTTGAATAATTGGATTGAAGATAACATTTTGAAATAACATTTTCAGAGTTCCGACAATCACAACCACTGGTTGTCGCTCAAGACGAAGTCGTTCGTCGTTTCATCAGAGGATTCTTCCCGCAAAATCTCGTAGTCAGCGGAAACGAGGTAATTCTTTGTGAATGATAAGTAATTTTTCTAACTTGAATTGATTCTGCCAACTAAAAAAACTATATATTGAATCATACCCCAAGAAATGTTTATCAATATCAAGCAACATTATTCAGATATATTTTTTTAAATTTCGAATTTCAAACTAACAGTAATCTGTTTGTAGATTGTGATTAAACGACGAGGAAACGTGCTAATTGTTGCTGGCTTCCTCCAGTATTCTCGTAGACTGGACATTCGGCGTATCTACTGGATGTTCGGATTTGCAGAAGAATTCCTATCGATTCTACTGAAACAGCCTGTGAAATTGGAACTGTCGTTCGTGGAGTCGGAAGAGACCGTGGCATACAACTACATCTAATCATTTCTTTTAGTTTTAGTAAATCGTAGTATTGTTTTTTTTTATTGTTTCTGTTACGATCCAAAATAAAATCTTTAAAAATTCTAATTTTCTGAAGTTTGGCTCCCGGAAAACCACACAAACACTGTGATAAAACATCATCATGCCTCAAATTTATCAAATAGTGATTCGCGACAAAATCGATAAACAATTGTGCTCTCTCGCTCAGCACACTGATAACCCAACTGATGTCTTCAGTATTAACTATTGCGCCCTCTCGACCGTCCTTTTAACTATACGTGATTCACAGCTAACTATGCCTTGCTATTCTACCCACTGATAATCATTCCGTGGCTTATAAAATTGCAGTCGGTCGTGGCGTGATTCTGCTCCAAAGACGTCGCTGTTACATTGATACTCGATTGACCTAGATAATTTCATCACTAGATGGCTTCTTCTCCTTCAGTGGATGACTCTCGTCGGTCAGCTGTTCCACCAAAAGAGCCAAATGGACGAATTTGTACAGTAGGTGAAAGAAGGAACATTTGGAGTTTCAATTAGGATTTCGTATCAACACTGATTGTTGAATGACTTTATGGGTCAATCATATTATTTTGTCACAAAATATCGGAGCCGTGGACGAGAAACAAGGTCCCAACCTAAGTAAGGCAACCTAAGTAAGGTCCCACAACGACATCTACTGTAACCCAAAAATATCAATATTTTGAGGATTTATTTTCTCTGTTTTCGTGTGTTCTCAGTCAACTTTTTCTCAATCAAAATTTTGATTTCCCGACTTTTAAAAGAAAATTAACAGAAAAATCGACGTAAACCAGAAAGAGAAATTGAATTCGGAAAATGTAAATATTTTCAGGTTACGGTAGTTGTCGTTGTGAAACCTTTAGCAGCGGCCACAGGCGTTTCTCCTCCAGAGCTCTGATTGCTTGTACCAGAATAATATTTTGAGTTTCATCTGTGAAGCGCAACTTGTGATTTTGTATCAGAATGAATTCTTTAATGACTTCATGAGTCGTGTCTTATAAGACAAATTTATGTAATTCCTTTCCAGCACATCTTCAAAATTTCCAGGTATGTTGTGATCGTGCGAACGGATATAATTTTGGAGTTCTAACTTGTGAATCGTGTAAGGCATTTTTTCGAAGAAACGCTGCAAAACACAAGGTAGCTGTACTATTTTGATCTTTAAAGCTTACCATACCTTGTTTTAGGATATCAAATGTCCGTTCTCCGATTCCTGCCAAATTACTTCTGCATCTCGTAAGTTTTGCCAGGCGTGCCGTCTGAATAAATGCTTTGCCGTTGGAATGAGCAGTGAATGGCTAAACGATATAAAACCAAAAACTTCTGGATCTGGAAAGTTCAAAAGAAAGAAGCCAGAAACAAAAAGTCAATTGAAATTGGAAGTAGAAGACACTGAAGATTATATTGAGAATGAAGAAGAAGAGCAAATCAGTGTGCCAAAAGCATTGCTAGAAAAGCTAATTAACAGAGCAAATGAGTAAGTTGGGGATCATTTGGACAAATTATACGTCACTCTTTTATTCTGCAATTTTCCTTATCTATCTTTTTTGAATTCGAACCATTATCTTTTTTCTGACACTGCACTCTGATCAGCAAACCAACTACATCAGTCACAAATGTTCAACTTGAATTTCAGGAAGCCAAAAGATCATTGTATTTGTAAATGTCAATGCGGATTCTATCCAACCTCCCAACGTCTCACTGCCTACACCCCGGAAGACCAGACAATTGTTGTTTGTTCTCTGATGAACACTTTTAAGAGTTTCAGAATTTTTCAGAGCAGTACAGTAACCAAAAACTCGTTCTCACAACCTTCTCATCACTCTGACTCATTTTCCTATTCGTCATCTTCTTCAACCCTCTCACCAATGTCAGTTATCAGCTGTGCTCCATCATCTCATGACTCCAGAAGCTACAGTACCCCTCAGATTGTTCCTCAGTCGCCTTCTAATTATAGAGTTTCTCCTCCTTCCATGCCTGCTTCGATTACAGGTTCTTTAGTTTCTTAAATGTAATTCCCAAAATAGGATTTTTCAGATATGTCTCCCCAGATGACATCTCAATATCCACAAATGTTTTCTCCATTCCAATTCAATTTCATGTCCCAGCTGTCTTGTTCGAACAGTTTCTTGAATTTTCCTCCTCCAATGCCAGAAAGATCGTGGAGTCCAGTTCAGTCAGTGCAAGTGGAGCCATTAAATGAAGCAGTTCCATCAGTTTTGATCAAGAAAATTCATCTGAGTGAGTTCGAGATCCATTGAATACAATTATGTTAAAACTTTCAAAGTTCAGAGATCGACAAGTATCTTGGAATTCTGACTAGAGAAGAAATGACTCTACTGGAGGAACTCCACATACAAAACGAACCTTTAAATGCTCCATTAATAAAATGGCATAATCCAGATAGTATTGATGGAGTTTTCAAAATTATTGAAGAGGCTCTTCGGCGGATTGTCAACATGGCTTGTCAACTGAGTCTCTTCAGAGAGCTACACGTAGATGATCGCAAGAATCTTTTGAAAAGTGGTTTCGGAGAACTACTAATTGTTCGCGGGCTGATGGCATATGATAGAAGTGATAACAGTTGGAATCATTCATTTGGGGTCGGAGGAAAAATGGAAGTCAAAGTGGACGTTCTGAAAAATCCCAAACTGGAAGAACACTACAAAGCCCATGTCAACTTGATAGCGACATTTGGAGATGATGTGAGGAACAACGAAAACCTTATGCTCTGTTTTAATGCAGCTGTCATATTTCATCCTCGTGAGTTTGGAAATGGGAAAAACTATAAGTACATTGTTCTTTAGATTTAACTACACTACGGGAAAGCAATCGTGTTCATGCAACTCAGGCCAAATACTTTCAAATGCTTTTAAAGTGTGTACACCTTTCTTTTCTATACCGAATGATGAAATTTCAGATTGCTCACTTTTGAATATGGAAAAGAAAAAGCAGATATTGCCTATAGTAACCTTCTACATCAAGTCGTCGAACTTCATCGCGTCAATCGAACCTTACTCCGCGTCTTTTATGGTTTAGATATTGCCCAATTAGATCCATTAATTCGAGAACTGTGTTCTTTTCAATAATCATTTATTAACATAAATTTTGCACATATTGCACACTTATTAAAAGAAAATGTTTCGAGAAATTGCACATAGAAAAACGAAAGACGGAAACGAAGAGTGATTGAAATACACGTATAGCTGGATCGAAATCAAACAAATTTAGGTTACTTTCTTCTGATGATGGTTACTTATTCCTCCTTCAACCACTTTTGGCATTTGGCAACGTAGATTTGGGAGCGAGCACAAGTGAGAGCTGGATAGTAGTTTTCGATGAAATAGCAGTGTTCCTTGGCGAATTCCTCAACAGTGTCGAACAAGAATTGACGGGCAAAACTGCGAAGGTTCAAGCATTGATGTTTGGTCACAACAGCTCTCTTCTTGTTCTTTTTGATTCTGCGAGAACGAGTCACTGGTGCTTCAGTGGTGGTTGTGGTAGCCTCCTCCTCGTCTTCTTCAGCAATCATTTCAGCTTCAATGACATCGTCTTCTTCGTCTTCTTCCTCAGCAGCTTTCACAACTTCTTCTTTCTCTTCTGGAGCTGGAGTTGGTGCTTCGGTAGTCGTGGTGGTTGATGTTTTGGCTTTCGATAGACGAATTCTTTGCATAACTCTCTTTCTGACTTCCTTGTTCAACAGTTCCTCTTCCTGTTCCTTTGTGAACATCTGAACCTTGCTGCTTCTTTGTTCCATAGCATCATTCATTGGAGTGTCGTTTTGTGGTTTCTCTTGCGCCAACTCGTTTCTTTTTGGACTGTCCTGAACCTCATCAACTCCATCGAATTGCTCAGCGAATTCCTCAGATGGGGGAGATACACTTGGTGCAACTTGAGTCTTCCATTGTTCATCGTAAAGATCTGGGAAAGTTCTGATCTCCTTCTTCTCCTTCTTTTCCTTCTTGTGACTCTTTCTTAGCTTTCTCTTCTTCTTTGGTGGCTCAGTTGTTTCCTCTTGCTCCTCCTCAACGAATTGCGTTTCCTCTACCTTCTCGTTCTGAAATAATTAAGTATGCTGCTGTAAGCAATTAGAGGCACCGCTCCCGGCTGAGAAGTGAACATGAAAAACCAATTTTGGTTAAAAACAAAAGAAGCATCTCAACCGGTGCAGTCCGAAGTAAAAGTGCAAAAACTAATAAGTATTACTTCTTCAACTTTGACGATACGTGGCTTTCGAATCTTCTTTTTACGGTTGATGGTGTATACACGAACGCTTCCCTGAGAGACGAGAGTTAGATAAGTGAGAGTGGAACAGTTAGTCACAAACAAATCAGTTAAAGAGATTTTACTCACTTCTTTCTGAAGAAGATTGATTGGCTCCTGCTCTTCTTGAGCTTGAATCTCAATTGGGTCGCTCATCTGAACAGTTTTTGCTCCGAATTGACGAGAATGCATATCTTTTGCCTTCTTTTCAAGATAATGAATCTTTCTTCTTGGAAGAGACTTGCGTTTTGGTTTTGGAACTTCAGTGCTTGTCACTTCTGGTTCTTCAGTAGTTGTGGTGCTTGTAGTGGTTGTAGTTGGATCCGTAAACAGATTCACCTAAAAATACAATCAGGTTTCAAAAAAAGCAAGCAACTTGAATTTTTATGATTTCAAAAGGATCGCCTCAAAAAAGGGAAAGTTTAGCCACTTACCATTGGTGGGAAAGTTGGGGCCAAGAACTCAGCAGCGTCGGATTTCTGGAAATTGTTAACTAATTTGATTATGTTCAAACCAGAACACGAACCACTTGTTTAATCTCAACTCTCTTTGGTTCTTCAGGTAACTGTGGAAGTAAGGTGTTTGGAAGAATTTTGACCGATCCATTCACATCCTTCACAACAACAACCTGTTCATAAACACTGAAAGAAGAGTGTGTCTATGTGATAATTGTTGTATTTTCTCACGTTTTTCCGTCTTTGGTGACTGGACGATACATGATTTCAGTGGCTGGTTTAGCGGCAGTTGCAGCCCTGAAATATGACATGTGTTCCTCAAAAACTACCCCATTCTGCTTTATTTTTCTTGCTTCTTGTTGTTTTTTTCTCTCCTTTGACCATCACCCGCCAATTTCCCCCCTTATGTTTGAACCGGTTTAGCTGGTTAGTGAGTGTCAAACGTCAGGAACATGAAAAAAGAAGAAAGAAAAGAGTCAAAATGAAGGATTACTATCAAAAGAACATTCTTCTCTTACATCTGAAGAGCGGGCATTTGAAGTGGAACAGGAGGCAATGGAACCAAAGGTGGTAGGGTAATCATTGGCTCTTGTTGAGGTCGTTGTTGGGTCTTTTGTGGTTGTTGAGCTGCTTGAGCTGCCTGAGCCTCTCGGATAGCGTTTCCAGTAGCTGAGATGAGTCTGAAATGGACGTTATAAGAGTTAGTTTCAATCCGAAGATGCTATGAGTTTCGAAGAAATTCAAACAATATTATCAGCTCACAAGAGCACAAACACGAACATTAGATTTTCACCAAGTCCAAAAAGCTAGAGTTCTGAATTTGAATTCTAGATATTTTTAGTATACAATTCCTTACTTGGAGATGGAGAAGATATCCTCGTCATCCTCAACTTTCTTGGCAGCGAGAGTTGGACGATCATTAAGTGCTTTCTGTTCTTGTGCCTTCACGTCGTCCACCTGAAAGTTCAAATTGGCATCTTTCCAGTTCCACAAAAGCTTTTTGAATTCTCGCAAATTCGAAATACGTTCATCCGTAGAAGAACTTCACACCCAATTGGCAACGTTTCCGGGACTACATATATCTCAATGTTTACTTACCGTCTTGAAGCTGTACGACTCCTCATCATCCTTCTTTTTCTCTACTCTCTCCACCTCTTCTTTCTTCTTTTCAGCCACAGCTTCTGGCTGCATCTTCATATCCTTCTCACTGACGAATCCTGCATCTCTGGCAAGTTGAGACATGATATCGGCAGGAAGCTTCAAAAGAGAATCATAGACGTCTTCACGAGCCTTCACGACTTTCTGTGGTTCTGGAGTGGAAACATCTGGTTCAACACTAGTGGATGTCTGGTTTTGGCTCTTCATTATTTCTGGCACCTCTTTAATTGCATCAATTGTATCTCTAACAAGTGATCGGACATCGATAAAATGATCTTGAGAAAGAGCAACTGCCAGGAGAGCCGGCAAAACTACGAAGAGATGCCTCATCTGAAAAGAGAAAAGTAAAAAGATACAAAAGGAGAAAGTGTTTAAAAGAATAAGAATAAGAAGGAACAAATGTTCCTTCATGATACATCTTTGTTGAACAAGAAAGGGTAATGAAATTAGAATGAACACCCGGAAAGCCAAGAATCCCTCAAAAGTAAAATGAAATGAAGCGTTCAACCCGGGGTGGGATGTCTATTCTCTACTCCGCCTCCTCATCTTCCCTCGGCTACCTGTATATAAATTGACAAATTACACGAAGAGGACCCGAGAGAAAGTTGGTAATTAGAAGAGAGAAAGGATTATTTGGCTAGGAGGGGCAACCAGCGCCCCTTTATGTCTGCAAAGTGAATTCAAAAGCATAAGTGACGAAAAAAACGGAAACGAGATATTAGATATAATAGGAGGAGATGATGATGTTGTGTTTGTAAGCGTTAGATCGGTTATGGATAGCCATGAATCTTGAGAAAGGGAGAGAAAGGCTTGTATTCGGCAATGTTAGCGAGATTTGGTGAGATATCGTAGTGTCAAGAATGTTGCATTCTCCGAGGATAGAAAAACTCAAATAGAAAGACAATAAGGAAATTGAAGGGTTCAATTGCCTAATCGGACTGAAAACTTTCACAGCTCGGCCAGATACTGTGTTCAGAGGATGGTCAGATTCCGGATAAGACCGCTACAAAAGCCGACAAAACTCTGACCAACTTATGACAAGGTTCCGAACTAGTAGTATTTCAACTTTCAATTTAATACCAAAGCTGGACCATGGCCCGCTATAGAGCCGTTTTTAGGCAAGTTCGGCCCAGAACCCGGCCAATATCCGCCAAAAAAAGGGTTCCCCTCACATTCTGACCAGAGGTATTAAGCCGACAGCTGAAAATGGATAGCAAGATTTGAAACAAAAAACAGAACTCGTCTAATGTTGGGTTACGGTATCTGAAGAGAGGATAGAACGGAGAAGTTGTGGGATACTAAAAACGAAATCACAGGATGAAAAGTTATGATTCTCACTAAAAATGTAAAGTTTTACTGTGTATGCAGCACAGAGGAAAGCTACGATAGAAGGATCACATGAAGATCTCAATCCTACGAGAAGCTTCACAACCTTCAACGAAGAGAACACCTTTGGAAGTGATGGGACGTTGAAGAAAACGAAATGAAATGTATCTTATTATCACCACTTCTGGCTATTTGGAAGCATGGAGGCGGGGGCACACAAAAAGCGAAACGCACACAAAAATCCCCCCATACGAAGACTATCTCTCGCCAAAAAGAGGTCTCGATCAAGTTCTCTTTTTGAGAGAGAAAAGAGAAGCCTGATATGTAGAAGAAGAAGCAAAAAAGGGAAGACGAGAATCGGCAATCTACTGACCGATTGAAACAAACAAGCCAGTTTCTGAACGTTTCTGGATAGTGGGCAAGAGATGCGAGAAAATAAAAAAAGGAAGATGAAGAAGAAGAAATGTTAGCTGCGAAATTAATTGAAATAGAGATAAGGTGAAGATACCCTTCCGTTTATGACACAATCCATTCTCGGGATGAGGAAAAAATAAGAAGAAGAAGTAGTAGGGAAATAATAAGGTGTTTTTCAAGTTCGAAATTGATCTTTAAGAATTCACAACTTCAGAGAATTCGGGATGTAAGTTTACATCTTCAATATGTGTTACCGTAAGACCTGTAATAAAAGGGCCTCTTGAAGATTTCACTTTGAACCTACTTATCTCGGTTCCTGGGAAAGATAAAAATTGTCAACGGATAAATTGTTTTTCTTGACATTATAAGTGGTTTGTTAGCCGTTATAATTCCGATATCTTGCATGGGAATTGATATAATTGAGATCAAACTTGACAGTTTGGGGGCCCGTCTATTACAGGATTTACTGTTGATTCTTAAAAACTCCGGTTTTATTTGAATCATCGCACCTTTGTAATAAAAAAATTCAAAATCTTTCAAAACAAATCGTGTGTTTTGTATTTACTAATTGGATTTTAAATCTGAAGATTCCTCGTTAAACTTATCTACATCATGTCCGTTTTACTACTTTACTACTTCATTACCCTTATCCTCCTTTTACTGTTTTCCTTTTTATTCTTTTGCTGCAGATGAAATTAACCGTTTACGACGTTTTTTCCTTCTTCTTTTTTCATTTTCATCCCCTTATCAAGTGTTCCGATCCACAAACCAACCCTCTCTTCATGCTATCATAAAAACAAGCTTTTATTGAATGACCACGTTTAGAGGGAAATCTGATTGAGGGAAAGGGTTAATCCTTATTACAATTGCTTTCGCTCACTGCTAAACAATTTTGTATCTGGATGTGTAGTCAAAGAGAACAGGGGTTATCAAAGTCTATGAACAAAAAATCTTGATTTCTATTTTCGAGAGTGTGACAATACGTTCTGCAGCGCTCTGACTGATCTGCGAAAGGATTTTTTGTTTACATATGAAACATCGGGTTTCTGATTTTACAGAAGCTGTTTTTGCAGCATCTTTAGCTAGCAGAAAATCGGATCAACCTTTGAGTCGTGTCCCATCTGGACCTACACAACAAAAACGAATTCAAATTACCATCGAAAACATTTTATTCTATCCCATCTAGAAAATTTTATTATCATAAAGTTACAAATTCATCGATCTCAAGAAAACAATAAAGTTATTAGCGAACCAATGTGGCTGGTCGGCTCTCACTTAATACAGCCATGGCAAGATCATACACCTCCATTGCATATGGGTACCTTCTCACGAAGGATTGTCGCGCATCCAGATGATTTCTCCTACTAGAGTAGGATTTTTGGTGCAGATCCTGAGCAATGCGCCATCCATATTTGTAGCTTTCGTTAGCATACTCCTCAAGCTCCTTTCATAACATCTGGATTCTTAGTGGGTCACGGATGGACTGTTGAATTAAATCTGATGTGCTATTGAACCCTCTGGAATAGCATATGTCCAGTAATACCGACATTTCCTGAAAATAGAAACTTGGAGGTGTCACCGTTATCCCATTACCAGTGTGTATTGTTTCTCCAGTTCAACAGCTTCATCATATTGCTCTTGTGCTGGTTTAGTTTTGTCAGCCAGTATTGCCTGGCCAATATATTTGGCGGATTTTATCCGCTTGGTCATTTCCAAATACTCATTGAACATTCTATCCAATCGCTCAGCATTCTTGAGAAGAATCCTACGGAAATTTTCCTGAAAACGATAGTGAAGATTCAGGAATACTGTGTCGATAGTTCACCTGTTCATGAAAATGTGAAGAAAGAACTATAACTCGACGATTTGTTTCTTCTTCAGACTGATTCAAGTCGCCGACGATGATAGAGAATTGTTCCTGATAATCGGGTGGAGTTAGACGACGAAGCTGCTCATAATCAAACATCTCTCCTACGACGGCATAGCAGAGGAGAAGAGGAAGGAGAAAAGAAATCATCTCCATCTTTCGAGAAATCTACTTTGCCGGTCTTTTTATGCACTGATTTTTTAGGGTCTCATATGACTGATGGGAATGAGGAGCTGTTTCCCAACAGAAGTAGGAAAACTCCTACGTGATCTTCGATGACTTGAGAGTTGCTTGCAGATAGTTTCAAGAAAAAACTACATGATCAAAGAAGAAGAACTGTAAACCGTAAGACCTGTATTAGAAGAGCCTTCCTTCGAGAGCGACTTGGAAAAATAGAAGGAACCTCTTTAATAGAAGAGCGCCTTCAAGGTGTGTTGTTTGAAATTAAAAATTCTGTACGTTTTGAGTGTAAAATATTCCAGGAATTTTACAGAAATCTGTTGAAAAAACTTGCAAACTCAAAACTTGCGCAATTTTGATGAAATCGCCTGATTTTCAAGAGAATTTACCGATTTTTTAACGAGACTTTGCCGATTTTACAAGGATTCGCCGACAAAAATTTTTGGAAAAAATGGCTAGAAGGCCCTTGGAACAATAAGAAGGCCAGCTCTTCTAATAGAGATTTCATGGCCGATTGTATGATAAGTCAGCAATTTGAAGTCGACAAAAAATAACAAAACAAATATTTTATTCAAGAAGAGAAGAAAGGGTTAAAGCTGATAAATAATTTGATATCAATCGGATGATTTAGCCCATCTGGGGGTTTTGTCCTTGGTTTCCTCCTTGTTGTCCTCCTTGTTGTCCTCCCATTCCACCTTGTCCTCCTTGTTGTCCTCCACCCATTCCTCCTTGTTGTCCACCCTGTTGTCCACCCATCTGTCCACCTTGTTGTCCACCTTGCTGTCCTCCTTGTCCTTGTCCTTGTCCTTGTCCTTGTCCTTGTCCTTGTCCTTGTCCTTGTCCTTGTCCTTGTCCTCCTTGTTGTCCTCCCATTCCTCCTGGAGCTCCAGATGGTGTTGATCCTCCCTGTCCTTGCTGTCCACCTGGCTGACCTCCTTGTTGTGGTTGAGCCAAGACGGCAACTGCGACGATCGAAACAAGGATGAGAGTTGTCTTCATTTTCTGAAACGAGCAAAATTTATATGGAAGGTTTCGAGAAAATTCTGGGGAAAAGAGTCTAAAAGACAGATTGGGAAGAAGAGAAAATGGAATGTGAATGATGGTGCTCTTCACTGACACCTCGTCTTTATATACCGATTCTATTGGATGTAGATGTATGGCGAATTCTCCGTAATCCTCTATCCTCTGATCTTTTCTGTCTCTTTTTTTCGACTCCGCCTCTCATGTTCATGAATACTCCCTAACTATTGAATGAGACAGGTGAAAACCAGGTGCTCATTTTCAGGTGTGACTAATCTTGTTGTTGAAGTTGGCTCTCTGTTTGAATCTCTTTTCATCTCACACTCTCTGAAAATATGGGCATTTTTTAAACTGAAGATCGACAACAATTTTTCAGATGAGTCAGTCATATGATTATGGGAAAACCAAATCAGAGAAACCAAGTGGTTCTCTGATTAGTCACGATTGTAGTGTTGTTATGGCTACTTGTTAATTAAATATCTCGAGATTTGAATAATGTATTATCCTTTGGTTTTTAATGAATAACACGAATAACAAAAACAAGTATAATTATCATAAAAACTGTATGGAGATTTGGGTTTTTGATGAACAAATTGTGAACATATGAGTCACATAGTATTCTTGTACAAAAAATCGAGGCTCCACCGATTCCGAGAAAGGGGTTGTCTCCGAGGAACCGATGATCGAGGCGGAGTTTACTTTGCAACTGCCGCACAGTTCAACTGCGCCACTGCAAAAGCTGAAACTCCGCCCCGATTTCCTCGGAATCGGTTCCTCGGAGACAACCCCTTCCTCGGAATCGGTGGAGTGTCAAAAAATCGGAGCTGTGGAAGAGAAACGCCGGTTGCTGTGGTCACAGGTCTCACAATGAACGCTACCGTAGATTAAACTTTTTTCCCGGATTTATTTTCTTATTATTCGTCTGTTTTCTGTCAACTTTTTCAATAACAAATACTTTTATTTTCCCACTATTTAGCAGTGAAAAACGAGAAAATGAATCTTGACAATACAAGTATGTTTAGGTTACGATAGTTGTCGTTCATTCGGCTACGGCCACCGGCGTTTCTCTTCCACGGTTTTTTGTACCAATTTTTGAATTTTTTTTTCTGAAATTTCTGAGTTCTTTCAAATGCGAAATCATATCAGTTAAAAAGTCTACTTAAAATAATAGTTTTGCATTCATCGGTTAAACTGGGCCAAAGAACATTTCTGAACCAAAAACTAGTCAGACAGATATTGGATTCAGTACAAATATACGCAGTAACCTTACATCGAATTCCTATCGTTTCCCGTTATGACGTGCAATTCATTCGAATTCGTTCAAAATGTGTAGTTTTGTGTCAGAAGACCAAATGACCAAGGGTTGAACTTATAAATTTGATATGAAGAAGAGTATAGTGTTAATGTAGACGTTAGAAACATTTTGTGGCAAGACATTTATGTACAAAGCATCGATAAAATTATTAAAAATAAAGCAAATTATCCAGAAGCGGTAGTGGTGGAGAATCCAGAGAAGTTTGGTCTTCCAGTGGAACTTCCTCCACGCGATCCATGATGTCCACGTTGACCTTCTTGCGATTTCATCGCAACTTCCTGAGCAATGAAGAACAATGCAGCAACTTCCTGAAACAGTAGTATGAAATACACGAAGGGAATTCGGAAAACATACAGCTGGAGATTCTTGTCTCAATTCATCTACAGCTTGCTTTTGAGCTGAAAGGGTCTGATCTTCGTTCTCAAGGATAGACTCCAACGAGTTGAGAACTGAAGAGAGATTCGTGAGGACACTGGTTAGGTTATGTTTCATTTCTTCAAGCTTAGCAGTTACATTGGCGGTGAAAGCTTCGTATTGTTCCTGAAAATCTCCCCATTGCTGAAAGGGATAGGAAAGGAAAGGGGACTTACCGAAACATTGTTGGTCTGTGCCCACGCGGATGTTTGCTCTCCAATTTCAGAGATGGTCAACGAAGAGTTAGTGACAATAGCCATGTATTGTCTACGGGCCTGTTCAGTGACATTCTGGAGGAAAGGAGGCATTGGAAGTCCTTGAAGGAAATCATATACGGCCCCTCCTTGTAAATCTTGTCCTCCGAATCCTCCTTGCCCTCCGAAGCCTCCCTGTCCACCTTGTCCTCCAAAGCCTCCCTGGCTTCCACCGAGTTGTCCCTGTCCTCTATAGAGTCCTTGATCTCTTTGCATTCCCCCTTGTTGCATTTCGACTGACTCATATCCACCTTGCTGGTATTGTTGATAACCGTTCCCATTGCCACCTGGAGCAGCAAGGACAACGAAGAAAATAGTTGTAAGAGCAGTAAGAGATTGAAGCGATGACATTCTGGAATATGAGTGAGAATAAGACCCTGCAATGGGAATATGAGGAAAAACACTTCAAAAGTAATCCCTTATAAAACCTTTGATAGAAGGGCCCCCACACTGTCAATTTTGAGCTCAATTATCTCAATTGCTACAAAAGATATGAAAAATGTGTTTAATTGACAATAAACTTCTAATAAGATGATAAACACTTCCTGATGAAGCTAACAGCTGATGAAGCTAACAGAAGTTAACAGCTATTTCATATCTTTGACAATAACCGAAATAAAATAGCTCAAAGTTAAAAGTTATGGGTCCTTTTATTACAGGTCTTACGGTAATTTCCAAGGTGAGAGGGATATTTTCAAATAAAAAAGTCAAATGAATGGATACTTTCCACCCTGACCTTCTGGTTATATACCTTCTATTGTGCTCTCGATCATTGGTAAACAGTTTCTCTTTTTCTCAGTTTCCATGTGAACTGTCTGATCCAGAAAAAATACGTTTCGAAGAGACGCAGTGTCGTTTTCTATGTGTGTTTTCGCCGACATGGGGGAGGAAGAGACACAAGTGATGCTGAACTTTTTGTATCATCCTTTTGGTTTGCCGGATTTTATGATGTATGCAAAACCTGCTATTTTGAATATTCACAGCCTGATTTCATTTTCCTGGTGCGATGGTCGTTATCTTTGTGATAAACTATAAACTACAAATTTTTTTCCAGAGACATGTTACTAACAATAGAAAAACAAATAAACAATATGAGTCAGGGATGTTTGCTGCGAGTAACACATCGCTTTCTTTTGTTTAGTTTTGATGTTTGAAGTCTTGCAGAAAATTATTATGTCATACTGTATACCAGTTTAACAACCGATACAAGAAAAGTCAATATTTTCGAATTAAGAAAGATGAATTTTCTCAGAGAATATCAATTGATGTTTATTTAACGTTTGACCCAGTGGCTGTTCAAAAATAAATGTTCAACAGTGAGAAATGATTTAGGAAGAGCTCATCTTGTTCTTCTTAGCAGTCTTGGTAGTTCCGGTGGTATTGTTAGCATTGTCACCTCCGAATGGTCCGCGTCCACCTGATCCTCCCTGTCCACCGCGTCCACCTGGGCCTCCTGGTCCTCCTGGCCCTCCTGGACCTCCTGGACCTCCTGGTACACCGTGTGGATGAGACAACTCCATGATAGTGTCAACTTCAATTGGATAGTTCTCTCTGATAGCATCGATAGCGGCCTTAACTTGAGCACGAGTTTGGTCCTTGTTATTGAAGATGGCATTGAGTTGGGTGTTCACGTTAGCCAAGTTTCCGATGACTGTCGAGATATTGGTCTTGAGCTCATTTTCAAATGTAGTTTTGTTTTGAACGAATTCGTTGTAAACGTCCTGCAATGTGTTTTATAAAAAAGTTCCAAAATTACTGTTTCTACAAAATATAAAACCTGAGAAGTAATACTCACCGAAACTCTATAGGTGCTTGCCCAGGCTGATGTTTGAGATTCAACTTCAGTTTGGGTGAGGTTTTCGTTGCTGATGATGTCGAAGAATGCTTTGCGGGCATCTTCCGTCACATTTTGAAGGAATGGGGGTGGTGGTGGACCTTGGTGCCCTCCAGGTCCTCCACGACCTCCTGGACCACCTCCTTGTCCTCCATGGCCTCCACCGTTACCACCAGTTCCTCCCTTAGCCAAGGCAACAGCAGAGATACAGAAAATAATAAAAAGTTTTGAAAGCATGTTGAATGAATGTGGGTATCATGTTTTTTGAAGTCGCTTTTATACAGCCACCCAAATCTGGTGTTGATGCAGATCTTCTCGTTGGATTTGTTGGACTCGCGCACGCTGTCTGAAGAGAGAGTGTGTTGAATGAAGAGGTGAGTTGGTTTTATCACTGAACTATGTGCCAGTTCTTGTTTAGCTGTAGCCGTGGAGACTTTGACAAATGCACATATTGGTGGAGATGTCTGGAGCACACGGGTTATTCATCGGAAGATGTGGAAGTTCTCATAGATTATCGCTCGAAGAACCAAGAAATTGTTGTTGATGTATGGCGAGTTGATGGGAAGAAATGAGCTTTTACATTGCCGATATTCAACAAAGATACAAAATGAAAAAAACAACTTCCTGACAACAACTTTTTAGATGAAAAATAGAGTTTTTACTTTTATTTCGAAGGATGTCATTATGTTTCCCTTCTAATTCGAAAACTGATTTCAGATGAAGAACTTGAATTATTTGATCATAACAATTGTAGTTTCTTCTGCAAAAACTTGCTCGAGTTTTTAAGGTATTTCTTATCCCCGAGTTGCTGACTTTCTACCTCTAAATCGGTTTTACCCCGATGAACCCAATATTCTTGTATCCTCCGAAATATTTTTCAAAAAAAAATCAGCTTCCAGGCGGAACCGAATCTTTAAAAAAGAGATTTTAAAGGGCTCAGTATCCAAGGGTACATCGAAAAAGGGTACATCGAGATCTTAGGGTACATTGGATCAGAGGGTACATCAGATCTTAGGGTACATCAGGGAAAGGATCCCAGGGTACATCGAAAAGTTCTTAGGGCACATCAATCAAAAATACTGTAGTTTTCCACTGGAAGATATTTTGTCTGGAAAACCTTCCGAAAATTATTGCTTTCTCCACCTCCGCACTCCTTTCTCCTTTAGAAACCACCGAAATTATGTACGGGTTGTGGTGGTCGACGCGAAAATTGGCAAAGTGGTCTATAGTGGTGTGTGTGCGTGCACGGAAATCTGCAGTAGCGAGTTCAAGTTCGACCAGATCCAAATGGTTTGTTTTTTGTACTTGAAAACTAATTTCATTTCGTAGTCTTTTTAACGGTTTTGTATATTTGTGTTTCCGAAAAATCTGAAGAGTTTGAAAGAATTTGGATTTTTTTTCAAATGTAAAATGCTTCCTGTCCTGGCACATTTGAAATGTGTCTTTGGTTGAAAGTTCGTTCTGATAAATATCGAGTTTTCGACTTGTTTCCTATTTCCGATTTCAGTATAATAAGCTCCTTCAAAAAAACTTCAAAAAATCTATCAATCCATAAAACTAATTTTTAAATGGTAATTTTCAAATAAATACAGACAAAAAAACAAAAAAATGGTGCCGTTTATAGCAAAATATCTTCCAGTGGAAAACTACAGTATTTTTGATTGATGTACCCCAAGAACTTTTCGATGTACCCTGGGATCCTTTCCCTGATGTACCCTTAGAACCACCATGAGATGTACCCCTTGAACCTACCTCCCAGATGTACCTTAAGATCTGATGTACCCTCTGATCCAATGTACCCTAAGATCTCGATGTACCCTCGATGTACCCTTTTCTGATGTACCCTTGGATACTGGGCCATTTTAAAGGGATGATTTCTTCTATCTGTTCATTTACTGGATCTGTTTTTCTCAAAAGTTTAGTTTTCCGATCCCTTTTTTATGACCGTTTTTAAAAATTTCTGTTTGTTGCAAGTTTTGCATGAAAACTTTGGTATCCGATTAGATCAACCGAAAAGGATTGAACAGTAAAAATGAATTTCAGAATTGGAAACATGTGAACATCGTAGATATTTCTTAACTAAAACGACATTTTGATCAAAACTGCTTTAGACAAAAATTTTCAAAGGTTCTTAACGAGTCAATGAGTTTCACAAAGTTTATTAAACATCGAGTTGAAAAAGGAACACATAAGAATTATCGTGCTTTCGTGTTCTTCTTTTTTGTGGAAGTTGAAGTGGACGTTGTGCTCTCAGCGTTGAAGTCTCCATACAGATTGATGTATCCATTGTTTCCATAATTTGAGTTTGATCCATAATTCCCATAGACTGCGTTGTTTCTATTAGTATTATCGTAGTAATTGTTACTGTTACCGTATCCATTCATTTTACTATACTGTTCTTGTTCGTGTTTGTTTTGAAGATAGGAGATAATTGAGAACTCCTGCAATTAACAAAATAGAGTCATGGTTTTGAGAAATATACTGTACCGTTGGATTCTGTTGTTGCAATTGTTGCAACGCCGCCTGACGATCGTTTGCTGAAGAGCTTTTGTTCGATTGAATATTTTCAAGAGCTGCTCCAACTGTTGACAGGTTGGTGATCATGGCAGAAACATTCTGAAGAGCTTGATTGTGAACTGTAGTCCGATTTATTTGGTATTGCGAGAATTCGACCTGAAAAAAAGAAAGTTAAGAAAACATCAGATTCTGAAAAATTTACCTGAACACCATTTGTGGAAGCCCAGTTGGTAGCTTGCTCATTAATTTGATTGGTTGTTAGAGATTTGTTGTTGACAATACTGAAGTAATCTTGAGCAGCAGATGAGCTCATGTTATTGAGAAATGGTGGCATTGGCTCGAAAGTTCTACCGTTTGAGTTTCCAGAGTTATATCCTCCTTGGAATCCACCTTGGTTTTGGGATCCTCTGTTGAATCCGCCCTGGTTGCTCTGTCCGAAACTGTTTCCTCCGAATCCGGACTGACCTCCGAACCCAGGGTGACCTCCAAAGCTAGATTGGCCACCAAAGCTAGACTGCCCACCAAACCCAGATTGTCCTCCAGAGATTTGACCAAAGCCTGATTGACCACTGAAGCCTCCTTGACCTCTATTATGCCCTCCGAATGACTGCTGACTGTTGAATCCTCCAGATTGGAATTGTTGCTGAGGAAGTTGTTGCTGAAAGAATCCTTGCTGGAATCCCAGACTTTGTCCCTGTCCTTGTTGGCTAGATCCTCCAAATCCTTGACCTTGTTGGCTGGATCCTCCAAATCCTTGACCGTTCATTCCCATTCCCTGGCTTTGACCAAATTGTTGCTGACTTCTTCCCATAGATTGACCGTTTCCACCGAATCCTCCCTGCTGGCTTAATGCCTGATTCTGCCCAAATCCTCCTTGCTGATTACTTCCTCCGAATCCTTGTCCATTTTGTCCCCATCCTTGTTGATTCGAGTAGCTTTGTCCACCAAAACCAGAAGATCCGAAGGATTTTTGTTGTTGTTGTTGTTTTCCGTATCCTGGGAATCTTCGAAATAATATAGGACGCCATAGTGGCAAATATCTACCTTGATTACTGCTCCCAAAGCTCTGCTGGCCCCATGATTGGGATGAAACCAGCAAGAAAAGCGATGAAGCGACTATATACTTCAGGGTAAACATCTGAATGAAGAAAAAAGTAAAGAAGAAGGAAAACTATGAAAATGGGGGTTAACTTTTATGACCATTAATGAGCGTTTTGAGGGAGAAGCGCTTTTGCAGAAAGAAACCCGTTTTATACAAAAATATGATTCATCTTAAATTTGAAAAAAAAGACGATTTGTTTCAGATTTTTTCCACTGTTTTATAGATAGGTCCCCTTTTGTTGCAGATCATTCTGAGCGGAACCGGGCAAAGTACCAATGGATTATCGTAGTTCCCCTCCGATGTTGATGTCCGGCGTCGTTGATCTGACGCCTACTGGTCTACATTTGCATCTTTTTGATCTGAAACTGAAAATGTGAATCATCGTTCTTCTCGATATTCGTTCGAGGGTATTTGGAAATAAGACTGTGACGATATTATGCTGATATGCAAAAATTAGAGCTGTGGAAGAGAAAATATGGTGACCGCGGACTACCGTAACTAGAAAATGTTTGTTACTTTTATTTTTTCGTCCGTTTTCCGGAGAATGTTAGGTTACGGTGGTCGTTGGCCACGCCTAGAATTTCTGTTCCACAGCTCCGATTATCAAAAACAAGAATAATATTTAAAAAAAAAAAATAAATTGCTTCTTTATTTAAAATTGCATAAATCATTGATTTTAGAAAACAACGATTGCTCTTTTCTCAGATGGTTTTTTGCGAAGTTGACCATTTTTGTTGACCGACTTTTGAACACTTCTCTTGTATCTCATATTGTCGTAAATACTTCCATATTTCTCATCCAAATCATTTCTATCCCAATCGTTGTAAAGGTTCAATTTGGTGTTATAATCCTGATGTCTGTGCTCCTCTTCGTGGTAATGTTTGTCTTTGTGAACATGAAAATGGTTTTCCTGTTCAGAGGAACCCTGCAAAATTGTTTATTTGTTTCTCTGAAAACAGAAAATACCTGTGTATAGTCATTAAGTGTAATGTCTCCGCTTTCCTTTTTTCCTCCAGGAAGAATGCTTTTTGCTGCAGCTGGAATACTCTTCACACCATCGACTACTTTTCCTGGAACACTCGCAACTCCAGAAACCACTTTTCCAGTGAGTGCAGCAGCACCAGCTGCTACTTTTCCTGGGATGCTCTTCAGTTTTGTGGCAACATTATCCATGAATTTTCCAATAATTCCCTTCTTCTTCCCATTCTTATAATGGTTTTCATCATTCAGAGATGAGTCTGATTTTGAAGAAGAGGAAGAGCGAGAATCCGGATTAGAATCTGATCCAGAAGAGCGGGAGCGATAGTTAGATGATTCTGAAACTGTAATTTACTGATTCGGATGCCTAAGACAACTAACCATCCTGATCCTTTGACAACCGATCATTGTATTTTTGGTTGTCATACTTATTTCCTCTGTAGCTTTCATAGTCGTCATCATCTCCAGAATCGTCTTCAGAATTCCGCCAAGCCACATTCTTCTTTCTCCCTTGTCCATAATCATCTTGGTCACTTACTGATTTCGTGCCACTTGTAGGTTTTCCTCTATTATATTTTCCGTATCCATCATCAATCAAATCCTTGATTTTAGCCTTCACGTCATAGTAAGAATCCGCAGTTGTCAAGACAACAATCAACAATAAAAAGACGAAAATGACACGCATGAATACTGTCGAATCATATATTCGATCAGTTATCCTCCCGTTATATGCACTTCCTTTCCCGATGTACTTTGGTTGCCACCGAAATTCATTTGAAATCATTTGAATATTGGTTGGAAATGCTAATTGAAGCCGAATATAAGCAAGGCAGCTATCCTCATGATCAGTACATCACTCGGTATCAATCAATATGAGATTCTTCACCATCGCTCTCTTCTTCTGTATCCTGTCCAACGTCTTCGCTTGGTACCATGGGGATCGTGTCGCTTTAGCTGATGATGAGTATGATCCAGAAGCAATCGAGAACCGTCAACAAATCGCCAAGGAGTATATGGCTCGCGAGAAGTTCCGTAGAAGAATTCGGGAGGAGATTGCCAAGGAAGAGATCGAGCACAAGTACAGACGCGAGAAGATCCGTAGAGCTATGGAGGCCTTCAACGAGTGATAAATAATTTTAAATATAATTCGGATCCAATAAATAGTTTCTCTAACATCTGATTTTAAAAAAAAAGTTTCTGTCAGGCTTCCAGGAGATTTGGGGAAAAAATTACGATTTTTAGGTGTTCTAAAAAAGAAAGAAACGTCCGATTAGAATTTGATTTTGTTGGAAATCCAACTTCGGATATTTGGACGGATTTTTCGTTTTTTTTGAGTTTGTTGAGGCTATAAAATATCAGATTCTGAGTAAGAATACCTAAATTCATACTTTGTGGTGAATTACAGAATCTGCAGAAACAATTCTAAATTTCAGAGAGCACTTGGATCATTTCGTGAGCATTTCATTCTAACGTTTTCGTTTATTTGACCAAACGATGGCAGTAGACATTTTTGTTTGATTAATAGGAGGCCGTAATAAACTTTGAGCAAGACAGATTTGCAACATCTTTGGAGGCGTATATCATAATGAAGTAGTGGCAGCAGTTTTCTGATAGTCAATTTCAAGTATAATCAAGTAAACACTCTAATAGAAGACCACCCTATACTTGCACTTTGCGCTCAATTATCTCTTACTTATATTGAGAAATTGAGCTCGAAGGATAAGGTGATCATCTTTCAGAGTGTTTACGTTATGTTATATTTTCATATTGGAAGTTAAAACTTTGAAAATGATTTGAGAAAATATTTATTGAAGCGAAGATAATTTATAGTTGGTTATCAAAATTCAGTTTTCACTCATTAAAGGATTCCATAGCCTTGCGGATCTTCTCTCTTTGGTACATGTGGCGGATTTCTTCTTTGGCGATCTCCTCACGAACTCTTCTACGAAGCTTCTCACGAGCCATATACTCCTTGGCGATGTGTTGACGATTCTCGATGGCTTCTGGATCATATTCATCATCAGCCAAAGCGGCACGATCCCCATGGTACCAAGCGAATACGTTGGACAGGATACAGAAGAAAAGAGCGATGGTGAAGAATCTCATATTGGATTGAAACAACTGATTGATTGATGGGTTGATGCGGATGTAGGGCCAGCGCTCCCCTTTTATTGGGATTTTTGCAAAGTGGAATTCAAATTGATATTCATTATTCTAATTATTTTATGTTGGCAATTCAAAGTAAAACAAACGAAAAGTATTGGTTACATGTAAAGATGATTTGAAAATCAAGGAAGAGGGATAAAATGAAAATTTTCTAGGAACCTCACACAAATTATCAGGTCAAATCAATTGGAGCCAGTTTCCAAGGGTACATCGATAAGGGTAAAGTTCTTAGGGAACACTGGTTCGAAGGGTACATGAGATTTTCTGGTACACGTGGGAGGGCGAAAAATGAAAACAAAACAATTTCTACAGACTTTTTCAATTTTTGCTCAAAATTATGGGTTTACAATTAGACTAAAACGCCCTACACCCCAAGATCCCATCTACCCTCTGAAACAATGTATCCTAATGTCGATGTACTCTTTTTCGATCTACCCTTGGATCCTGATCCGTCATTATACATGTTTCGTGAAAAATGCGTTTTCATATTCCGGATTTTTTCCAAACTCAATTCAATGACGATACATAATTTCTCATGTGCAAAAGTGATATCATTTTCTTCCGTTATTTTAAGATGTCTGGTTTTTTGTGTGTCTGAAGACACTTCTCAATTGTCGTTTTCAACAATGTGTACAATAGACACACATCAAAAAACCTTCCCTTGGCGTCGATTTGCACACACACACATACACGGATCCATAAAAATTCAAAATGTTCCTGTTTTTAAAATGATAAGCTGTTCAAACGGTTCGTGTGTGCCTGTATCCCATTTCAGTACTCCCGCCTGTTTAAAGTTCAGCATCACTTATGACTCACTGATCACATTGTTTTCTGTCTGAATCTCTTTCATTGGAGTACAGGAGAATACCATCTCTAACTCTTCCAGTTCGCGTACATCTGGTATCTCTCCGTGTGCTCACCTGTCGCCCAACTGACTGCAAATCGAATTGGAAAACATGATGATATTGTGTCATCATACGATGGAAGACTATATAAAGGTCATCCAGAAAATGGAAAGAGTATCATTTCTCGACAATGGCTCTTTCATATAATCTTATCTTCGCTGCTCTCGCTCTCAGTGCAGCCGTTTTGGCTGGTCCAGGAGGACGCCACGGACATGGAGGAGGTCATGGAGGTCATGGTGGACCACCACTCCCACCATTCCTTCAGAATGTTACTGCTGAAGGAAGACAAGCTTTCATTGCTATCGTTACTAATACTAGCCTCACTATCGCTGAAACCGAGACTCAGATTGACTCCTGGGCTGCCACATACGGAGTTACGGTAAGCATCTATTTTTAAACATTTGAAAAATAGTACTTGTATTTTTTCTATCTCTATTGAATTGTTGCAATACGGTTGTAATTGGTTTTCAACTTGAATGCAACTTTTTCAAAACACCTTCCACTCTAATCCGTTTAACATTTGTGAACTAACAACATCCTGACACAAAAAGTTTATAAAAACCAAACAATGAAAAAGTAATTCAGACCGAAGTGAACGAATTCAAAACTCAAGTAGAAACCAAGCTCAACGAGATCAAGGCTAATGTGACTGCTGTAATCAGCAACTTGCCAACTGTTCAAACCCAACTCGAAGCCATCTTTGCCAACAAATCGCAAACCATCGTTGAGCAATTCCAAGCTATTCAACAACTCACTCAGCAGTATCCACAAGAAGTTGGAGTCATTTTCTTCCTTGCCAAGCCAAAGGGAGGATTCGGAGGACAAGGACCATTCGGAGGATTCCCAGGAAGCCAAGGAGGTAACCAAGGAGGATTCGGGGGGTTCCCCGGAGGTAACCAAGGAGGTAACCAGGAAGGATTTGGAGGATTCCCAGGAGGTAACCAAGGAGGATTCCCCGGAAACCAAGGAGGTAACCAAGGAGGTAACCAAGGAGGATTCGGAGGATTCCCAGGCGGAAACCAAGGAGGATTCCCAGGTGGCAACCAGGGAGGATTTGGCGGATTCGGAGGACAACAAGGTGGAAGATTCTAAACCCCTGGATATTATGTGTTTAAATTTCAATCTCATTTATGTATACAATGAAATTTGTAAAAAAGGTATTAATACTTATTATCAATATGCAAAAACAGGAAAGTAATGTACAATGTGGCGCATTATTATCTGGACTAAAGTTTATATCAGCATACAATTTGAGCAACGCGTTGTACTGGGCTCAAATTTGGAGTGCAAAATTTAAATAATTCATATATGTAAACGGGCCAAATTTCAAATGTTTGATCTAATTTGAGTTGAGTTATCGCTTGTCAACGTTGCTTCATCTAGGAAAAATTCCGCCGGCGTGCAAGAAAAATTACGTCGTTCATCTTTGGACAGTCATAACAATACCTAGACCTTAGGAAACGCTCTGAAAATTTTAGTAGCTTCGAATCAATTGTAAAATTATATTACCACCAATTTTCGTGCTTCCAAGATACTTATGTCTAAAAATATACCAGTTTCAATCAGTCCGGGTAATTGTGCGTCACTTCACATCTTTTAACACATCCATCTTTAGATAAGTATTTGCTGTCATTTTTTTGTTCAAGAAGAAACTATTCTAAAAAATTTAACTTTAAACAAAAAAAAACTTTAAATGCATTTTTTTATTGTTGAGCTTCTGTTTGTTGTATTTGTTAAAACATGCCTTGAAAATGCAGGAATATCAATTAAAAAATCTACCTCATATGATCATGTGTTCTTCAAGAATGACAATCAATGACAATAAATTATTGAATAAAGCTATGAAAGAAGGAAAAGTGGTTTAGTTCATGTGGAGTTGAGATCAATAGGTTCTTCACAAAATCGTTTTCTATGTTCTATCTCTTCTGGAGTTGAGCAAGTGACAACTCTGATTCCAGCCAGGCATTGATATTGAAGATAACCAGTTACGAAGAAGGCCAGAAAATAGATCAACTGAGAAATAGCAACATACGGAGTAGCTGAAAATTGGCTTTCATTGAAAACTTATTTCATGGAAATCTTACCCATAGAATCGCAATTAGTATCTATAAGGAAGTTATCGAAATCTTCCAATGCTGTATTATGCGATAAAATTACAGCAGAAGCAATCAGGACACACACAGCTTGTAGCAATCTATTTGTTTGGATTATTGCAACAAAAATCAATTTCAGAACAGTTGAAATCGTCAATAGAATCATGGCAACTCGAGAGTATTGAATCACTAAAAAGAATCGATGTTCAACAAGAAAACATTTGAAAAATTCTCACGATTCGAATCCTGTTCGTACTGTAGACAGCTGATTGTAAACAGACAAAGATTATGAACGATTTCCACTGTGACAAGTGGAAATCCAATTATTCTCTCTAGTTTTGGGGAGTGATTCGTTGTCGAGACAAAATTAATCAACATGCATTGAAACAGAGAGTGCGTCATCGTGAGGAGAACAGCACTCCGGAAGAAAACCTACAAAAAATATTTGCACGAAGTGGGATTCGAACCCACGCACCCATACGAGTACCAGAACACCCAGAAAGTCTCGAACTCGAGACAAGCTTTCGCTTGAGTCTGGCGCCTTAGACCACTCGGCCATCCGTGCACGAAAACTTAGATGGGAGAGACCACTTTTGTCAAGAGTATTAGGAAGATGTTTTTCTCATAATTTTTTCAGTAAAGTCTAGTGTTAATAAGCTTGTTCTTCTACCAACTTGACTCCCGAAAATAATAAAACAGCACTAACCTGCACAGTGACCAGGTGATTCATTGATCGTACAATTGATGTCATCCATTCAACATTTGGAGGATCACGAGGCTTAACCGAATCATATAGATTTTCGATACATTTAGCTCAAACTCACCCTACAGTAATTCCAAAATGCATTACCGTAATGATATCGGTATTCTCCTTTCAGAAGACGTTCAAACCATTCACCAAGCGTACCCGTGGAAATTGTACCATCATTTTCCGGAAACTCATAATAATACGAACCATTTGGATGAACCTATAATTTGATTTGAATATCCTTGGAGCTGGAATTATGACTTTCGAATAACAATCTACGATGAATCTCGCTCTTTGAAATCCTGTCCTCTTTCATTTTCACTCTGAACTAGACCACCGTATTTCTGTTTCTGTGGGAATTCTACCATACTATGCATATGGCAAAACGAAAATTCTGAAGCCATTTTTCTCCATTCCGCGGGCAATTTACGCTTTTAGCGAAGCGAACAAACGGATTCAAGAATGTATCCGGAATATTAGTCACAGACTAGTGGTTTCAGGCGTCATTGAAAAATATTCATAACATCAGTGTTATTTTGAGATTCATCCTAGTTACTATACCTTATAATTTTTAATGACGTAGTTGGTTCTATTAGAATTCCATGACTCGTCTAGATAATGAGGATGAGCAGCAAAATAAAGACCAGCCAGAGTAAGACAAATTGACAATGTGAAGAAAAGTTTTCCCATTGCATGAGCATCCATAGAAAAATAGGAATCAAGGTCGTCTTCATCTGGTAGCATCATCATCTTCCGAATACGAAGGAGTTACTGGAAGTTGAATGAAAATGTAAAAGTGCGGAAAGGAAAGAAACGTCTCGTTTAAGAAATTGTGTGAAAGATGAAGTCCATTGAATACAGAATGCGTTCATAACGATAATGGTTGACGGGGGATGACGCAAGAATGGAATTGGAAGAGATTGAAATGAGGAAGAAGAGAAATTGGCATGGGAAGAAGTAGATGGATTGGCATTCGAGAGAGGAGAGGATACTGTTTTAATCATCACAGACTTGTAAAAACGACCGGCGACAAACGAGAAGACACAGGAATTTCAATTGAAATACTTCTTTTTGTAGTCATACTTTTTTCGATTAACGGCAAAATCAACATGTTTTCTAAAAACCGTAATGGCCAATTATCAGATTGTCCTATACGTAACTTAGCTTGAATTCGCTTTAAAAAGAACAAGACTTGCTGAGTCTTATAAAAAATACTAACCAAAAAGGGTTTGTCAAAAATCTTCTGGACTACTAATTTGATTTTAATAGATTTTCCATAAATAATGAACAACGTTCGATTACTGAAAAAGTCACTGCTCCCCGGTCTTTAAAAAGTTGTAGACAGAATAATAATTCGAAGTTGAATCAGCAAATATTTATTTACTGGCTGGAAAATGAAGATCTGATTTCTCCTAAAATATTTTTAAAAAATTTAACCTGTGTCAATGTTTTCCAGTTAAAGTGCTCAAAACAAGCCGTATTGTTGTGATCGATATTTCAATTATTCCGGTGGCCCATTGTTCGATAATAAAAAATATAAATAATTTAACAAACGGAAACTTTCCACAGGAACAGTAAAACACAAGGCTAGGCAAAAAGCATTTGAGAATTAATCACTATAGGCTAAGTCTATAGCTGGAAATGATTGAAAATGTGAACCACTACCGATTTGAGATAAAACAAATAGAATTAGATTCTTTAATCAAGAAGAAGTGAGAAAAGTGTTACGGTGATCTCATAAATGAAGGTTAAAGAAACAAACGGCGAATATGAAAATCGGAGTTATCCATCATATTGATAGGTTTCGACAGGTGAGGTTCAGAAAAAAAACACTCGACACGGAACAACGAAAAGAAAACGCGAGAAAGTCATTATAACGAGAAAGAAGGAGGAATTCATAAGAGGTTAGAGGACGAAACATCAATATGAGAAAAATAAGAATTATGGATTTATTGAACTAGAAATAACTGGACTAAAATTTGAAAAAATTGAGAATCTGAAATGAAGAAATTACAGTTAACATTCATTTCAGGTAATTTGGATATAATGAAATACCCACAATAGATGATCTTACTATTGATAACCAAATATTATACTCAAAACTTTTGAGAGATGTTCAGAGAGAACTTTCTGAAAAGGATGTTTAGAAAGAATTAGTAAGAAAAAGAAATCACATCCACCGTATTCTTATTCACTCTGTCTTTATTCTCCAATTGTGAATCAGAAGCGTGGAAGACGATTGCTCGATTATCCAAATCGTAAAAGTAAAGTGTGTGTGGCATAATCGGTCTACGAAGAAAACCATTCACTTTATTCCCTTCTGAATCCTCCGAGGCTTAGTCTTTCTTTCATCGAGGATTTCTTTTCGCTTCTCCCCACATCCATTCTCCCATTTTCTTCCCTCCTCGCTTTGCACTTTCTCTCGGGACGTCGTACTTCTTTTGAATTGAATCGTAACCCCGAAACACAACGAAGAGCGAAACGAAATTCTGATTGGTTTTCATTGGTGAACGAGGTGTTTGTAGCGAGAAAAAAGATGAGGTGAAGAAGGATATATGGATTCAAAAATGGAATCACAAGAGGGCAAAAGATTTGTGTCAATGAACGAGGAATGCTGAAGCTTGAAAATGTATTCCATTTACTTTTAGGACAAAACTGGTACCAACAAAAGCGCATGATTTCTATTCGAGATTGATTTATATCTCGAGATGCCGAATCTTTTTATTATCAAAAAGTGGCAAGTACAAGGCTGCATCATTAATATGAAATAGCTCACTTTACATCTTGTTTCTATAAGGATGAGCTTCAGATTGAAAAGCAATATAATAGTTTGTCGCAATTTAACCAATCCCCCTGATCCCAAACTTGCAGATAAAATAATAATTCGGAACGGTTGGAAAGAAAGTTTCTTTCTTTTTCGCTGGGTTGTTTTTGAGGCTCGATTTCTAGTTCTAGAAGAGGTTTACCGGGCCCAACTTTTTTTGTTAGAAAGCTGTGTTCAATGTCTATTAGATTGTAAATCGGTTAATTTTTACCTCACTTCGTGTTGGAGAAATGACGCTATTTTCTCATTTGCTTTGAAAGCTCATTTGCTATACTCTCATTGGCTATAGCTCATTTGCTATTTTAGCTCATTTTCTATAGATCATCTGCTATGGGGTATCAGAAATGTTTCATAAATGAGGTCATGATAACCGTTTTAGTTTGTTTTATACTACAGGCTTAGGCTAAAGCGTACTTTTTTCCAAAACTTTTGCCTAAGACTATAATTTCAAACATATATAGCAAATGATCTATATCAAATGAGCTAAAATAGCAAAAGATCCATAGCAAGGGATAGTATAGCAAATGAGCTTTCAAAGCAAATGGGAAAATAGCAAGTGATCCTATAGCAAGTGAGTATTTGCCTTTAGGCCAGGCATAATTTATTAATTTGAAAGTTGACGTGCATTTGACCTATATATTTTCAATCAACGCATTGCAACTCGCGATTTTTTCGCCCAACGTTTAAAAGTTTGATCCTCAGCCAAAGAAAATTTGACACGTTGCGCAATGATTTTTCACGTTCGCTGGGGCGCGTTTTTCGACCCCTTGGTTTGAAACATCGTGTACATATAGTTTTTTTTTCTAATTTGATCAATTAATCAATTAATCAATTGAAATGTTTCTGAATGGCTTCAAACTTTTCATGACCGTATATTCTGGTTTTTCGCATGTATTGCTCAAAGACACACGTTCTTGATGAACCTCCCCAAGACAACTGTTTCCTTGCTATTGATTTGACAAAGGGAATCCCCCTAAAACACCATTGAACATTTGAATTGGTTTCAATTCATACTTTCAATCGCTTCTGTCTTCTCTCTTCATTCCAGAAAAGAAATAGCCTATGTCTACATTTATTTTCAGATCATATCTTAACATAGACATTCCTGAATTCCTCGACACCCTTTTCTATATTTCGTAGAATGCAATTTCGTCTCTCCTTCACGTGCCCAGTTTATTGCTCTTTGCACTTATCGGAAACGTAAATTCATCATCCCTGTCCACTCTCAAGGGTCATCAGATATCTCTTCTGGAATGTTCTCTTGATCTTGTAATCCTAACTTTTCGCTATCTCTCCTTTTTAGGGACCCATAAATTTAATTTGTTTTTTTGCTCAGTCACTCTTATGACAGTACTTGACATTTGACATGATTTTCTATTACTCTCTCATGGGCTATGATGTAGTCCAAATAGTGTTTTAGACAAGATCGAATGGGAATATCTAATCACCCCAATTCTCAATTACTATTCTCGTTTTATACTGGTCTCCTCGCTACCATGTTTTTCTTCACGGTTTGTTGTATATTCTGAGTTTGTCTAATAGTCACTATAGTATTTATAGTATCGTTTTACATCAACTTATTTACAAAAGAAATTTCTTGATGATCAGAAATCCAAAAACTGACCTTGATATCATCACACCTAGTTTGTTATTTTTGTTGCCTATCTTTACTATTAACAATCACCAAATTCTGTCTGTGTGTCCGTTTGTTCCCGGTTCCACGACCCTAGCGAAGTCCCCAGTAGACCGAAATTTTTCAAATTTTCACAGATGATTCGAAATAGCAGCGAGATGATGCCCGTCTATTTTATGTTTCGAAATTTTGAGTTTGACGTCTTCTGGAGACGTTCTTCTAATTCTACAGTGCATATCTTTCAAAAATAATATTTACGTCATTCCCGCCCAACCCCCTCTTTTTTCTTATCCACGTTATATCTGACCAAAAGGTGATTTTGTGGAAATAATTATTTAGTCTCAGTTTTGAAAGAAGAGAGAAATAAAAAGTTCAGTAAACTTAAAAATTCTGACTTTCTGAATCCCCTAACTTCTCAAAAACTGCATTTCGGAGATTCTGATTCACGAAATATGATTTTTTTTTTCGAAAATGCTAAATTTCTAACCATTCCTATGCTTCAAACATTTAGATTTTACTCTGAAATTCTAAAATTCTAATGCAGAAATTTGGAAAATTGGAAAAACGGGAACTCGAAAATACCGAAATTTGAAACTCCGGAAAGTTTGAAGTTTGAAAATCAGAGAATTCAAATGTCTAATGTTTCGGAAAATCAGAAGTATAAAAATTCAGATATTCGGAAATCACGAAATTTAAAAATTTGAAAGTTTGAGCACTCGAAAATTGGAAAATCCAAAATCTCAAAAGCAAAAAATCAGAAAAAATCAGAAACTCAGAAGTTCAGAATATCAGAAAGTCAAAGTTCGGAATTTAGAAAATTCGGAAATTCATAAACTTTGTGATTCAAAAACTCCGTAATGTGCTTTAGAGAAAATCCTGAAAATCAGATTCGTGCTAAAATTTTTAATTTGGGGAATTTGAGAAGTAGAATCTCAGAAAGTCGGAAATACGGAAACTCGAGAATACAAAATTTCAGTAATTATGAGTTCTGAAATGAAGTATTTTAATAGAGTAATCTTTAAGTTCTAGAATCGAAGTTCCGAAAATTCAGGACTCCTGAATTTCGAAACTTCTGAAAAAATTATAAATTGTCAAATTCCAAGATATTAGGGAATTAAGAAAAATTATTAGTTCTAAAAATGTGGAAATTTTGAACTGTTCGGGTATCAACTGAGACTAATTTCGGAAGGCCAGAAGGTTAAGCCCCGAAGGCGCATAAACAGAATGTCACTCCAGTTTCTGAAAGTTGACAACACAATCAAATAAAACTTTGTTTTCTGATTCTCTCCGATTTGGAGATTCAAACGTTTTAAGTGAAGCCAGGAGATTGCAGCCGCCGGCAGGCGGCGGAAATCGACTGGTCTTTTAAAATTCAATCAATGATCTTTGTAATTCGCCCGATTCGTTTATCAAACACAGTTTCTATCTCTCTTCTTTTTTTGCTATTCCCTCTAAGTCTCTCAATTTCTCAAACTGTTTATATTTTCAGTCTCCACCCAGTTTCCCTTCCGTCCATCATCATGTATCAAGACGATCATATTGGGTAAGAAATCATTCCACTTTTCGGTCTAAATGGCATCGCATTACAGTTCGGAGCACTCAACTGCAACAACTAATATTTCGCATTTGTGCGGTTTACGTATTTCTGAAAGACCACAAAAAACAAGAAAAACTGGAGTTATTTGTACCATAGGTCCAGCATGCAGCGATGTGGAGACTCTCAGAAAAATGATCAATACTGGCATGAACATCGCCAGATTGAACTTCTCCCACGGAAGTCATGAGGTATTTCTTGTTCAGTCTATCCTTTCAGGGTTCTTCTCCAAAATCTCGAAGTTTAGAATTTCGAATTTTCAGAAAATTTTGGTATGGAAATTCAGAAATTCGGAATTCTCGAAATTCAAAATTAAGAAGTTCTGGATTTCGAAAATTTAGAAATTCAGGAATTTCGAAAATCCAGGAGCATTGAAATTTCGGAAAATTAGGCAGTTAAAAGTTTATAATTTTTCAAATCCGAAAATTCGAAAAAATTCAGAAAATCAAGATTCGGAGATTGAGAAAAAAGTTTGATTCAAGTTTAGAGTTTCTGAATCTCCAAATCTAGACTTTTTGGATTTTAGCTATTTCGAATTTCCAAGTTTCTGAATTCCCATATTGCTCACTTTCAAAATTCCGGTAGTTCAGAAAATTCAGAAAATCCAAACTTTTACAAAAAAGTTACAATTTGATTTTAGGCCCACGCAGCTACTATTAAAACAATCAGAAAAGCTGCAAAAGATGCTCCATTCCCAGTCGCCATTGCTCTTGATACGAAGGGACCAGAAATTCGTACCGGAATGTTTGCCAACAATGCCAAAGAAGTCATCTTAGAGAATGGGAAAAGTATCCGAGTATCGACGGATCCTTCAATGGAGTTTTCGGCTACTGCCTTTAATATCTATGCTGACTACAAGAACTTACCAAAAGTTGTGACTCCAGGATCCAGAATTTATATCGATGATGGACTTATCTCGTTGATTGTTGATAGTTGTGAAGAGAATGCAGTTGTATGTACTATCGAAAATGGAGGAGCCCTCGGAACACGAAAAGGAGTCAATCTGCCAGGAACTGTTGTTGATTTGCCAGCCGTCACTTCGAAGGATATTGAAGATTTGTTGTTTGGAGTTGAGCAAGGAATTGATATTATTTTCGCTTCTTTCATCAGAAATGGCGAAGGAATCCAGAAAATTAGACAAGTGTTGGGAGAAAATTAAGTGTTTCATTGCAACTTCTTCAGGAAATAAACTTGAGTTTTTCAGAGGAAAACACATCTACATCATTGCTAAAATCGAATCTGAAGATGGTGTGATCAATGCTGATGAAATCATTGAAGCATCTGATGGAGTGATGGTTGCCCGTGGAGATCTTGGAATCGAAATCCCACCCGAGAAAGTTTTCCTAGCTCAAAAAATGCTCATTGCAAAGTGCAATCTTGCTGGAAAACCAGTGATTTGTGCAACCCAAATGTTGGAAAGTATGATCAGTAAGCCTCGTCCAACCAGAGCAGAATGCAGTGATGTGGCAAATGCGGTGCTGGATGGAGTCGATTGTGTGATGTTGAGTGGAGAAACTGCAAAAGGAGATTATCCAGTCGAAGCATTGGCTATCATGCACAATGTTAGTTTCTGTTTCGAAAAGATATTTTTAAAAAGAGTGACTCTCTCAGAAGTGAAAACTAAGATCTGATTACTTTCATGACTCGTGCCATAACTTTTGAAAATCAAAGAACTCAAGTTCAAAGGTCTATAGAATAACGAAAAATAATTTTAAGTTGTCGGGTCAAGAAGTAGCAAAACAACTTTTTTCCAGATTTGCAAAGAAGCAGAATCTGCATTTTTCCACATGAAACACTTTGAGGAACTTATTCTCCATACCAAAAAGCCAACTGGAATGACCCATACCACTGCCATCGCAGCTGTTTCTGCAACCATCACTTGCAGAGCTGTTGCCATTATTCTTATCACAACAACCGGAAGGTAACTAAACAACAATAAGGTCCCAGATGGTCTCAGATGTATCCAAATATTCCAGAACCGCCCGTTTGTGTTCTCGTTATCGTCCTCCAGTTCCAATCATTACTGTCTCACGTGACGAACAGATCTCCCGTCAACTTCATCTTCATAGAGGCATTTTCCCAGTCTACTATCCAAGTAGGGTTCTAAAAGCCAATCAAAAACCTTCATAAAATAATTTCAGAAGGACGTATCGAAGAATGGGATGTGGATGTGGAAGAGCGTGTTCAATACGGAGTGAATTTGGGAAAGACTCGCGGATTCATTCATCCTGGTGACCCGCTTATCGTCATCACCGGATGGAAACAAGGAGCCGGATTCACAAATACAATGAGAATCGTTACTGCTTCATAATTTCTTTGTACTTATTTTTGTAGTTAAGTTATATAAGTTTTTTTCGTTTCACATATTTTATAAAATTGTCGTTTACTTCGTTTTCAAAAAAGAACAACTGATCACCTCGTGGTGGATATCATATTGCAAAAAAAAAAATAAAGTTTCTAACTTTTAAAGAGGAGGCGGGAATGGAGCAGTTGTCTCCTTATCATTTTTTCTAAACCGTTTTGTTCAGTTTCCAACAACACCACAAATTCGACTATTTTTGTTTTTCCATTTTCTTCATTTTTTCATTTCTTTTCCGCTTTCTCATGATCAGAACGGGAAATCGAAATTGCTTCTTTCCAGACTCCAATCTTTACAACATGCAAAACATCGCGATCTGCACAGCACTACTGGTAAGTTGCAACTGTCGTCGTAAAAGCTGTAATGGAACGGTCTCTAACTTTAACTTCGAGCCAGTTCATCTCAATTCCTGTTAAAGATTTTAAAAAGTTGTCAGCTGATAGACTGTTCATCATAATTCTACCAACATTTTATCAGTTGACATAGCTTTCATATCTCTCATAGGAGCTGAGATAATTGGCTCAAACTGGACAGTGTGGGGCGCCATGTATTACAGGTTTTACGGTAAGTTGACATTGAAAAATAGTGGATCCAAATGACTCTTCTTCTTTTACTTTTTGTGTCATCCCTGAAATCATGTTTAAAATTTTAATAAAAAAATACTTTTTATCAATTTCGAAAACAAGAACTCAAACAGACTATAACTTTTTGCAAACAATAGCATGTACCAAGATTTTTGTTTAACTTTTTACGAAAACAGACTGAAACTGAAAAAACATATCAGTGATCAATTTCAGTTTCACTTCCCTCTAGGAGTTTTGAGGGCGAGTTCCGAAAAATAAAAAAATCCGGGTTCATTAAAAAAGGTGCATTTTTTGCCTAGAAAGTTGTTTTTCTCTAGCAAATCACAAGATATTTTCAGTGCCTTCTCTCTTCTGTAAGTTCTCGTTCACTTGAAGATCATCCAAGGTACACGGCTGCTCAGTTGACTGATGAATATAAACACATTCTTGACGGAAGAATAAAACTGGAGGATAGTCACGTCATCTCTCGAGACATCACAGTTGATGACTGTGGGAAAAGAGGGGACTATGGTAAGTGGAACGTGGAGAGGAAATCAGTAGATGTTGTATTTCAGAATATCTATCCGACAAACTGGAGGCATTGATTCCAAATCTTAGCCACGTAGACCTTTCTCTGAAATTCGCCTATCCAGTTCCTTTCACTAACCACACAATTCAATTTTCGGTCGATGAGGTTCTTACCCATTTGAATGGAGAAAAAGAATCAGGAGAGAAAGTTTACTTTGCCAGAATGGTTAGAATTTTCTTTTTTTTTCATTTTTCCGAATGAATGTTAATTTCAGAATAATGAAAGCGATGAGTACAAAATCTATGATATTCGTGCTGTTCCGTGCTATTCATAATAGAATTTTTATTATTTTATTTGCTATTAAACTCTTTGTTTCACAGCCTATAATACTAAACAGATGATAAAAAATGTATATCATAAGCTTTGAAAAAAAATTTTGCAAGAAGAAATATGAAAAAAAAAACCGGAAATGTTATTTTTTGTGGATATTTGCTACTAGAAAACAAGTGTTTATACAGTTGACAATCGTGGACATTGTTGTTAAAAAAAAGATCAAGAACATAAATTTGAAAATACTATAACGGATATCAATTTGGTCTAAAATATTTCAGGTGTAAAAAACAAAAATATTGTTCTACTTTTGTCTTTGCTACACAGGAAAGACGAAGTCGCCGAAAAGCGTGCAAACGGCGGCTGAAATCCAAGAATTGGCTTTGAGTTGCGCCTATAAGCAAATGGGGAGAAATTTGTGTCAAAAAGTTTAGAAGGCAATTATTAGTAAGCAAACCATAATAAAAAACAAGTTTATTGAATGAAACTAAAAGAAAAAAAATCGTTTTTTAATAGTTCAATTGATTTTTTTTGAAGAACAATAAACATAGTTTTGGTCTGATTATTATCCGTAATTTACTAATGATTGCATTTTATACTTTTTGTCATAAATTATTTCAATATTTTCTTAAAGACGCAAGTGATAGCCACCTCTTATACCTTCAGCCGCCGTTTGCACGCTTTTCGGCAACCCGCCTTACCTGTGTTAAATAATTCTAACTAACAAGTACAGGGTGCGGCAAGAGTGCGTGTGCATAACTTTGAAACAAAAAAACCAATAGTGATTTTTATCATTCAACAATTTTCAGTTGATAAGCTTTAAAAAAAATCATGACTCATTCAACAATTACATCCGTCTGAATTCATAAATTCAAAATTTCTACTATTTTGGTAGTCTTTTACGTACCCGAAAAAGTTTAAACCAATCGCAATCACTTTCAGTCCCCATATTTCTTGGGAAGATTTTCGAAAATTTCTAGGTTTTGGCATCGATTACTTTTTATCATTCTAATGATCATTTAATGATATTCAAAAAACACAAAAAAGGGTGACTACCTCATTATCTAAAAAGCATTCAAACAATTGATCGAGTCCATTCCAGTATGACTACCAAACTTAATACATCCGAAACTTTGACTTATGATCAGACAAATACAAACTCAAATGAGACATCTGTGTACATATTCCACACAACACCATCCACAGATTGGTCTCATTTAGCCTGTTTCCTGTGGAACGCTCATTTGGTGCAAGTTGAAAGATTTTCAAACCAGTTCAAGTTTTGTTATTGAAGACAGCGTTCAATATTAGAAACTTTAGACTTGGCAAATTATTTAATTTTTCAGTTTTTCCAAACTTTAGACGCAAGAGAGTTCTTTTTGAACTCGTTTAAAAAGTTATTTCCTCCAAACTGTGGTTTGTTATGTATAGGGCCTGCATCCTCGTCTGGAAAACAATATAATATTTCAATTAGCCATTCATTTGAATCACATGAGCAATACAGTCACCACCCACTTTTGAATCTAAACATGCGGTTCATATTTCTAAACAAAAGAACCTTGTGTCTCCCATTCATTCGTCCTCGACCTCTACCATTTTCACCTATCTACCATTCCGATCTTTTTCTTTACTCTGAATTATTGTAGATCTCAATCCAAGATAGCGCCTATTCTTCTATTGTCTTGACTTCACCGGTCACCCTATTCTTCAAAATGGCATTGACCCTTTTAAAAGTATAAAGAGGTTTTCTTGAATCGTCCTTTCCTATTTATTCAGTTGGATCCTTTAGGAGAAAAATATTTTGTATTTCTCATCCCATTTTTTTTGTAAAATTTGTTTGTGCGCACCGATTATTGCTCCACCTGATACAACTCATCCAATAGACCCCCCACGGGTCCATTCATATATTTTCAGTCTGCATCACAATGGTCGCCGTTATGCTTCCAACTTCCAGAAAGACAATTGAGCAGAAGACTCCAACAGCTGTAGACAGAAACTGGCCATGCTTTGTAGTTGCTTTCACGATGGCTTCGATCAAACTCCTTTTGGCATACACCGGAACTGAGGATTATAAAATTTCTGGATTCAGTGAGTTTGTAGTCTACATAATTTTGTCTGGGTTTCCCGTTCCATCATGAAATCAAAATTTTCAGATGACGTGAACGTCTTCTTCCTGATGGAACTTGGTTCAACCCCTCTTGCCATCATCAGTCCACGTGTCTGGTTCGCCATGTTCATGTGTTCTCTTGCCTACATGTCTGTGGAGACTGGTTACCCGACAATTGCCATCATCACGATTCTCTCCATGCTCATCATTGCCTACGCAATGGAATTCTCCGACTACAGAAGAAAGAAGGAATCGGAGAAAACCGCTGTCTACCAAATTCTTCCGCTTGTTGATGAGAAGAAACTCAAAGAGCAAGAAATGATTTAAATGTATTTTCTGTCAACTTAACATTACAATGTTATTTCTAATCAAAATGATCCAAACTCGAGTGAAAGATTTGAAAATCTTCCCAAAACCAAAGCCTTATTTTTTTTTCTGGAAATTCGCCTGTTTGTAATTATTTTATATTACGGTCTATTTCTTTTTTGACAAACAAAGTTTTCTCGACAACCCAATTCCGGTCAATATCTACTGACAGAATAGTTACAGTAACCCACTGTTAATCTATAATAATCAATACACCAACTAAAGTCAATAGACCAACTACATGCCAAATACGCGTCTATGCTCTGGGCAATGTTCGTGTAGAGGAGATTTCCATAGCAACGAGAAGACAGGTGTTCTTGACACACCGAACATATACATAATATCTTCTCCCCGTTTCGTAAGAAGTTTTCTGAATACGAGCATTCTTCAATCGATTACTAAATAGAAAGAACACAGTCCCTATTTATTACGGTATACGAGTTGCAGGTGAGTGTTCTTATTTCAATGTCTGAATATTTTGATTTAAAAAAAACTGAAGTTGACCTATAATAGTTTTGTAGTTCAGCATGCCCCCTTCTCGATTCAGTTACTTTTCATGATCACGTCTTCAGTGTTCGGTTATAAATTTCTCTTGTCTGCTTTTTCTGCTTCCTCTTTTCGTACGACGAATGTTTAGTAAGGAAACACGTCTTTCTCTACCTCGTCTAATCAGCTTCTTGTCTAACAAACAGCTGATTCATACTCTGCAACTATATTCTGTGACTTCATGTTCTGTCTTTTAATATCCCTCTCGTTCTATGTTCAGATAAAATACCTAACGTTTGGATTTTACGTATTTTTCATATCTGTATCTTACTCGGGGATGTAATGAGTTATATAGACCTTCCCATCCGAATACATAAAGGACTTGAGCATTCAAAAATCTAGATGATTCACATCATATCCGTTTCCGTCTACAATTATATATTTCAGCTCGAGCTCTGAGCCATTTTGCGGAGCCGTTGCTTCCCATTTTTTCTTTTTTCCCTCTCTAAAGCCTTCTGTCTCTGTTCATTTTCAATCGTATTCCCGTTCTTTGCCTCGCTCTCTTTGTGTGCGCGCCCATCTTCCCTCAGCTGGCCTCAAAAAAAGTTAGTGCAAAAATTCACGTATTACTCACAGGCCCACGCGAGAGCGCGTTGCGCACACGACATGAGAAATAGGGTTGCGAGATGATAGACGCAGCGAACTTTCCATGCAGAGATCGTTGAAAAGAGGGGTGCCGCGACGACGAGAGTGACGTCGCGAGAGTTTTCTGCGGTGGGGCGCATTTTCAAAACATGTCGTAGTCCAACACGGGTGGGCGCTGGGGGCTATTGCCTCACACGGTTCTCCGATTTTTATCTATATTTTTCTCGGTTTCCTTGCTTATCTTTTACCGCACGCAATTTTCGATGAGAAGACATCGGACTAGTGCAAAGTGGCAAAATAATACCGGTCGCCCTTTACGTTTTCCATGAGAGATCACAGTAGGATTCGAAGAAGAAGATTTTCTGCTTTGATTTTTCTCCACAGAGTTACTGTAGATATTCTTGGCCTTGTTGATGGAGAAAATGTTCACCTTATTAGATTATAATGCTCTTAAATCCACTATTTGTCTGAAACGTCCATTGAGCAATCTCTGAATTTCTCTTGCTCAGAATTTGCTATAAAGAATGACCCAATTTGAGTTACAGATCTCATGAAGCTATAAAAAGAATCATATTATCATGCGTGGACGTCGACAAGAGGACATTGCTACGACGTCGTCAGCTCCCTCGACAAGCACATCGCATAAAAAGAAAACAGTGTCAAGCAATGGATCGTTTAGACCCAGAACGCAGTCCAACCCTGGAGGCAAAATGGAGATGTACGATCACTTCTATAAGGTTGGGAAAACATATTCTAAAGATCTTCACTAATGTGAATAATTTCCAGAACTTCCAACGACCTCCAATGGCTCCAGTGTATTACCCAACGTCTGAAGAGTTCGCAGATCCAATCGAATACGTAGCGAAAATACGACCGGATGCAGAGCGCTACGGAGTTGTCAAAATCGTCCCACCATCGGTATATAACAGTGTGGTTACTGTAACATATAACGTTGATTTTTCAGGACTTCAAACCTCCATTCGCTATAGATAAGGAAAAGTTCACATTTCGTCCGCGGACACAGAAGCTAAACGAAGTGGAAGCAATCGTGAAAGAAAAGCATACTTTCATTGAACGTCTTGTTAACTTCAACCGATATTCTGGACTCCAATTCGAGTTCCCGGTGGATAGAGACGGAAACGTTGTGGATTTGTACAGACTCCATCGAATAGTTCAGAATTTCGGTGGTTGTGAAGAAGTGAACGATGAGGAACGATGGAGAGATGTTGCTCGTGAATACCTGCCAAAGGAGCAAATGACTCGAGGAGTTCCATCTTATTTCATCAACCTCATACGCGCACATTACAACTTGCACATTGAGCCATTCAACCGTAACTTAAAAGAAAAGGCAATGAAAAACGAAGATGAAAGTGATGATGAATTGGAGGAATTAAAGCATAAGTGAGTGATCCATTCTTTGTAGTGAGTTTTCAAGAGTATAATCCGTTTTTCAGATATCAACATCATCACGGTACAATGAGAAGTGAGCCTGAAAATACTGATGGCAAAAACACAGAAGATGTCGAAGAAGAATGCCCGATGTCAATGCAGAGTGGACGACGACGGTCTAAAAACAAGAAGCCAGTCCCAGCTAAAAAATCATCAAATGGTACTCCAAAAAAAGGATCCCGAGGAAAGAGTAAGTCATTTACATTTATACAGAAAAAAACAATTGAAAATCATCTTCAGAAAATTCCAAAACTGAAGAAGATGAAGAGGAAAATGAAGATGTAATTGAGCAAGTATATTGCGTCTCCTGTAACGAAGGAAAAGACGAAGATCTTCTTCTGCTGTGCGACATTGAAGGATGCAACAGTGGTCGTCATACTTATTGCTGTGATCCAGTTCTCGATGAAGTTCCCGAAGGAGAATGGAGATGTCCAAAATGCATCGAATCGGAAGACGCCAAGATTGGACTCGATTGGGGATTCTACGACGCTGAAACAGAATACAACCTGAATACATTCACTGAGTTCGCAAACAAATGGAAGTGCGATTATTTCGGAGTTGACAACGTTTCGAAAGTATCGTGTGATGCATTGGAGAAAGAGTTTTGGAAGAATGTAGTGTCTCATGACAACCCAGTTGCTGTGAAGTATGGAGCTGACTTGATTACAAGCCGAGTTGGAAGTGGATTTCCACGAAAAGAAGATAAACATACTGGTCCCGATAGCAAACTGAAACAACAATATGCTAACCACGCTTGGAATCTGAACAACATGCCAGTTCTCAGTGAATCAGTCCTATCCTACTTCAACACTGGAATATCCGGAATGATGGTCCCGTGGGTCTATGTAGGAATGTGTTTCTCTACATTCTGCTGGCACACAGAGGATCATTGGACTTATTCTGTAAACTACAATCACTTTGGAGAGCGCAAAATTTGGTATGGAGTTGGCGGAGACGATGCTGAAAAATTCGAAGAAGCATTGAAAAGACTTGCACCTGGCTTGACTGGAAGACAAAGAGATCTTTTTCATCACATGACCACTGCCGCCAATCCAAGCCTTCTTCGATCACTGGGTGTTCCAATTTATTCAGTTCATCAGAATGCTGGTGAATTTGTTATAACCTTCCCCCGTGCCTATCACGCCGGATACAACGAAGGTCTTAACTTCGCAGAAGCTGTGAACTTTGCTCCGATCGACTGGCTGGCGAAAGGTCGCGAATGCGTGCAATCGTATTCAAATGTACGAAGGTACCTCGTGTTCTCTCACGATGAGCTCTTGTTCAAGATGATTGAAGCCATGGACAGACTAGGTCTATCTACAACACTTGCCGCATACGATGAGCTCAAAAGAGTGATTGAAAAGCAGAAGAGACTCCGTCAGTTTATTGCCCAACTAGGAGTTCCTGCCCGTAACGTGGAACAAGTAGCATTCGAGAAGATACCCGACGAGCAGAGATCATGTCGATTCTGTAAAACGACACTGTTCATGTGTGCTCTGATCTGCAACAAACACAAACGGATGACCTGCGTCGAACATCATGATCACCTCTGTAAAACTTGCACTCCGAAAGATTACAAGTACCAATACAGATACGAAATTGATAATTTGACACATCTTTTTGATGAGCTTGGAAAGAGAACTGTTGACACCGCTGGATGGCAAGAGGACGACGACGACATGTACACCCAAGAGGAGATGCCGAAACTGGAACCAATGGTAGATTTATACAACGTTGAAGAGCAGAGCAGCAGTCGTCAGAAAAATCAAGTTCATAACATAATCGCTATTCAACATACAGCTAAAAGTGCTATCGAAAAAGCCAATCAACTTCTGTTCAAAAAAGTACGCACGCGAACAAAGACTCGATGCCAAAGAGCAGATACACGAACTGATGCGGATGGAGTCAAATCTCTCATTGAACAAATGCAAGGAATGGATTGCAACCTCTCCGGTCTAATTGATAAACTTCAAAAGTTTCTCGATCAAATCGATGCATGGAGATCCAAAGCTCAAATCATGATGAGTCAAGAACACAAGTATTCCAAAGATGATTTTGAGCACTTTATAGAAGAAGGAGATGAGTATGATATCAAATTGTCTGAGATTGAGGAATTACGGAAAGTTGTCGGAATGAAGGAATGGTCAGAAAGAGCCATTGAAATTACTTCGTGGGCTCCAACGAGTAATATGGAAAAGGACATTGATTTCGAATACAAGATGCGATACACCAATAAAGATGTTATAGCGTAAGTTTATATCAGTCAGTAGTATATTTAGAATTATTACGGTTATCGCCTTGACTTCTGTATTATAGGTACTGTATGAATTCCAGTTAAAACTTCTGAAAGACGTTTTAAACCTAAAGTTAATTTCTAGAAAAACGTTGACAATGATAGTCCATGATAAAAACAACATGGTAAATAGGATAGAATGTGATAATAAAAAAAATTTTCCAGATTGATTCGAGAAGGATCTCGAAGTTCAAGCAACCATACTTCCCAATTGATAGCCAAACTTCAACATATGCTCGCCGAAGCTAATAAACGCGAAGCAGAAGCTACAGAATACTTCGATAACCCTTCACTGGACAAGCTTCAATCGATTTGGAAAAATCTGAGAACATCAGACTGGTTCTACGAGCCATGTAAGCTGATATCTGATAGGGCCGCTTTCTTATTATCACATTTCAGATATCAACTTGGTCCGGTTTGAAATTGGTCAAATCGCAAAAATTAAGTCAATGATAGATTCTACAATTCCCGCACTTTCTGGACTTGATTTGAAACCTCAGCTTCTGCGTCTTGGAGACAGTTCAATCACATTTGCGAAAGCAGTAGAGTTGAGCAAAGCATGTGAATTATCAAAGACTCTGCACAAATCACAAGAACATTCCTCCCTTCTTGAGCTGATAAACAGAATGAATTTGTTCACGGAACGAATAGCCAAGCTGTTCAAACCCATGAATTCTTATCACAATTTGTTTGAGGTATGAATGACAATTTGATCTACTTTGAGTTCTAACGGTTTTTCCAGATTGTCTCGGAGCGTGATGATTTGACTCCTCTTGCAGAAGGACAGGTGTTGCAATTGTACTACCAAGGAGAAACAATCAATTCTGGAAATGAATGGCATCAAATAAAAGACTTTGACTCCCTGGAACAGATGCTCCATCATCAATCTTCTCTCCGTGAAATGCAATCCAGAATTTTCGAGAAAGTCAAACAAACGAATTCTGCCCGTGGACTAGAGGGATGTTGTTGTCTTGGAGGCAACAAAAGCGACTCATCTGAATCAGTGTTGTCATGTATCATGTGTGAATCGCAATTTCATGTCCGATGTTGCGAGTGGTCCACATTTTTCCAACATTTACCAAAAGGATGTTTCATGTGTGTGCGTTGTTTGAGAGGACAACGTCCAGTGATCGACGACGTTGCGAATGCTTTGAATGGAACACCATCTGGTTGTATGGAGACTCATCTTGTTCGGAATCTTATCCAAAAGTCGAGGATAATCACTCAAAACCTCATGGATTGCTCAAACAAACGTCAGTCCGGTGAAGTCGCAAGTGATGAAATGTGCAAAAAAGCGCTTTTTGATTGGCTCGCATGTGAGATAATGAACCCCAACGGACTTCCCAAGGCTGTTGAATTGATCCACGAATTTTTCGGAGATTATCTGGAAAAGCAAGCCAGGTATTTAAATATCGATATAAAAACAAACACCACATTCTTGATTTTCAGCGCTGCTCTCGAGCTTCAACAAAGACCTGTCAAATCGAAACCATCCGCTTCTTTGTTCGATCCCAAGTTGAATTCTAAACGCAAAAGACCTAATCCTTCTCAAAAAGATTCATCAAAAAGTAAATCGCGTAAACGCCAAGGACAGATTTCTCCAATTGACTACTGCGAGGAAGAGACTGAGTTCAAGTCTTGCCAAGCACGAAGTTGTCTGAAGCCATTCGGCGATTCAGTCAATTGGGTTATGTGTGATGCTGGCTGCAAAAACTGGTTCCATGTGATTTGTGTAGGGTTTACTCTTCGAGGTGAGTACATGAGTGCCGATTTCAGTTCAGTAACCTTTGCCAATTGCAGAAATCAATGATATGCACGAATACCGTTGCTCATCATGCCTCGATCACGCTGATTCTCCAGCTTCCAGTGTTTCTACAGAATGATTCCCCATTCAAACATTCCCGTTTTATCCCCATTTGTTTTCATCATAATCTAACATCAACCCTATCCATTTTCATCAGAGTTCTATCATAATTGACTAATCATTGCAACTTCTCAGCCGATTCACCGGCCGCCTGAATCAAGGTTTCCTCTTTAATGTATCGTTCTCATTTCCTAACAAGCTTTCAGCAAAAATGTCAAAAAAGTACAGTAGTCTCTCCCGAATCTTACCAGCTTCTTTCATTTCATCGCATTATTTCCTTTCTGATTCTTTCTCTCTCTCTCTTTCTTTAGTTCTTCTCTGTTGAATCTCGAATCGGGTTGCCCCAGTCTAACTCTCCTTTTGTCTCCCCGCGCATCCATTTCTAAGTCCCCCATAAGTCCAATCGAAGAGTTTTTTCTAAATCTCTATTATTCGTACTTTACTATCCAGCTCTTGTAGACGAGACTCTAATATATTTTTTCTCCATTCAAAGCTTTTAAATGCCTGAATCATTATTTGTATCAAAATCTTTATGATCATAAAAAGTGTTTATTTACAATAAATATTGAAATAAAAGAGGACAACTATTAAATTACAAGCTTTGTTGCGAAACCCGCCGCAGTGCAAAATAAGAACTATTATGTCGTTGACGAAATGAAATAAATTAACTGTTTCACTACCAAACTATTCCCCATTTCGCACTGACTTCGTCGAACTTTTTGGATTCTGGAACCGGTGGAGCTGATCGAATAGAAGTGGCAATATCAAATGGATACTCCTCTCCCCATGCATCGAACCATACACGACGAAGACGGCGATTAACCTGAAAAGAGAAAAAAATACATTCTAGCTTCAAGTTCAATTCATACCGAGTTGAGCTTATCATAAAACTGCTCGCGTTTAGCATTAAATTTCTCCATCTCCTCCAACATTCTCTCAGTTGAAATTTTTGGATTCGAAGGTACATAAGTCTGATGACTGACTTCTTCGCGTCGCAAACGGAGGGATTCATCATGAAGATTGTCCAAGAGTTTTAGTAATAAATCTTGTCTAGTTTGAGATTCCAAAGTAACTGGTCCCGAGATCAATCCTGGAACAGTTGAGAATCGTTTCGATCCAGATTGGGCTAGTTCTCCTTTGAGTTTTCTGATCTCGAGCTCTGCTCGCTTTCTGGCATCCGTCTGCTTGTTCAACTGATTTTCAAGGAACACAACTTCTCCTCTACTCGCACTGCCTTCCTCTACTACTGACGACGAACTTGGGGCAGTAGGAGCACCTGCGGATCGCGTCTCCATGGCATGAATGTTTTTCCAAAGAGCTTCCTTGCTGATCTTGTTAGCACGTTGTTTCAGTTCCAAGTTCTCCCCTTCGACTTCTTTCATCTCTCGTTGTAGTGCATCCATCGATTCATCGAACTCACTAAATTTAAAAATTCTTAAATATGAAACATATTACAAACATACATTTGTTTTCTTCTGTGATCAGCCACCATCTGGTTTATCTTTTCTTCCAAATGCTTCACCTTGTCTCCCTCTGCCTTATCAGTAGAATTCAAACGAGACTCTGCCATATCCAATCGTAACTTGAAGTTTGATACATCTTCGATTCGTGCCTTGATTTGCTTACGCAATTCCAACATCTCATTATCTTTCTTTTCCATTTGCCAACGAAGTCCTTCTGCTTCTTGAGCTGCTTGCTTCCGATGGTGTGCTCTGTCGAGAAGAGGTGGGAATGTCTTCTTCTCCGGAGCAACATGCTCCATTTTAGCAGATTCCAAAGTGGAATTCACTTTCTCGAGACTATCGCGAAGAGACCTCATCGTTGTGCGAATAGGATCGAAAGTATTCTCGATTGCAATGTATCCACTGCTCTTGGCAACAACTGAATGGATCATCTCTTTGACTCTCTTATCGTCAAATCCTTCTGTCTCCGAAATTCCACCAAAATTGTGTGCTCCGTTTGTACAAACTTCTTGAAGTGTGGACGCCATTTTATCAAGCTGGGCAACAGCGTTGAGAAGCTCATCGGTAAAATCACTTTCCAACTTGATAATTTTTCGTGGGTCACTTCCATTCGGGAGAAGTCGAGCTGCTTTCAGAATTACAGACTCGCAAGCAGCAAACTCGTCGTTTAGAGATTGAAGGAGATTGAACACTTCTCCAGCATTAACCGATTCCTGAAAAAAAGGTTCAATTTGTTGGTAATTTTTGTAATGTTTACCTGTAAGAAGTAGGAAATTCTTTGGGTATTCACCCGACAATACGCGAGACCTGCTGTGAGAGACGAACAAACTGATGAAATCCATTGTGAAGCGTTGAACCCATCACCACCAAATTGTAACGAAAAAATCATCTGGAAGTAGGCGAGAGGACGGATGAATCCGTCAAGAGAAGTATTCTCGTCGAAACGAGAAGTTTTGAGAAGCTCCAAGTATTGATCAATTGCTCTTTCGTGAGTTGCCATCTCACCGTAGCTTTCTGTCAATTTTATCAGCGCTTCTACAGTAGTTTCTCCAACGGCACTTTCTAATTTTCCGACAGCAGCGACTATGGAGTTTGCAAGATACGAGACACGTGCCACGTGAGCCCATTGTTCTCCCTTGTGAGACTTTGTTACATGCTCACGACGCATTCCTCCCGGAACTTGTGGATACTGGAATTCACTTTATATTATGATAAATTAGAAAGTACAAACTTACACATTGAGCAGCTAAAGTAGCGAATAACGTTGCCTTTGCAGAGAGGCGTGGAAGCAAGACAACTAAAAGAATCGAGTCATTTTCTCCTCCAACACGAGCAAAATTATCAGGAAGGAACGCCTTCAAGTATCCAGCCTGGCGACGGGCATATTCAACCTCGATTGCATTGATCTGTCGCTCGACGATTTCCGAGAAATTGCGGTTCGCCGAAATTTGAAGTTGGTTGAACATTGTTGCCCGATCGTTATCTTCCGTCGTTTGACCATGAACTTGCTCTTCAAGACTCAAAATTTGATCCTTCTGATCTTGAATTTGAGAATTCAAATTTGCCATTCTTTCTCGGAACTTCAAAATAGTTTGGGACAACTCGGCAGCATGCTTTTGTTCATCTCGTATGCGTCCGTTCAGTTCATGTATATGAATTTTCAGTTGCTCGATTTCCTTCATGAGATCTTTCTCTTGTTGTTTTTGTACTTCAGCAAGTTGCTCATCCAAGTCTTTAGCTTCTTCCATGTCTTCTATCGTCTCCTCAAGCTGCCTGTAAGTAACAAAGTTAGAAAAGCTATTCAACAAGTTTCAAACTTACGCAATACGTTCTTCCATGTTGAAGTTTTTATCCGTTAGCTGAGTAACCATTGCTTCAGCACCCATGGCAGCATCAATCTGAAATATGGAAATATGAAACGGATCATTCGAAATTCGGGGGATGGAAAGATATTTGTTTCTAGGAAGCGTGCAGATATAGTCGTCCCAGGGTGGACAAATCACACAATTTCTAACGAAAGATTGACCATAGAACTGAACACCACGATATGATCTACTTATCAAAAAAATCTACCTCTTCCCACATATTTGAAAATTCTATCTGAAACAGAAAAGAATCGAGTGTGACAAGATGAATACACAACACATTTACGAAGCATCAAAATTCAGAATGTTTCAAACCTCACGCTAATCATTTCTGAGTTTATTACGTACCTGCTCTTGGAATCCGGCTATCTTGGATTCAGCAATTTCAGCTTGTCTCTTGAGGTTCTCTGCGACTCGAATGAGTTCAGAATTCTCATTCTTCAATCTTTCAGCTTCTTCCACTGCCTTTTGTTGATCAAGTTTAGCTTGAGCACTCAAATCACGCATCTTGATAAGAGCGTCTTTCAGCTTATCATTCTGCATTTCAATCTGTCTCATTTGAACTGTGTTTCCAACTTGAGCACCACCTCCACCGTTTGCCATTTCGTCTTCTAAAAGTCCCAGCTTAACTCTCATCTTTTCCAATTCTTCCGTGAGTTCGTTGATTTTAATTTCAGCAACATCAGCTTTTTCCTCGGCCAGCTCCTTTTCAATAGTGGCCATTTCCATCAATTCTTTGCTCTCCTCAATTGAATTCTTGTTATCTTCGTGCCAAGCTCTCAGCTCTTCAGCGGATCTTCTCTCTTCGAGAAGTTGTCTTTCTAGCTCAACCACTTTGTCATTCAATCGACTTTTCACATCTTGAAGAGTTCTGTGCTCAATAGAAATTCGCTCGAACTCGAGAAGCTTTGCATGATCGTCTTTTCGTTTTGCTCTTGTTGTCTCTAGTTTATCGGTGAGTTCTTTAACCTGAATTCGAAGGTATTCTAGTTCGGTGGAATGGTCGATGTTTGAAGAAATTGAAGTTGTTCGTGGATGAGCAGCAGCAGAAGTTGTGGAGATAGGTGACATTGGAGCAGCTGGTCCCGTCTGAATGAATGAAAATTAACTGTCGAATATATCTACCATATAGGAACCAATCAATGCTGTGAATAGGAAAACTCAGGATGAACATATTCGGGCTCTACCTACCGCTATAACAGTCAAAAAAGAAGAAGATCGAGATCTAGACTCAGAGTTATTGCCTTCGTTCTCCAAACAGTCCTCTGGCAATTCCTCTATGCTCTAAAGGATAGAATACACAAATTTCTACATCTACCACTACGAAATCATATAGTTTTTGTTCTGAGAACTCACATCATCTATCTTTTTAGCTCGTGAAAGAACACTTTCGTTGGGGAGTACTGTTCCAGATTCTGTCATTGTTGGAGGTGGCAATTCATTTGGAACCTCTGTTTCAGATTCAGCAGGTTTCGTCTCCTCTGTTGGTTTACTCGGTGCCATTGACTGTCGCGGCTTTGCAATGGAATTATTTTTCGCAGGAGGCACTGGAACAAAAGATATTTATGATTCTTCCGAAACCCTAAATTTTACCTGTTGTTGAAACTTTCTTTGGAGGCGCCAAACTTTGTCGTCTTGAAGCTGCATCTGGTGCGGTGAATTGAGGCTGCAACTGGTCAATGTATGTCATGTTTTTAGAGAGTTAACTTCAAGTATTTAGTTACAAGACAATAATTAGAGGAAAGCACGAAAAGCAGACAAACCCTAGGTTTAGATGTAGATGCGCTAGCACGACTCGAAGCAACGGAAGATTGTGATAAGTTGGAGAATTCACGGACCATTCTTGACTGAAAACGACAATTAGGTAATTAGAACACGAGCCAGAAGACATAAGGGGTGAGATAAAGTCTGTAAGCGACAACTGAAACAAGCCAAAACAAGAAAAAAGTTCCAGCATAGTAAGAACACAAATGATGATAATTAAAAATAAGTTCAAGATGCTTTGAAGCAGGTTTCTCTAAACAAGCATAACAAAACATTCATGTGTTCAATTTACCGTCGAATCAGATTTGTTTTTTGTCATAGGCGGAGCTGGAGACCTCGCCTTTTGCGGTGTTGTTGACCGCTTTTTCTATAATCTAATAAACCCCACTGTATGTTTTAACAATCAGTTTACCTCGTTGGGATCTACTAGCTTTGACACTGAACGTGGACCCATTCCGGTCTGCCGCCCGGATAACTTCTCCGACGATGCAGCTGGTGAAATTCCAGGACTCGACTGAAATTGATTCATAGTATTCAACTTGCTATTCAGCTTACCCCTGGAGATGCTTTTGATCCTGCAGATCGACTCATTACACTCGAGTCTTTGCGAATCGCCGAAGCTGTTGGAGCTTTCAATCCGGATCTTTTTACTGTATCTTCAAGTTCAACAGCACTTGCTTTGACAAAAACTCCGTAATTAGGTTCGCATTGGAAATATGCAACATCTTTAACTGTTCCGTTATTCTTTCCAGTTGGGGTATCCAAAATGACTCCGATCCATTCACCTTCGGCAAACTGCGTCTGGCCAGCGAAGACTACCTTCCCGTTTCCCGAGCTAGCTGGAATCAACAGTTATTTAGCTCTTGTTCAGGGTCTATCTTGTATATGTAAAATACTCACTTTTGACCCGGGTTCCTATTTCGAACGACATCCGGGAGATGACGCTCGATCAATATTTTTGATCCAACGAATAATTAGATATACCTGAAAACAATTGAAATTAGATCGATATCGTGTTGCGAAACAGTTTCTTTGGTCAACGCGAAACTGAGAGAGCCGACTTCAAACAGTGAAGTGATGGCTGGCGCGTTTTCTGTGCGCATAGTCGCGCCAAGGCAAAGCAGCTGAGAAACATTTTCGAATAAATATTCTTTAATTTATATGCCGTTTCGCTGTATCTTTCACTTTTGAGAATTGACTTTTTGAGAAACCGTTCTGATGAAGAAAATTTCTTCAAGAAATCTGAAAATTCGGAAAGCGCGTTTTTCGTTGAGAGCACACCCACTGGGAGGAAAACAAAAAGTGGGAATAACCATCTAGGAGGAAAAATGAGCGGAGCCGGGGGCGGGGCCTAATT
>NC_013487.2:7406831-7438484 GCF_000004555.2 Caenorhabditis briggsae | reverse complement strand
AAGAGAAAGATCTCATGAAGGAAATCGAGCAACTGAAAATTCATATACATGAACTGAACGGACGCATACGAGATGAACAAAAGCATGCTGCCGAGTTGTCCCAAACTATTTTGAAGTTCCGAGAAAGAATGGCAAATTTGAATTCTCAAATTCAAGATCAGAAGGATCAAATTTTGAGTCTCCAAGCGCAAGTTCCTAGTCAGGGTTGCAAAGTTGGCGCCGCCCATTCTTCCTCCCAGATGGTTCTTCCCACTTTTTCCTTTTTCCTCCCAGTTGGTGTGCTCTCTTTTCGTTCAATACGGTTTAAAGGTGCAATATGGCGGATCGATATTACTGTGCATTTTTTTGCCGAAACGAAATCAAAGTTTTGTTTTCGTTCCTTGTTTGAATCCTTCTTCTTGTTCGAGTTCCCGCCTTTTTGTTTCTTTCTCGATTTAAAAATAAATTTCAGTGTCTTCTCTACACAGTCCATAACTATGTCGGTAAGTATTCTTGCAACAGGATGTGATGTAGTCCCGAATCTATGTGCCACAGCAAACCCAATTATAAATTTCAGAAAGACGACGGAAAACGCAAGAAAGAGTCAGTTGTCGATCTAACCAGATTCCTCGATAAAGAGATTCGTGTGAAGTTCCAAGGAGGGCGCGAAGGTATGAATTTGTTTTGGAATATTGTGATGTTTAGAATTTGAATTTCTGACTTTTCTGAATTTTCTCGTTTTGAACAAAGTGGAATAAAACTTTGAAACATAGAGCTTGCCATTCCGATTTTCCGTAATGAAGATGCTACCAAATTAAACTGCACCGAATTCAAGTTGTTTTAGAGCAAAACCGGGGAGCCTGAATTACACGGCGCCCAGTTTTATGCTAAAATGAAGAGGAAGTGTAAGAGGAAAGCGTGGGCTGACTTGCAATTTTAGCTACAAAATTTAGGTCCGAATCTCCTCGTGTATAAGAAAAATACCCTTAAATTTCAGCCAGCGGAGTTCTCCGAGGATTTGACCAGCTTCTCAACATGGTACTCGACGACTGCCGAGAATACCTCCGTGATCCTCAGAACCCATCAGTTATTGGTGACGAGACAAGGTAGGAGCAATGCTCGAAATTTGACAAAAAAAAGTTCCTGCGTAAATCAAGTCAAAAAACATTCGTCAATATAGATGCCAAAGCACGCAGCTTGAGTAGCTTATTTCAAAAGTTTTGTTATCATAGTTACGAATAAGCTTTGAGCTTTATAATTATATGATTAAAAATATCTTTCAGACCGCTGGGCCTCATTGTGGCTCGTGGAACCGCCATCACTGTGGTCAGCCCAGCCGACGGACTCGAGCAAATTGCTAATCCATTCGCCGGTCAGGAAGAATGAACGACCGAAATATCCACCATTATTATATGTATGTGATCTCTTTTGCGATAAACATTCAACTCACGAAAACGACGAAAAAGTTGTTATTACATACAAAACACTTGATACATTGAAAACAGATGGAACGACCATTTAAAAAATATATTGGATCCTTAAAAGGCAGTCGAAAAGTCCATAGCGGTAAATTTCGTAGTTCAGGGGCAGTAGGGAGAAAGTCCCTATGGGCTTTAAAGACTAGCCAGGTAATAGAATCACAATATTTTCATTTTTGTTGAAAGAGAATCAGTGAAGAAGAAGACTGGAAGATGAATTCGATAAAAATGGGCGAAAATGCGAAGACGGAAGGGGAAGAGGTTGGGGGGAAACACATGAAGACTACACGATGAGAAGGTAAGCGAAATTGGAAAATTGCTTGGTTTTTATGAAAAATGTTGCAGTGTGGGGAACATTTTGAGGTGGGAGACTTGCGAGAAATGAAAATTTTGCAAAGGCAACTAGAAAACGTTTTGCCTGAGAAGTTGGTTTTCAGGTATTTACATGGAAAAAAATACAGAAATTTACACAATCAATGGAAGGCTGTGAAATTTTTTGGGTGGGGCAAAATTGGTTAGTGGTGTATATGGACAAGGTGATTGTGTTATCCGAAAGCTGGTTGAGACGTGTAGACCATGTATACAAAGCCGTCTGGATCACGCTCTTGACCGTACAAGTTGGACATGCTCATTGAGTTGGAAACCATCGAGCGCTCGTTGACAAGCAAGAAGAATGCTTGTTGTGGATGAAGTTGAAGACTGAAAAAGGGAAAAGTGATATTTCTTGGAGATCAGAAGATGTTTTTGTTTTCATTGAAGAAAAGTTGTTTCCTATCTACCACGTACCGTCTTCTGACAATCGACATCAGTTCGGCAACAGTGATGTGATCTGGGACCAAGAACTTGCAGCGATCCATCAGTGGAAGACTGCGTTCTCCATCGAATCGTTCGATGATCACCGGAACCTTGTTCGGCTGTTGACTGCGAATTTCTTCTACATCCTTTTGACGTTCGTCTGAAAGTAGTTTCATGTTTTCATCGAGCAACTGCAACATCATCCACCGATTCTCAACTAATATTAACCACCTGCGAAGCACCAATGGTCCACGCAGAAACTGAGCTCTGTTTCATTACGCAATGTTCCATTGGGTGCCGCCCTACTACCAGTGTCACTCCTTCTCATACAAAATCAACTGATTTTCACATGTTGAACTAGCATAATATCTCTCCGTTTTTCACGCTCTCTCGGTAAAACACATGACACTAAGGGTGTCTGTCCTCTCCCTTTTTTAAGAGAGGAAGAGGAAAAAGTAAAATTCGCTTTAAAGAATAGGATGCTTGAGATCAAAAAAAGTTACCAGATGTCAGAGGAAGTACTTATAACTGAAGAAAAACTAAAGAAGAAACGAAAGGGTTGGTTCTATCAATGTGCTCGGGAAGAGTAAAAAAGAACTTACGAAAAGGCCGTCTTTCTTTGAATGATGGAACGATTCCGGAGATATAAGACCCTCCACGATTTCCGCTCATCGCTGTTTGTGTGTAATTTTGAAGCGTGGCTAGCATAAACGCCTCTTCACTTTTTCGTGCTGAGACCTTATTGTTGATCTGGAAGTTTTTTTATTGGAAAAGGGTAATACTGGTATTTGGAAAGTTGAGAAACTATGACGATAGAAGAAAATAAGAGAGAGGAGGAAACAGTATGTTTTTGTAAGTATTTTATCGAGAATGGAAAAGACAGACAGGTGAAAGGGAATGGGACAGTTGATGGAGAGAATTGACGAGAGACAGAGGCAGTCAGCGGCAGGCAACAGCACACGCTCTTCTGCTGTATGCTGCTTTGTCATCTGGGTCTCTCGCTAGGAAGCAAATCTTTCTTCTAACACCACAAGATCGACTGAGGACACATGACCGCGAGACGACGAGACGACTAAGAGAAGAATCATGTGATGAAAGGAGATGGAGAAGAGAAAGAATAGAGCAAGAGGACAAGGGAGTGTGTGCATGACCCTTCCACTGCTATTACAGTAGTTTGATTATTGTGTCAGACAGACAAAAAGGCGGTAGCAAGAATTAAAAAGAAGAATCCGTGCCAACAGCAGAACCGCACGATTCTAATAAATCTGAGTATAAGATCCAATTTGGTAAGATTCTAATACTTGTATCTTATCTTGAGCCGCACCCAGCGCCCACTAACCTTTCTTTTATATCAGACAAGACTAGATGTACTTGAGATATGGTGGCAGGGAATGTGACTGAAAGGACATCTGACCGAAGTAGTCTTAAAACCTTCCAGCCCAATCCCAAACCGATTTCCCCAGTCTAGTTGAACAACTGTTAGTTTTGCAATGAAATAGGAAAGAACTTATCAAAGTGTATTCTGAACACTGACCTTTTCATTGAGATCAAGAGAAGTTTGAGAAAGAAGATGAAAAGTGATTTTTTCTTATGAAAGGCTAGTAAGAGTGAGAACTGGACTGTCTTTTTGAAACTGTTTCCTAGTGAATGGCATTCAAATCGAATGATATCAAATGTTGATAGATGCCGGTTGAGAAAGAAAAAAAACATTGTTTGGTTGAAATGATGAAATCATATAAATTAGCAAGGAAGAGAGCAGGAGAACCTGAATGTGCACAGAACAACAAAATATAGGAAATCGATGGACGACAGCAGTCTCACATGTGCCGAGTGAGCGAAACATGTTTATTTCTTAAAAATCAATAGGCAACTGCGCGATGTGTGCTGCGTCTCTAGTTATTTTTAGGAGGTGGAATCTATTTTTGGTATATAATTTGGGGAGTATTGACTTGCTCAGTTTTGTAGTAGAAAGATGGCAGTCGAGAAAGTGCGCTCTAAAGAAAAAAAACGGGGTTAAACAAGTACCAAACTAGATTAATCCATGGATTGAGAATAGAGTTATTGTTTTGGATATTAAAACACATTAGGAGTTTGAAATGTTTGACTACAGTATCTACCGTAATTTTTATCTACAAATGACGTGATTTGAAGGAGTTTGAAGTGGATTTCGGTTCCAAAGGGTTTATCCGTTTATATTTTATACAATTCTTGCTTTGTTCAACCTGAATCTTTTAGAGAAATGATCGAATTGTCTCTAATAAAATTTTCAGCCAGACAAGAAGAATGTGATGTCAGTCCGAAGACGTACTCATTCAGATGATTTTTCTTTTCGATTAGAAAGAACAAGGCGACCTTCAAAACTCGATGGTGCGGGTATCATAAACATTTAAAAATAAATTGAATAATTTAGTCCTTCGAGAATCTCCAACTCTGCCAGTCCAACAAGGATACTCGCTGACTACTGTCGTTTTGGTTTCGCTTGTAGTGACGCTGGTCTGTCAAAATGTCGCCCCACCAGCCTTTTCATATCTAAATCAACTGATTAAAAGTAGGTGAACAGTATTTTGCATACGTAATTAAAGAATTTCTCTCTAGATTCTCCGAAAAGAAAAATACCCGGGCAATCGAATCGTTTAAATATCGGATTCATCAGTACCAATTCACCAGAGAAATTCGCTCCAGCTGTTCAAAAACCAACATTTCTAGTAGATCCAATTTATGATGAAAAATGGAAAGGAGTTCATACAGCTGTTCCTGTCATGACGACGGAACCAGAGGAAAAACGGGATAACAATCATGCAAAAGTGAAAGAGGCGATATTGGCAGCCAAGGCAGCAAGTAGATCAAGAAGAGATGGAAATCTGGAAAGAGCAGTGACAATAATGGAGCACGCAATGGCATTGGCTCCTAACAATCCACAGATTCTCATCGAAATGGGACAGATTCGAGAGATGCACAACGAACTCGTGGAAGCAGATCAATGTTATGTGAAAGCATTAGCCTACGACCCTGGAAACTCTGAAGCATTGGTGTAAGCTTTTGGAAAATGTTAAAGTCTTTCCTTCTTAAACACGAACAATTATCTTTTCAGACTTCGTGCTCGAACTAATCCCCTTGTCAGTGCAATCGATAGGAAAATGCTGAAAACAGTGCACGATTTGCGGAACGAATTTGCACATCTACAACATTCGACAGCTCTCCGAAGAATGATGAGGTAATTTGGCAATTTGAACTTTCCATACAGTTTTCTGTTTCAGAGAAACATATTTTCTCTATGTCTATCATACAGTAGCAATCGAAGGAAACACTCTATCTCTCGGACAAACTCGTGCAATCCTTGAATCTGGAATGGTCATCCCTGGTAAAAGTATTCGAGAACACAATGAAGTCATTGGTATGGATGCTGCACTTCGTTTTTTGAATTGCTCTCTTCTTTCCAAAGAACATCACGAGATATCAATCGATGACATTCTCGAAATGCACAGAAGAGTATTAGGAAATGCAGATCCTGTAGAAGCTGGAAAGATTAGAACGACTCAAGTTTATGTAGGGAAGTTCACACCAGTGGCTCCTGAATATGTGCTCGAGCAGTTGGCAGACATGGTTGATTGGTTGAATGATGAGAGTACAATGGCTATGGATCCCATTGAACGAGCTGCCATAGCTCATTATAAATTAGTGCTAGTACACCCATTCACAGATGGAAATGGAAGAACGGCACGGTTACTATTGAATCTGATAATGATGAGAAGTGGATTCCCCCCAGTGATTCTTCCAGTTGAGACTAGAGCAGAGTACTATGCATCTCTCCACGTGGCAAATCTAGGAGATCTGCGACCATTTGTGAGATACGTTGCCAAACATTCTGAAGCATCCATTCAAGTAAGTGTTTCATTCAATTCCACTTTGTTTAAAATCAATAATCTTTCAGAGGTACATTGGTGCAATGAAAACGTCATCTGGCAATGTGATCAACGGAGAAGAACCTAACTTGACCGCTGAAGAGTCTAAAGTCTCTGAGAAAATCGAAACCGAGTGTCGAGCGGGGAGTTAATCATATGTCTATGCTTTCCGATTTAGGGTTTTGAATGTGATACTGTTTTACTATTGTCCGGGTTTTCTTTTTCTTTAGAATAAACATTTGTTGATCTGTAGACACATTACAAAAAATTCAATTTTGAATCAAAAACCTTTGATTGAAAATGATTCAGTGTAAAAACCAATAATTTCTAAAAGCTTTTTGCTCTCCGCCTCCATTCGATTAAATATAAAGCTATGAAACATTGCAAGCGATTCATATTCTTTTATTGGACTAAAAAACCATTCTGAAAAGTCCTAGTGATAAAACAGCACCTGGCCAATATTATGTAATATCAGAAGCAAATTGATTATTACATGTATTGGGTAGGAGCTGTTCAAGCTATGGTTAAATGGGTAACGTTTTGAATTCGAAAACAAGATAGTTTTTCTAAAAGAAAATCAATTTATTACATACAAAAACTCAATAAAAAAATGGCTATAAAAGTTTCAAAATTGTTACAGTATTTACGCAGTCTGGTAATAATTTAACCTTCATGTTGAGCCAAGAAGAAGTTTCCAGCGATTGGATCTCCCAACTTGTTCTTCTCGATGAATTGTTTCACATTGAACTTGGCACGAGAACTTGGTTTTGGAACAGAAATACGTCTTCCCTGATGCTCCCACATCAGAATCACATAACGATGAAGATCGGTTCTTGGTCCTGGAGCTGGACTTCCATAAGCCATTTGATGTTGCCCTGAAAATATCACGTCATTTGAGTCAAATTTAGAATCAGGAAGAAGTGGGGGGGGGGGGGGTGGATAATTGGAGACTAGATCAAAATTAATACTTATGAGGTCAGGTGAAATTCTGAAATTCGTCTCTCACCTCCATTGATTCCATCGATGATATTACTGGCTGGAATGTTGCAGACAAGCCAGTGAAGCCACTCGGCAACCGATGGATTTTTTCTCGACAAATTGTCTGGATCAATCATGAGAACAGTGTAGATGCTTTCTGGATCAGCTCCTGGGAGAGCCCATCTTGGAGCATTCTTCAAGTTTCTGACCTGCATGGTCATTCCTGGTTCGACCTGGATTCCATCCCAGCACAACTAAAAAGAAAATCAATTGATTCCAAAAAGTCAAAAACAATAAATCATACATGAAGTTTTTGCTTTGGAGCATTTTCAATTATTTTTGGAGTGATCTCATGTTGAGCAAAAGCGGCAGCAATGTCAGCCATTGTGGATATTCTGGAAGATCGAAAATTGAAAGAATAGGAAAAGAAGGGAAGATATAAAGACAAGAAAGAAATAAAGAAAAATAACAGGTGTTTCAGGGCGGTTTTATGAGCAGACAACAAAGATGAACAGAAAAAGATAGAAGAAGAGAAAGAGCTCAAGACGATGACGTGGAAAAAAAGAAGAACAAGGATGTAATGTATGGCATTTTGATGGATGGTATGGGATGAACATAGACTGGAAATCAAGAGAGCCAGAAAAGAATCCAGCTGTACAACAAGAATTGATGAGTCAACAAACTAAATAGAGCTAGAAATAAAGAAGATTGAACAAAATTTATCCAACAAAAGAGAAACTAAAGATTCCGTATTACCTGTAATAGAAGCCTAACCAAACAGTCTACTTTGAGCTCAATTATCTCGATTTCTGTGAAGGATACCAAATTTGTCAACGGATGAAATGTTGGTGATATTATGATAAATATTTTATCAGTTGACAATTTTTTGATATCTTTGACAGAAACCGAGATATATGGGCTCAAAGATGCCCATTTAGGGGGTGTTATAGTAAAGTGTTTACGGTAACTGAAACGAAGTCGGTGAACTCGAGAGCTAAACATCGGCTATAATTCTACAAATTGAAAAACTTTTCAATAAAAACCAGAACTCCTGCAATGAGCATAAAACTGAGATGGTGGACTCCTAGAACTTCTTCATCCCATCTGGCCGTTATGAGATCCCTGAATGTGATGTACTGCTTATTACATCGAAAAGGCGGGAAGAACTCAAATTACACTTTCACCCCCTTTTCTCCCGTAGTTCTTCTCATCTTTACCCCATCTGAGAAAAAGAAAACAACAGTTGACCGCCCCCATCTGACTCTGATTCTCTTCTTCTTTTTGAGTCTTTCCGCATCCGGAAAGCTTTAGCTCATCAGATATCCAATGTGGTTTTTGAACGTTGTGATGAAATTGCGATGAAGATCGTTTGGAACTTTGGGTGGAAGAACCTTTTGGAAAGTTCCTTGGACAATTTGGAACGCAGTGGAAGTGAAGACTGAAACAATATTGGGAATAATTTATTTTTGGAATATTTCCTATATTCTTTTCCAAATCAGAATATTATCAGAAACTCGATTTCATAAAAAAATGTCCGACAGGTGAAATTCAGAAAATCCGACTCATTCCTATCAAATACACCCTTCTTTCATACTTGCGAATCTTTCTGACTCGTTTACTCCACCCGCCCATTTTATTCTATTTTTTTCCATTTCTTCATTAATCACTCCATCTGAATCACAAGACGCTTTTCAAAAGTCAAATGTACACGTATTCTGAAGTGACAGTGGATGTGAATACACCAAATATTCTTCTGACCTTCTACCGTATCCATGGAGTGTTTGCTTTGGTTTTCAATATTTTAGGCGTGGTTCTGATTATGAAAAATCCTAGAATTGTGAGACTATATCGAGGATTCATGTTGAATATGCAGGTAAAGTGATTTCCATTTTCGTCGATACAAACTAGATGTGTTTTGAAGTTTGAGTACAGCTGAAAGAAGAATTCCTCGAACTCATAGAATTATTTTTAGCTCGAAACGTCTGTTGGTTCAAAAGAGTTTGAAGCTTGGGTTCATAGGGTTTAGTTCATAGAAAACTTATACCTGTACAGTAACTGAAATACCGTATAACCTATAATAGAATGAGTGGTTCTTCTATTGCTACAAGGTACCTCCGGACAGCCCTTCCATTACAGGGGCCCTCCTAATACAAGTTTTACAATATTCATTCAAGAAACAATAAATATTTTGAATGACTAATTATTTATTGTAAATCAGAAACAGCTTCTGCTATGGGACATTGTTGCCTGATCATGAATCTAGAAATTCAAACAAATCAAGAATGATTAATTCCAAATCAGACCACCTGCTTGAACTTTAATTTGAAACCAATTCGACATCCCAACTTGCAGATTCTGTCTCTTCTGGCTGATGCTCAAACAACACTTTTAATGCAGCCTGTTTATATATTTCCCATAATCGGAGGATACACAAATGGAGTTTGGTGGAATGTGTTTAGGATGTCATCTCATTTACAAATGGGAATATTTCTTCTCTTATTGTATCTACAAGTAGCTTCGATAGTTTGTGCTATTGTTACAAAATATCATGTTGTATCCAATATTGGGAATGTAAGATAAATTTTAATTAGATTGACACTTTGAATACTGATAATTCAGACTACCAATCGTCCGTTGTTGTTCTGGAACTTTGTTATCTTTTATCATTGTTGTGCTTTCTTGATTTTCGGAATATTCTGCATGTCATACCTAACTAAGGAACAAGCAGTGGACCTTGTAAAAATAGTGAGAATCATCCGCGGAACCAAAAAAAGTCAAAGATTTTTCAGAAGTTTCCAAATGCAATGAACATTTTTACGGTGGAAAATGTTGAAATTTACGATATGGAAGTTAATAAATGGATGATTATGACAACTTCATGATTATAGCCATGTTAACAGTAAGGATTTTAAGGCCATTAATAGTAAAATCTGAAAAAAATTTAGAGCTCTATTCTAATCTCATTGTATTTCTCCATCCGGCTCTTAAAAACTCTTCGTTCAAAGCGTTTAGTCATTTCTGCTAGAAGTTTTCGAGGACATCAAATTGCAGTTACAAGTCTCATGGCACAAGCAACTATCCCTTTCATTGTAATAATCATCCCAATTGGAACTATTGTTTATTTTTTCGTTCATATTGTACCGAATTCACAAGGTATTAAACTTTTTAAAGACAAGTAGAAAGTGTTTGGGTTTTCAGGAATATCCAACATAATGATGGCAATATATTCTTTTCATTCATCACTATCCACTGCTGTCATGATAATCAGCACTCCACAGTATCGAAAAATGATAAGAAGAGGATTCAAGTAAGATATACATGATTTTGTTTTTAAATGAAACGGAGCAAATAAATTTCAGATTACCAACTGCTTTAACTTCTCCTCAAATGACAAGAGTCCACCCTTTATCGGCAACTACATTCCGGTTGAAGAAACTATCCAACCCGGGAATGTGATCTATTTGAAACTAAAGCACCAATGTTTATGAAGTTTTTATTATGCCATGTTAATTAAATACATTTCAAAAAGATCGATATAGAAAATATTTCGTCGATAAAATCCGTTTACAAACAAACTGCAAAAAAGAAATTGAGTAAAGACTAAATGTCTCGGAATCCTGTTTCCTGATGAATTGATGCAATGTCGGAGAGCCTGAAAATGAAAAAAAGGTTACAGGAAAAATTATCATTTCTTACTGTTTTTTGTCTGTATACTCTGGTAGTTGGTTTTCAATATCCGCCACCTCATCAAGAACATCTTGGAGTTGCTTCTCCTTTTCAGCCTCCAAAAGTGTTTCATCGGGAATATGGTATCCAATGAAGAACTCATAAATCCATGCTCCTAGAACTCCTCCAATCATTGGACAGATGATAGGAATCCAGAACCATTTGTAGTTTCTGTAGCTGAAAACTTCCCATCCGTATCCAACACAGAGGGAAAATAGACGAGGGGCAAAATCTCTTGCCGGATTGATTGCATATCCTGCATTCAAAGCCATTGACATTCCAAGGAAAGATAATAATCCGGCAATCCAGGCAGGTTGAAGGAATGATGGAATTTCATTTCTACTGTCTGTAATTGCAGCTACTCCCAAACAGAGCACCAGTGTTCCAGCGATTTGATCTACGATTGCATTGAAAGTTCCGAGGAAAGGACCAGGATACGTGGCGAATATGGAAGCAGTCGCAGTGTGGCCGGTTACTGTACGATTTCCTCCTTCGAATGCATTTATAGCATCTCAAATTGATGATTTTCAGAAACAGTGTCTGTTTAATTACTTACCGAAATAGACACAAAATACTCCAAACGCTCCAATAAATGCTCCAATATTCTGAGCTACTACATATACCAGAAATCGAATCACATTCATTTTTCCTTGTGTTAATTGAAAAAACGAGACAGCTGGGTTGAGATGAGCACCGGATATTTTGGATCCCATTAGAACAGCCAACATCAGAGCAATGCCCCAACCAACTGAAACTCCGATCCACTCGTTATTCTTTCCTTGTGAAAGAACGTATTGGGCATTCACGCATTCTCCACCGAACTGAAAAAAGGGAAAATTAGAGAAAGGAAACAGAAAAACACTAACCACGAGGAACGCTGTGCAAAAAAGTTCTGCAATGAAAGCCCGAATCAACTCATTTTCTACAACGAACTTGGGCTTAAGTTTCTCCACTAAATTGCCTGTCATCTGAAAATAGCAACGATCAGATTCAAGTTATACTTTCAGCAAACCTTTTCTTCTTTGGATTTCAGAATCGGCGGAGGTCGATTCGTATGCTGTGAAGACTTCTGACTTGGAGCAAACTCGAACGGAGTATCTGTGACAGCGACAACTGAATTGTCAACTGACTTTCTGTCTACTGCGAATGGAGGCGATCCTGCATAAGAACAACAATAAACTGTTTGTCGTGAAAAAGAAGGAAAAGGGGGCTGGAAATAAAATTCATTTCAAACATGGAAACGATGGGCTTCCGTGTGGTGTTCCCACAAATTATAGATAGCGGTAGAGATGGATTCGCAGAGACAAATATGGGAAAATATTCAAAAAATCGGGAGAAGAAATGGAAAACTCTCCATATTTCACATCAATAAAAGCAAAACATTTTGGAAAAATAATACCTGGAGGTGAATGCATGGCAACACTAAACGGATTTTCTGCATCTGGCTGTGGCAGATTTTTCACTGCCAACTCATGAATCGAAAGAGCATCGTTCGTGTCAAATGGAAATTTGAACGAACGATCGGAAGAATCAGAGGAAGAATCGGACAACATCGGAATGAAATAGACAGAAATCTATGACATGGGGAAGACACTCGACCTACCAAAATCTAGTTTTTTTTCGACTGAATTTAAAAATAGAACTTCTTCCATTCTACCACAATATATTAGCAACTGAAAGAAATCAATTTGTCTCCTTCAAAGAAAAAACACTGTTTTGGTAGGCTATTACGGTATAGGAATTCGAAATTTTATGAAAAAAGAGACGAACTTATAAATTAGACGAATAATTGGAATCAACCAAAAGATATGCAGCGAAAGTGATTAATAAAAGTTAACTATGTTTCAATAGCAAAACTGGGAACAATAAAAAAGACGGGCGATTGTTGCTTGCAAAAAACAATGCGGCATTTTTCTTGTCAACCCAACAATAAAGCTCACTCAGATCTGGAAACAACTTCTATGTCTGCTACAGTACCCCTAGAAGTTCTCGAGAACTAATCCATTAAACTATATACAAAAAACAATCTGAAATCGTTTCCTCCAGCGATACAGTATCTCTTGAATGACGTCAGAAAAATGTGTTTACAATGAGACTACATATTCTCTCTGCCCACGGTTTTTAAGTAAAATTAATCGAGCAAAGAAAGTGTGATAAGCCCTACTTTCAGCAAGCACCTACACGTGACGGCTCTAGAAATGCCGGGAGCAATGGTAGAAACGACAAAATTTAATGCTCTCTGTCTCTCGGTGCGTCGTGTTCTGGGTACAGAGAAAGAGTGATATTAGTGGAAGACTGCAGTACATGCGAACCGCCTCATTTTACATTCCGGAGACAAGAGAAATTTGAATAAGCTGGAATTCTGGAAAATGTAAAAAAGAGAGAAATTGTAAAAAGAATCGTTGTGTTGATACTGTATTTCATAAATCAGAGAAAACAAAAATTGTTGACTGAAAACATCAAAGAATCAATTCGAAACATTATTTTGTGGATATACATGAATCTGGTCAAAACTGACGTGAGAGATACTTGTAGTTGGTTCAAATGTATCAATTTTTCAGAATTGATAAACTTGGACAAACTTAATCAGATATGATACAACTCATTAATTACTTCAAAATGATACTATTTGGAAAACTTTATCTTGTCTATGAACAATATTATAACCAAAACGGACCCCACAAAAACAGCAAGGGCCTGGTCCAGCCTGGGTCAGCTGAATTGGTGGTCAATGTAAATTTTCCTCTTCTGATTTCTCTGATTCTATTGTTTTTGTTGTTTTTTTAAACATTGTACCGCCTTCTTGTTTGAACTTCGAGTTGGAAACAAGGTTCATCTCTGTTATTCAATCTGCTAGAATTCGCACCCAAAATGGCATGGTATGTGAATCAAAAAAACATTGGCTGTTGTTTTGTCACCAAAAATTGAAATTTTTCAGAGTGGTTCTATGAAAATTGAGTCAACTTCTCATAGATCAAACTGCCGGATGAACCTACTATTTCTGTATATTTTGGTTATTTTTATCATCTGATATTTTCATGAATCATAAAGATTTTTTTTCAGTTTTTTGCATTTTTCAGTTAATGCAAGCATAGTTTTTTTGTTAATTTAGTCAATCTTTTTGATTTTTGTTTTCTTCCCCATCACGCGATGACTTTTTTTTTGAAAGACCACGGAGGGAGAAAAAATGTGATAAGAGAAAAGAAACAATGTACTCAAAAACGGGGGACACAATGTAATACACGTAACAGGGATCGGCATACTTGTAACGGGCCGGGCCGGGCTTTTTTCCGAATTTCGAAGGCCCGGCCCGGCCCGGCGGGCCCGTCATTTCACAAGTTTTGAAAATTTCCAAAAACACATAAGGGGGGAACCCTTATGTGATTTGTTTCGATTAAAAAAATCATTTTTCGAGTTTTTTCGATCTTCTTAGATCAAACAGACAAACAATCCAAAAAAACAAGAAAAATGAAGAAAATTATATTGAGATTTGGCTCAAAAATACAGAATTTTGATACCGGGTCTTGAAAATTTCCTCAAGCCCGGCCCGGGCTTTGTCGGGCCGGCCCGGAATTTACAAGTATGGGGATCGGGAGGCTCTAAATATCTAATTGGTGAAAATTGCGGAGATAAGGACCCAATATCCAAGGGTACATTTAGTTTTTATAGTTAGGAGCACATTGGTTTTAAGGGTTAATTGGATTTTGTGGTACATATGGGAGGGCAAAAGAAACAATTTTTTACAGACAATTGCTCTTTTTGCTCAAAATTAAAGGGTTATGCTAAAATACTCTACACCCCAAGATCCCATGTACCCTCCGAACCAATGCACTCTTGGATTCTAGCGCGGATGATATTGGGATGAAAAAACAAGTGTGAGGTCATCGGAAGTCTGACTTACGCGCGTTATCTGTCACAATGACTATCATATAAAAAACTATGACGGTGAATGCTATCTCATTTTTAGCTCAAATTTCCACTTATGTTCAAATTCGAAATCCACGCCTCGATCTAGGTGAAAAAACATATCAACTCCTTCGTGGCTTTTTTCCACATCTTTGCATCAGATAATTTTTAAATTTCTGATGCTGATTGCTTATTTCACAGATAATTGGTAATCAAATTCTACGTCACCACTTCTGCAATTCTTTCGTTCTACATCATCAAAATGCAACGCTTCGATGATCGTATGCCTATGAATTCAATCTCGTATTCCACGATCCAAACTGAACAGAGTCCAGATTATTCAGGTGAAATAAGCATTTTGAAATAGTTCTGAATATATGTTCTTCAGATGATTCCTGCACTTGTGGACATGATGATATGGCGTTTGGAGATGGATTGGGTTACAATAGAAGATTTGTCCACAACAAAACTTTCTTGCAAAACTTTTCAAAAGTAGAGAGCAATATCAATTACGGTACTGCAACGGAGCACGAACTCAATGCACCATATCCGAAACAAGTTGCTGATCGTTACGAAGCGGAATATGATTACTGTATGAGATGGGCATGTGACTACAAGTACGTCGCCGCCAGAGTCATTCCATTCCAATCCAATTTTTATTCTGTTGTTCGACTCATTTTCAAGGGCAAAAGTAGGACTGCAAAGTGTAAATATAGTTTTTTTGATTTCCTTTTTCAGACTGGGTTTTGGATTGTGCCAACTTTGATGAAGGTCAATACGATTACTGTGGATGGTTGCCTACTATCACTTCTCCTCGAACCTTTCAAAAGTCCGTTTTGACAGATTCCTCTGATTTGTCTTACCATCGTGTGGAAGCCGGAAAAACTCTTCAATCATCCGACACTGGATATGGACTTCAATCACTCAAAACAGATTACTCGGGAAATTCAGGACTCACGAAAGACCCAATTGGTACATCTAGCTAATTGGTGTCGTTCTTTTAATTTTCTTTTTAGACTCTGATATCTACAAAGTGATGGGTTCGTCTTCTGAAGTCTCGAAGGAGTCTCCAATGGAAGAAAGTCTTCATTCAACCATTGAAAATCTTTCTCCAATTCTCAAAAACAACATGGTCATCCAATCGTCGAGCGAAATTTCAACTGGGTCCAGTCTGAAAGCTGTATTTCAGGATCTTGTTGAACTCGATCAATTCTTTGCTCAACAAGTTGAAGAGGCTCAAACGCATCAAAGTTCTCTTGAGGATTATGTGAACTGTCTCACCACTGCTCACTCATTTTCTGCAGTTTCTCTCACTTCACAATACGGTAATCGAAGAAATATGAGAAATCATGAGACATCACACTTTTTCAGAATCGGTTTCATTTCCAACTACTTCTCCACCATCGTCTTCAGTAGCTGATGAGATTGTTCCGAAACTAGCAGCTCCAACGATGATTTCTCAATTATTTTGTTTGGCTGGAAAGAAGCTAACAATCGGTTTCTGGAAGAATTGGACAAAATCTAAAAATTAGAATCGATCTGCTTTTCTTTTTTCCGTTTTCTTTTTCCCTGAAATAAATGATGTTGTATTATACTGATGCAAAATACCGAGCTATGGCATAGGAACGCCGGTAACCGTGGCCAAAGGTCCCCCAACGGCGGGTACAGTAACCTAAAACTATTTATATTCTCCGAAATATCAGTAATTTTTTAGTTCTCATTTTCGACTTGTTTGGGGAAAAACAGCAGAAAATTCGACATCGACGAAAAGCAGTAAAATACGAGAAACTGAATCCCGAGAATGAAAATAATTTTAGGTTACGGTTGTTGTCGCTGTGGAACTTTCGGCCAAAGCCGACTGCGTTTCTTTCCCACAGCTCCGATTTATTTTTATCAGAACAGTAGTTGTTCCCTTCATTTCCTCATTCATCTTCCTAAAAGACCTTTTTCCAAATTACCGACTTTTTCTCTTTTTTTGACGATGAGAAGGATAGAAAAGAGGAAAAGAGCACATATTTCAATGCTCGTAACGACTTTCGTCTACGAGAGCCGCTTCGATTCCATTTGAGTTCGTAGCGGAAAAAGAAAATTGAGATGGGAAAAAGGAAACGAGCTGTCACCACGGAGTGACAGATGTTCGTCCCCAAATCCATAAATAGGGGTGGGCAATGAAAAAAGAAGTCGTTTCGTGATGGGGACGGGAAATGTTTTCGTGAATGGCAAATGGAAGGTCAGTTTATTGGTTTTGGTCGTGGTGAAAAGAAGAGAACCGAATACTGGATGAATGGTTCCATTACTCCCTGTATCATCTTTTATGAGAAACAGAGATGTCCGGATTCTGAATTCCGTGTTTTTTTATTCCGGATTCCTAAAAAATGTGGGATTCCGAGAAAATTATTTTCGTCGGATTTTCAGCGAATGTTTTAATCTGCAAGAATTCCTGTTACATTCACCGAATTCCGCGTTTTCTTTCGTTCCGCGGAACGTTCCGGATTACGTATTCCGAATTCCGAGGAAATTATTTTATGATGGTTTCCATATTTCGCCTTCCGAGAAGCTAAATTGTAGTGCCGCGTAACACTGCTACAAACCCATTTTCATTGAGCTTTGAGACCATTTTTATTAATTTGTCATTTTCTCAGTTCTTTGTTTCTCTGATGTCTCTCTGACTTTCTCATCACCCGCAAATAAACTTTTTTTTCGAACAACTCTCTTTTTTTTCTTAAGAGAGTTGCGCATCTCAAAACGTGAAACGGACAATGTTTGACAATGAGTCGAAAGGCGGCAAAATGAACAGAAATAGAATATTTGGGTTACTTGATTACAGATTTTTCGTTTATTTAAAGAAACAATGACTGGTTTCAAAAGAGGTTTCTACTCTCATTTTGGAAAAAAAGGTTGCACTTGGAAACACAACAAGTTTCAAATGAGAAACTTGAGAATACCTGAGATTCCTCAAGTTTCTACAGTAAGACTTCTAGAATTTGAGTTCAAGTATAGAAACTCATTCCCACGGTGCGAAAACATCTCTGTTATGTTGTCAAAAAATAGGTGGAATCTTTTCTGTTCTGTTTTTGAGTCGCACAACACAATATTCTCTTTTTTTCTAGTTTTAACATTCGAAAAGCTAACGTTACTTTTTTGTGGTTGAAGAGTTGCCATTCATGAAATGTGGACTCAGTTGATCAAATATACCTTTTGGGAAGAGAAAAAACGAAGACTGATGACACATCACATTGAGCAGTTTCAAACTTTGGTTTGTGTATTTCGGAGAAAAGAAACTGTCTTTGATAACAGTTTACGATTTTTGTCAAAGTATTGAAAAGAATAGGCTATGCTCGATTGGGAGAATTCCTAGTTTTTCAGATCGCACATACCGTAAACACTCCAATAGAACGCCCCCCCCCCCTAAGCGTCCACTTTGAGCTAAATTATCTCTACTCTTGTGAAAGATATCAAAAAGTGGTAAACTAGCAAAATGTTTCTGTTTTTATAATAAACATGTTGGCAGTTGACTACTTTTGCATATATTTTACAGGAAAATAGATAGATAGGCTCAAATTTGGTGGGGCATTCTATTAGTGTTGCCGGTATTTATGGAACTCGATTGAGTTTATCTTTTTGTTATCACTTACTAACTGTTTTATTTCGAAAATATAGCTTTAGAAAATAAGACTTCCCACTGCTATTTCTATCTCTCTTTTTTTTTTGGGTCAAACTGATTCATCATTTCATCTTCTATTCGAGTAATTAGACAAGGCCACACGAACGTTTTTCCAAATTGCCAATGACATTCAACCTATTCAACCCTATTTTTCCTCAAACAATTCAAGTCAAAAGAATTTGCCTGTCGACGTAATAACTCTTGAATCGTATTGTACACATTTTCCAATTTTTACGATCTTTTTTGTTCACCTCTTTCTTCTTCTTTTAATTATTCTACTCCTCCCTTGCCTCTCATCTTCTCCTATTTCTTATCATGCTCTTTTTCTTGGCTCGTTTCACACACATATGACATGATTTGGCAACATTTTGCTGTTCTTTCATTGTCTTCTTATTTCACTTTCCGTTTCGGGTCTCTTATACCAACTGTACACATTCTGGAGATAAGAGAATAACGGGTTGCTCCAGAAATGCTGGAGAGAAAATGCAACACTAACACAACTCAAAAGAAATACCGTCATCTTTTGAAAATGTGTCGAATTTTGATGAGAATCGTTTTTCGTAAGATTTCTCGAATTCTGAATGAGTTACTGTCGGCTATGATGTGTTTCAATGCACCAAGTTTCCTTATTTCTTTTCAATTTCTCTTTTTTTCTTTTCACCCTTTCTTGTGCTCCAGGAAACACAACTCAATTACCAGAGCATTTACTTCGTCGTCCACCACTTTCTTCTCTACACCTTCTTGCTTTCTTTCGATTGCTTTTTTCTTTTCTTTCAGTTTGCTTAAAACGGAGCCATTAAAAATTTGGGGTCCTTATGTCATCGTTGACTGCGTCGGAAGTTTTGTTTTGGGGAACTACTCACTTTTGATTGAACGGTAATATTCGAGAGTTCCAGAAAAACTTTATCCATTTTTTCTCTGTATTTTTGCCGTAATACTGTGATCAACTGAACATTTGTTCACATGATTGAAGATCACAGTTTAATATGCCCTTTCGATCCTCTTCCTCTTTATAAACTTTTTCTCGAATCCCCTAATAGTCGATATAAAGATCATAATCATGTCATAAGACAGGCGAACATTCAGAAGAAAAAATGGACGGCACAATTCGAGTGTGACGCCAAACACAAACAATTTTGGGATGCGCAAAAGTTACCAAAAAAAATGAGATGTACAGAGAAAAAAATAGAAAATATTTGTTAGTTGTGGGTTGAGGAGAAGGGGTGGGCGATGACCTTGAACAGTCCTTTTTTTTCTCCATTTTCTACTGCTATTCCCGACCGAATCGGTCGATTCGAATTGGAGACTAACTAGTTGGGTTAGCCGGTCGTCAATATCCGATCTGAACTCAATTGACAAACATGTGATTTTAGATTTTTGCCCATTTTTTGTTTTCTCTTTTTTGTTGCAAATAACAAAACCATTATTACTCTCGTTTCCATATGAGGTGTTGTCAATAGTGGTAATAAACATGTGATATGAAACTTCATTTCTTCGAACATTTTTCAGACATCCCCCCCCCCCCCTCTGTAACTAACCTTTACAAATGCTCCACCGTTCGCAGATCGTACTAAATCCATAATGGTCCATCTCAGAGAATCACTAATCTGGCTTTCTAACTTATCAGCACCCATTTCAACTGTATACCATAAAACCTGTAGTAGAAGGGCCCCGAATACTGTTAAGTTTTAGCAAATTTATCTTGGCTCCTGTGCAAGATATCAAAAATGAGCCAACATATAAAATATTTGTAAAATTATGATGAACAATTAAACAGTTAACATATTTTTCATATCTTTGTCAGTATCCGAGATAAAATGGCTCAAAATTAAAAAATTAGGTGATCTTCTTTTATAGGTTTTACGGTAGGTATTTTTTGTTCTTTCTGAACGGTTTCTCATTAACTTTCGCCTATGTTCTTAATACAGTTCAAGGGTATGTTTGCTCATCATTCGGTGCCCTTTTACCTTTTCTTTGCGTCTCGACACTCTCATGCCAACTCTTCGTTTATTCTCTCCTTACCAACCTACCACCCAAACAATCCCCCACCTACCTTTTCCTACTCTTACCAGTTTTTCGTTTTTCTCCTTCTTCAACTGTTTACTTTACTTACTTTTATACACTTACTTTTTACTTTTCCTGTGTTCAAAGTACCATTCAGTTTTTTGTAGCTCTTCTTCGAATGCTCCAAAATAAGCTCTGCCCTTCCCCTCCACTTTCTCATTTCTCTATACAACTTGTATTGTTGGGGTGGCCTCAGTGAGCTCTGCTCTTCGTCCGAAATAGTCTCAATTCAATTTGATTGACAAAGCTCATGCACATTTCCTTTTTTTTTCTTCAATTTTTCCCTATTCTAAAACTGTCTCTTCTTCTCCAGTCGCGGTCATTTTGTTCTCTTTTCAAACGAGCCTCTAGAATTAGTCCAAATGGATAAACAAAGTGTTTGAGAGCATCTCAAAAATAAGTTTTCACACCAGTTTGGGATATAGCCTCCAGCATTATTTTTCTTGTTTTTAAGGGATACATTCTTTAAATTAGATAGAAGAGGATACGAAATTCATAAAATAAACATTTCAGAATTCTCATTCCCCAGTTTTCAATATGAAATTCAGAACTTTGAATCTCCGGCTCTGCGAAATAGGGTTCCCCAGTACATGGAACGGCAATCTTCTCATCACAGAAAGCCCCATGATTAGTTGCTCACCGCGGCGTGGCAGTTTTTCGTTTTTATCCCTCGTATCCACCCATTTCTAGTAGTTTTCTTTGTTCGCATTGTCTCCAAAATTTGACGCGCCATTCGAAATGTTTGAACAGCTTCTCTCCCTCTTCCTAGTATTTTTCGAATTTCATTCGTTTTGGACTCTTTCGTTTTTGCGTTACCAGTTGATGGCACATATTCTCTCTTCCCTGGTTTTTATTATGTTTTTTCTATGAAGATCGCTTATCATTCTATGTAGATACTGTATATGTTTTCAATTACGGAAATTAGTATGTATGTTATTAATCTAGGTAATATGGTTATATTTAAAGTTGTATAACGAGAATCTCGAAGAGATCTTTAGGTGAACAATAATAAGAATAAGAATAAGAAAAAAAAAGAATAATAAGAAAGAATAAAAAGAATAATCTACCATAATGTCTTTTAGGATCAAAATTTTTAGACCATCTAAATCAGATATGAGAGAACTTGACGAGTAGTACACAATCATACAGTTTTTTAAAATAGTATTATTTTGTAGTATTTGTCGAGTGCTATCATATATATTTTATAGTTAGTTGGTCCAAAAATATCGATTCTAAAAGAAACTATGGCAGAACCCGGTTTACAAGTATGGTCATTAGACGTTGGGTCTACTTTTCTGAAAACCTCCATATTCAAAGAAAAACATTTTCCACGACCTTGAGCATATCCATGATGCTCCTCCTCTCATCTATAAATCATAAGGTGTTTGATGTTACCAGGAGACAAACCAAATGGGGGATGGGCGGAAAAAGGGACCCTCCGAGTCTTGAGAATTTTCTCTTTTTTATTTTTTTTGGTAAAGAAACACATTCTCTTTTTTTGCTCTTCGTTTCTTATTCTTTTCATCTATGGGCCCCCACTTGCCTTCTTTTATGTTTTTTCCTCCCGAGTGTGAGATTTTCAAAGAATGAAAAAATTAGTTTCTTTTCGGGAGCAGGTGCTCAGATGTTGCTCTCTCTCTCACTCTATATAAACTAATCTCATTCGGACATATTTTTCTCTCACTTCTCCCCCTCTACCAGTTTTTTGTCCTCTTCTCGTTTTTTATCCTTTCGTCAAATCTTTTCTCGATTAGCCAGAATACTGTGGTTTCGTCTTGACTTTTATTGTCTTCATAAGTTTCAATTACTCTCATCGTTGTTGCTTTCTTCTTCGACTTTCCCCTTCAGATGATGCTTTTCAAAAAAAAAAAAGACCCATCCGAAAAGTGCTCATTTTTTATGTTTTTTCATTCTCTTTTCATTTAATGTCTCCCACGAAAATGTGAGTGTGTTTTCAACCATGAGTTCTGAGTTAGATCACGTCTGGTGTCATCTGGAAATTTTCTGTGCTAGTGTGGACCTGCATAATCTAAATAAGCCACGTCATGTCCTGACATTTGAACCTAGACAACATACCCACTGCCAGATGACAAAAGACAAAACTACCCCACGAGGACAATGGCGCCTATTCTCCTGATGCCGTACTGTGGGAGGAAAAGGGCGCAGAAGGTCGTTGGGCAGATTGTAACAGCCGAGAGAGAGAGAGAAAAATAAAAAGAGATGAATAGAAAATATAGAGACTATGGACCTCAGGTACGGAAGGGACGCAGCCGTAGAAAGAGAATCATTGTGGTGACCACATCGGAAGGAAACGGAGAGACGAGTAAATGTCAAAGGGCGACGACGATACCTGTATCAGTTGTGAACATCTAGAGGATTGACGGTCTCTGCCAAAAGTAGAACAGTTCATTCGATACTCTGACCAAAAACGCCCACAAGAGGCAATCACAAGACAATGACTCACCTACAAGGCTACTCTTTTTGTTTTGATAAGATATTTAGTAGTGTTCTTATATGGAAATGTAGGCAGATTTATATACAATATTTACGTTTTTCTTCATGGAGGTGCTTATTTAAATCTAAATCAAGATGATCCCATAAATCTGAAAGATATACTTTTTTGTTGATTTCCTCGTAGCTGTTATTCTGAAACGATCTGAAATTCATTTTTCTTATTTTTGGAATTCATTTCATAAGAGAATCTAGGTTTTTAAAACGTGCTCGTCAGATACTCGGCCTTTGAAAATCTTAATGTTTGTTGTTTTTAATAGAAGCACACCCAAAAGTTTGAGCTAAATTATTTCGATTTCTGTGAAAGATATCAATAAGTGGCCAACTGATAAATTATGCATCATAAAATCACAGATATCTATCTGTTGACAAATTTTTGACATCTTTCACAGAAACCGAAATAATTGAGCTCAAAGTTAATGGTTTGGGTGATTTTATATTAGATAATATACTGTAGCTGGAATCAACTGAAGTTGGACCAAGTCAGTATCAATAATCCATCAATATACATGGTCATAGTTCATTTGAAACTTCCCGTTTTTATGTAACACATATGCACTATCTAACTAATCCTCTTCTTTGCATTACTTTCCAAAAATGCCGTCAATTCGAGACTGACGAGCTCGTAAATTCATAAAAACCAGTTAATACAATACTCTCACTTCCCTTTTTGGTCTTTTCCGAGGGCAGGTAACCGATTTGAATTATAATATTTATGGTATTTATCGACGAGACATGACAAAGCATTCTACATATTTTGCGATTGCGCAATTATAATTCATCGACACCGTTTATCCATTTTTTTTTGTGGTTATCCCTGGTTGTTTTTCAACATCGACTCTATTTATTCTTTTGAAAAAATGAGTGGTATCTGATAATCGGATAATCCCCTAATCTTCCATCTCATCCTGAATCACTTGTTGAAATCTGCACTTTTATCATTTTCCATCTTCTCGAGATGGAATGTTGAGTGACGAACATAGATTTGTTGACAGCACAATTTACAAAAAAAAGTAGGGATACATTAATCATGAAAGATGTAATACACGAAGAGTTGCACACAACTCAAGAGAGAAATGTTCGAGATTTTGAAGTCTTGAATGAGAGATATATCCTCTCATCCACTATGCATTATGTTCTTTTAACATTCTATCTTTGAGCCACCATGTCCGAAAATCTTTGTCCTTTTTTTGGTCAGTTTCTTTTTCACGCTTTCTTTTGGATTCGTGTGTAGATTGGACATGCTCCATGTTTCCAATTTAAACTTTCAATGCTCTACTCTCATCAATCTCACTCCCCTAGGTTTCAAAATGAATCAGAGAACATTAAAATGCTTCTTTTTCCATTCATGTAGAACTCCACCTACCTCATGTTCTCTCTTGAAAGTATCAATCGGAATCCCTATCTGGCTTATCACCTGCTCTTTACATATATAGTAATCCCCAGACTCAAATCAGCTTCTCCATTCTCCATTTATTTTTCAAAACAACAAAAATCGTCGAGAAGACGAAATTGAAGTCAGTGTGGGATTTTGTCGTGGAGAGCTAGTCTCTCTTGGTCACATATCCACTGAAAGTCTTCGTTGATAATACGGGATTTCCGGAGATTTCTAAAGATTTTAAGCCTGGTCGTACCTGTCCTCAAGGTGCCGTTCGTTGTGCCATCCCGCTACGTCTTCACACATTCCTTCTATGTTTTTTTTCTCGTTCTTCAATTTGTCGCCCATCCTAATTTCTCTCTTTACTTTCCAACCCAAACGCTGACTTGACACTGTTTCTTTGTTTCAAATGACCCTTTGTCCCAATCTTTTTCCATTCCCTTCAACCCCTTCTTGTCTTCAGATGACTGTCAATTTGTCTGCGTTTCCATCCAATCACCTACTATATGAAAGTTTTTGTTTAAGAAGTAAAAAACGTATCTTTCCATTTTTAGACTAATTTTGAAAGTTTCGGTTTTGACCACTCAAATCGAAAAGCGGAACGAGAAGCTTCAAAATTGGGGGTTAGTTGACCTTAAAAAGGGGGCGGAAGGGTCATTTTTGTCTGCAAGGGACTGACCTTCTCTCTGAAAATAAGCGCTTCTTTGTTCGAGAATTCATTCAAGTACTCTTCTTCTATTCCAACCCATCACCATTTATTCTTTATCATACCCGTGATTATCTTTTTTATTTCTCCTGTTTTTATATTCTCATGTTTTGTTGTTCAAATTTTTAGGATTCTGTCAAAATAGTTCAAAACAATAGGATGTGTATATTCTGATATCTATTTATATGACCCATTAAAAAGTTTTATATGCGAATCAAATATTAAACATTTAGCCACATTTTTTGAATCCCACTCTTTCCAAATTTTACCAAAATTCCAAGTTTGGTTTTTAATTTCAAAAACTTATATCTGAACTCCTAGTTTTTTTTGTTTTTCCCTCGAATAGTCGCCCGTCGTATTTCGAGAAAAGATTCAGCTCATTTGTTCAAAAATCCAAGTCACCAGGTGACCTAAAAGTTGGAGATTCAGAAAAATGTCCAAAAGTAGGTGCTAATTGTGAAAAAGCCAGAACGTAACATATTCAGCTGTGAGTTTTTCTGCAAAAAATGGTATTTTGATCGTCATTTTTGATGCCATATTGCTCGTTTTTGACCAAAGAATATTTGGTATTAGTAGAGATCCAAGCACTCTCTGAAATGACTATTCTGAAACTACCATTCAAATTTGTTGGCTATCGCACTTTCTCAAATTATTGGAAAAGCTAGAATAGTACATTGGTTACTGTACTCACCACTTGACATTTGAAAGTCATTCGAACTTAGCATTCAGATCTGCTGTTGAGATTCTATAGAGAATGCGGGTTACGGTAGCTAAAAATCTAGACTCAACGGAAACCATCGTTCATTTTCATTTCAAACTTGTTCCTCTTCCTCCCACCATATCCCACTACATTTCTTTTCTTTCCATTCATATATCACAAAAAATTGAGCAACACACACATACTCACACACAAAAATACATACATACACATAAAGTATAACGCGTGTTTCTGGTGTTTCTTGCTTTTGAACCCGAAGAAGAAGAAGATAGGAAAGAAGAAAGAGCAGTCCGTGTCACCTCTTGCTCTTTTTTCTTCCGGGAGAGAAAAAAGAGAGTCCCCACTACTTTGCTTTTTCCCGCAAATCTCTTCTCGTCCCTTATTTTTTTCCGTCTTTTTTTTGTCGTTTACGCAACTTTTTTTTGGGTTTCAATGGTCCTTACTCTGCTGGCCTCGACTTTTAGTCTCACTTACAAAATTTCGGAGTTTTCTAAAGAATAAACTAGTTTCCATATTCTTTTGTGTTTTAGTTCCTAACACAATTATCCTAGAGAATCGTACCTATCTGCAAAATTGAATAATGGTTTGAAAGTCAGATAAATTTAAAATAAATGAAATTGCGGTCTGTGAACTACAGAACCAATACTACAGTATCAAACTACAACCTCTTCAAGCCAAACTAGCATCAAAATAGTTCTCGCTGTAGAATACATGTGAGAATTACACTTCGATCTCTCTGGAAAAGACCACAGAATCATTCTTATTTAAATACTTGCCATTTCCTTAATCATTTTAGTCTTGCCTACTTCCATTTTTCGATTTTCATTCCATGTGACAATAGAAGACCCCATACAAAAATCCATTTCAAAAATGACTTTGGGGTTGGTTGTGGGACGAACCAGTTTACCTGTTTATTTGTGCGGCGCCCCATCTCTTTCCCCCCCCCCCCCCCGCCCTTTGTGTCTGCGTCTCTCTGACCTATGTACTCTCTCATCCCCAACAGGGTCGCTCACTTACTGTATTTACCTGAAAGTCAAGGAGGTTGCTGACAATAAAGAACAAATTATTTAAAATATTGTGGCAACTTTTTTCGAAATTTCTTTTTGGAATGAAAATTAAGGAATAGGTGAGAGGAGGTGGATGGGAAAGTCGCAAAGATAAAGCTTATATAATCTATCATGAGTTCTGAGTCTCGTACTTGGAGATGCTCTCGGTAAATATTTTTAGCGCCTGCCATGGTAAACAGATGAGTTTTCTTTACATCATATGGTTAGAAACAACGAGAAACTTTTCGTTTTTTTTTGAACATGGGGGTTTCCCTAGATTAAGTATCAGATGGAATTTATCTGAAATTGTTAGTAGATTTAGATTCTACCTTGGAGCATTTGTTTTGAAGTATTAGAGATGATTTTTAGAAATTATTTGAAACACTCGACGGTCACTATCGTAACCAGATTTATCCTAACCAGAACCCTTTTCTTAAAACCAAAAAGAAACCACATCCGTCCGAGTCTATTCTTGATTATATCCCTTTCATTGGGATGTTTCTTTTTGCATGTGCATCGAGCATCTCCATCTCCCATTCTCGATGCATCAGAAAACTCATGTCGTGAAATTCGAGAAGTCGTTTTGCGTTTTGCATCGTTTTTCCTTCTTTCCGCCCATCTCATCCTCCCCATTCTCCTTTCGTTTTCTCACACGTTGAACCCTTTTCTCCGTCGTTTTTTGTGTGCCCCTGAATGTTTTTTTTCATCCGAGACCTAAACTTTTTTTGTGTTCATCACTACTTTTTTTACTCCCTTCACTTCTTTTTTTTTCTGACCAATGGTTCTCATATTTGTATGGGAGGCTGAACAGAATGACAAGAGGAGGCGTGAAAAGAGAGGAACAGTGATAATAAAAATATACATGAATATGCATACGATCGCCTTCTCTCATCCTCTTCTCTTTTTTCTCTTTTCCCCTACTTGTAAAACTTGAAGAAGTAAAGAGGGGAACGATTGTTTTTACCCGGGATTACTTATTTTTTTTTGATGGCTCACAAGTGCGATTCGATTTATTTTTAAACACTTAATTTTTTTTCAATTTCAGACATTTAAACCATAACATCATCGAAAACCATTATTTTGAACTTTCCGTCATCGTGAAGCAAATTGGTTTTAACTCTTTTTCCTTTTTTGATTCCCCACCCAATGTACTATCCTTTCTTATCTCGTCTCCAAGTTTTTCATAGTGCACCTTTCATATTTCAATCCGTTGTTTTTAAAATATTTTTTCTGTATCTGTAACGATTCCTATTTTAAGAATGTTTGCCTATGACCGTCTGGCACTCGATCTGGCAGTCTTTAACTTGAAAGATGTTGATTCGGGAAATTCGTCGTCAAGCGAAAGATCATCACCCCCGACACGCATCATGTCACAGGTAAGAAAGAACACTTTCAAATTAAAGTGATCGAAAATTAATTTTTTTGAATGACCTGTTTTTATTATCAATAGTTAGGAATGTAATTAATTTCAAAACAGTTCTTAAGTTAGGTTTTCCATTTTTCCTGTTCTAGTTTCGATAGTTACCGTAAATACTTCAATAGAATTACACCCAATCCGTCAACTTTGAGCCGATATATCTCATTTCCTGTGAAAGGTATCTGAAAGTGGTCAATTGACAAAAAGTTTATCATAATATCAAAATTATTTTGTTAGTCATCAACTTTTTGATACCTCTTACCGGAAATGAGATAGATCTTGATTAGAAGAGCCCATCTATAAATTTCGCTCAATTTCAGAAAAACGTTTTTATCTCGAAAATAAATATGAAGAAATTTTGATAAGTTTATAGATTTTCAAGAATTTCAAACCGAAACAAACTAAAATTTCCGACGAAAATGCTTATAACAAATACTCGAAACTAACTGGGTTCCCTCTAATTAATGGGCCCCTGTAACGGAGAGACCCTCCATAGATGTTTCTACTTTCCGTTGAGAAGGGAACAAGGAAATAATAATATTTACTTCCTCATGTTATCAAAATTATCATTTTATTGACTGTTTTCAGGCTCAGAACATCAATGATGAGTCAGGAAGTAGTGGATACGGTAGCCCGACACGAACACCTTTAGCATCTCCATCCAACGACATATTCAGCTGTAGGTTTTTTTTGAATAGACTCGAAAATTTTCAAATGATAATTGCAGCCGTTCTTCCACTTCAAGTCCAACGTGCCTTCTCAGCTCAAGGACCGGAAGACATTGCTCGTCACTTTGGTGTTTCACCGGCTCCACAGACCAAGCAACCAGTTCAAGAAGTTCAACAACAAACTCAAGCTCAAAACAATCTGAGCACTGCGCAGGCTCTTGCCGCAGAAGACGGTTTCTCTTTAGCTGAAATTGCTGGATTTGCAGAGCTCTTGTCTTCTCCAAAGAAGGTACTGTTCCCTTTTCAAACAAAACTATGTGCATTCCACTTTGATTCCAGACACCACCACCACGCTATCAATGCCACATCTGCTATGCAACCGGTCATCATTACATCTCGGATTGCCCACAACGATTCAATTCTCCGTACGACGAATTGACACCATACCAAGGTAGAAAGAAGTGCTACGGAGAGTTCACTGTGAGTTGTTTGGAAAACTAGGTTCAAATAATCGAGATGTTTATTTTCAGTGCCAACTCTGCAAACGCAAGTGGAACAGTCAGAACAGTGTTGCCAATGAGCCACAGAGCTGCATCAAGTGCCATGTTCCAGTTTTCCCACACAAACAGGTGAGGAAAGAATAAGGTTGATGATTGGTAATTACAAAAAAACTGACCTGATGTCAACATTAATTTTGTAAAGTAACGTATTCTGTAAAGCTGAACTGAAGAACAAAAAAAACCTAAAAGAAAACAAAAGAGAAGAATGCCAAGAAGAAGAAACGCTTCATTTGTTCTCTTCAGTAGTTGACCTACTTAACTTAAACGACTATGTCAGGTGTTTTCTTCCATTAGGTACTACACCCAGGAGATTGGAAAACTGAAAAGAAATATGAGGAACGGATGAGGACCTTTCCTCATATTCACACAGGGATCGAACTGTTGTGGGTATGCGGTGGCACTCTAATGAGAAGAGGCACGATTCTTCTCATTGGAGGGCAACAGCATACCATAGCTGTTTGAGCCCTGTGCATGCATTAGGTAAAAGACTGGAAAAAGTCAATTTTATTTGTTACAGCTCCCTGTTGAGAAAGCCGTGACACTAGGACTAATCAAGGCTCAAAATGTGACCAAAGTTGCTCCAATCGGACACGGAAGACCTCCAGCAAGAAAGCATGAAGAGATATCACGCCGTCATTGAATCCAGACGATGAACGTCTTCCGATTCTTACCAATCGACATAGGAGCCAACTTTTGTTCATCCTATTTGTATCATATTGTTTCTATCTCCTTTCCAAAACAACCACTTCTACTAGATTTCTATAAAAATCAAGAGAGCTTTCAACTTGTTTCTTTTTTCCTTTTTTGTGTGTACATGTCGTTCCTATCCTCCTTTTCCCTTTCTCATCCAAACACTTTCCATGCCGCCCGACCACTTTCTCTCCATTTCTCCAGGTACTCAACTATCTTCTGTAAATTTTTGAGTCTGAAATATTTCATCTCCGAAAAACTCTTTCTATATATTTGATGATCACTTTATTTCGTCTCTGTCTGTATTTTCTCTTATTCTTTTTCTGTAAACTTGTCATTCTCTTTCATCTTTCTAATCTTCCACCATTCAAACCCCGGTCTTTGTAATAATTGTAGGTTTTAGAGTAATAAAAAAGCTTTTTTTTTCAAAACAAATTGAATTTTTAGCTACATTCCAAAAACTCCATGGAATTCAATCAAGACAATTAAGAAAACGGTCATAAAACAAATTGAAAGCTTGCTGAATTTGAAAACCGCGCCAAATATGCATGCAAACGGCCGACTTCGGAATGTCGTTCGTGTAGTCCACGAGGACAAAATCAAAAACTACTTTTGGGAATTCGTTGTTCTTCAAAGTTCTCTTCAATTTCAAATCGGGCTTTCATACTTTTTCGTCTTTAATAACTGATAATTGCTCCTTTGTTTTCATTTTATCAAATCTAATAAATCCTTTTAATACCACCGTTTTCATTTCTTTCCAAACCAGGTTATCAAACCCCTGTCTTTATCAGCCAGCTTTCTGGAAAATTTGCCAAAAATAACAGCTTCTCAACAAGCGAGAATGTGCTGCTAATTTCTAGATGTCGACTGGGGAAGCACCAGGGACGTGTACCGAGCTGCACGACTGTCGTGACGTCATCGGCACCGGTTCTTCCATCGACACGATCAAATTCCACCGCTTCCACATGTTCGACACTGACTGGAAGCTAAAACTACATATTGACTGGGCTGAGGAACTTGGAAATCATGTTTTATCGTTACGGATGCGACACCAAAGGTACTCTGTTGATGATATCTGGAATCTGAATGCTACGATTCGGATTCAAGTTAATGAAAAATGGCTCAAAACGGACACGGTCGTTGAAACGGAGTTTTCGAATCGGAAACGAGAAATCACGATCGCCGACATCGGCAGAATGCCCGAAGAAGTAAACTACGTTACTTGTGTCCACCTGAAAGTTTCGATGCAGGTAAGATATAACCGAAAATAGGGTTGGCAACGGGGCTCTCAAGTCATCGACTGATTGGATTGTGGCAATTTTGTACCCCTGTAGATAATGAATAACTAAAGAAAATAGAAAAATAAATAATTTCACCATTAACTCTCTTAATCCGAAAGTTTGTGCCAGCATAAGTGAATCTTCTAGATTGAAACTACCGTGCTTCACGAGCCATTTGTCAGCTACT
>NC_013487.2:7397567-7406491 GCF_000004555.2 Caenorhabditis briggsae | reverse complement strand
TGTCGATGGAACCGTATTCCATATAAATCGAATGGTAGCCTTGAAATTAAGATCACCTGGTGTACTGTTGCCAAGCCTTGTTACAGACGTTATCAATGGCATCTCCAGTCTTTCTTGAAGCGTTCGCTGAGGCACTCGACACAGACAGCATCGAGATATGCAATGTGTCCCCACGCGATTTCCGGCGAATTCTGAACATGATATATCCTCCTCATCTGCCGCCTAAACGATGGATCAAAGGTACAATTGCGGAAATAAATTGTTTATTTAACAATAAGTTCCGAAAGTTTCCAGAGAACAACAGAAAGAAGCAGTTGGAGCTCATCTACCATTTACTGGCCATCGCAAAAGCTCTGAAATGTCCAATTGTCTTCGAAGTAGCTGACAAATGGCTCGTGAAGCACGGTAGTTTCAATCTAGAAGATTCACTTATGCTGGCACAAACTTTCGGATTAAGAGAGTTAATGGTGAAATTATTTATTTTTCTATTTTCTTTAGTTATTCATTATTTACAGGGGTACAAAATTGCCACAATCCAATCAGTCGATGACTTGAGAGAATGCCGTGACCAGATAGACGCACTCAGCAACAAAACCAAAGCGCTTATTTTGGATCACCTTTTATTCTCGACCTGAATATTCGTCTCGATCTCACTTTATTGCAATATTTATTGATACTTTTCTATGTTTCCCGTTACTCTTATGCACAATCTCACCAAACCATTTGTTTTTATCTAATCTGTGTCATTCGTTTGAAAAGTTGCGGATGAAAAAAGCATTGTTTGTTTTCTCAGATTGTTCGAAATTCAACAAAATGTGTCAATTTATCCAAAAGACACCACCTGACAGACGTATGTTCCGATGTGTACAATTAATCGGGATGTGTAATACAAAGGAGTCGAGTAGATTCATTCAAAGATAAGACATGAAATGAACTTTGTAATTTCAACTCTCGGTTTTCTTCTGACATTGAAAAATCTGCTCATTTGAAGGCGTCCACCAGTTTTCAAATTGTGTTTTTTAAAAAAAACTCGTAGATACAGTAATCCTGAATTGTTGAAAATGTAAAAATATCTATATTATTCTGGAACAAAAAAGCGGCGCGGTGGATGAAAAACGCTGATGGTCGTGGGCGAAGGTCCCACAACAACTGCTACCGTAACCTGAAAATATTTTTATTTTCAGGATTCATTTTCTCTTTTTTTACAGATTTTCGTAATGTTTCCCGTTATTTTTCCGTACACAAGTCGGAAGACTGAAAAAACACGAAAATCGATTTAATAAATCAGGAAAATGAAAAATATTTTTATACTACGATAATTTTCGTTCTGGGACCTTTGACCACTGCCACCGGCTTTTCTTTTCCACAGCCCCGGATTTTCGTAACAGAATAATATGGTTAGAAAAACTTAGCATATTCGGATATGTAATGCTATAGTATCAGAAACACGAGCGCAATCCCAAAACCACGATTTTGAGTTTATCCACTTCTCGATACGATTGAAATTGATAATCGAAATGAGTGATAACTCTTTCATTGCTACTCTCAAAACCTCTCTGTCTTTTCTATTACACATTCTCGCGTTCGTGTCTGCGCGAGATCCTCCCGCTTCTCGGCTCTTCGATCTCATTTACCTTTGAGAACAAACATTCTCATATCTCTGTTACCTTCTATTTTCTCCAAGATTTTGTGTATAACAATACTCCTAATCCGCTGTGTATTAGCTTTCAAAAGAAGGGTATCGCAGCGACTTTTTTCTTCTATGGATAGGATCCTATTCAAAATTTCTTTGATCCAAAAATTGCCGCCAGTAATTTCATTTTTTCGGCAAAGTTCTTTTCGAGTTCTTGAGAGTGTTTCTTTTTCCAAAATCATTTTCCTTTTTCTCTCAAACTCTTCTTTGCTCTTTATTATCTCTAGTTCTACTCACCAATTTGTCATCGGTAATACAATTAAATCCTCCTCCCTCTTCCCATCCATTTTGCTCGAAAGAGGAAGAGAAGAGGTAAGGAAGATGGATGAGTCTCAAAGACAATCGAGACATTTCTCCTCGTGTGGCATTGACGGTCTTTTTTCTAACAAAAATGTCAATCTGCCTAATTTTCTACTTTTTAATTGAAATCTATCGTAACCCAAATAAAGAATCCAAAGGTCTAACTTTCCACCATACAGTATGTAACCTAGTTTTTTTTTCGTTTCGGATTCTAACTTTCGAATTTCGAGAAAATTACTTCATATCGGATTCCAAAAAGCCATTTCGGGAATCTATGTTCTGTTTCCATCATCTTTATTCTTCGTTTACCCAATTTTTGGTACTATGAAACGAAATTTTCAAAAGAAGATGAAGCAAGAAAAGGGTTCATTCCTACACTTCATCTCCTATACATGATTTTAATTGACTTCATCTGTTGTGCATGTATGCTAATTTCATATACTTTGTCTTTCAACTCATCTTCCTCCTTCTCCTTGCTCCTATCTTGCAATTTCTTATTACTTTGCACTTTTTCCGGAAGTATCTTTAATTAAACTTCTTGTACTTTTTGCTAATCCTCTTCTCAAATCTTCTTTCTCTTTAAAAAAGTATTTTATAAAGTTTCAGAAAATATTTTATCTGGAAGCATGTAAAAACTACATCACTTATAAATAGAAATGACATCGATAACTTTGAAATGGTTTATATTTCTACTTCTTCAATCAATATTCAACTTCGTCTCATCTCAAAAACTAGCAGTAGTAGTGATTGATGGATTAGCTGCGAACACATTCTACAAGTTCTCTCATCTATCAGTATTTCGAACATTTGAAGAGGAAGGCATTTGGTCAACCAAAGTATTTCCAGTTTTCCCCACTTTTTCTGTTTCCAATCGGCACTCTTTGTTAACTGGTGAGTTTTTGAAACGAAAAAATCAAATCAGAAAAAAATAACACAATTTTTTCCTGAATTTGTCTGACTATGAGAAACTAAGTATTCAATCTACCGTATTTCCTTCAAAACGTCCACATAATTCATTTCCTGTAGAAGATATCAAAAATTTGTCAACAGATAAAATATTGGTCATATTGTGATAAATACATAGTATATCAGTTATGAACCCCTCATTTTGACAACCATTAAAAAAGAGTTCAATGCATCAATTGTGACCAATTTTGGGTTGTATTCGATTGGCAAGTTCTTGCGGCGGACCATTTATCAGTTGACAACTTTTCGATATCTTACACATGAATCGAGAAAATTGAGCTTGCAATTGATGGTTTTGGTGAGCTTCTATTAGACAAAGTACAGTAATACGCTACCCAAAAAATTTTCAACAAATTCCAGGAACTCTTCCTCGTCGTCACGGACTGATTGGAGACTTCATCCATAATTGGCGAGATAACTTGAAATTCCAAAATTTCACAGCTGATTCCGACTTTTCCCGAGACTGGTGGTCCATTGATCCTATTTACATATCAGCACTCCGTTCGTCTGCTTCAGTAGCCATGTTCTTCTTTCCGGAATGTGACGTCGATTGGGATGTAGCACCGCAAATATGTGTCCCACCCAGAACTGACGGGAAGACATTTGCAGACGAATCGCAGGCAAAACGTGTGATTCAAGCTACAAAGTAAGCTCAGGCTCAGCTTAAAACCGTCAATCATATATTTTTAGAGAGCACGATCTGACTCTGATCTACCATCCCTGGATAGGAGAAGAGATTCGTAGGAAAGGAGTTCATCATACCAATGAAAAACATTCAAAAGAAGTTCTTCGATTTGCTCAAAGTCTTGAAAGATTGACTGCTCAAGCGAGGGAAAGAGCTGATTTGAATGTTATTGTTGTATCGACTCATGGATTTATTGATGTTCCAAGAAAGAATATCAGGTATTTTTTGTGTTCCGATGACCTCGGAAAAACATGTCATCGTTATTAAGTTTCACCCCGTACTCTGGATTATTTATGTCAATCCGGCCTAAAATAATCTTAACAAAAATCCAAAATAGATCAAATCCAAGTTTAGTATTGAGAGCAGCTTTAATCCTGAAACCTACGCATATGTTCAATTTCAGAGTGATCGACGAATACGTTCCAATGGAATTGATAGAAACTACAGTAGGCAGTGGAGCCATAAAACAGTTACAAGTGAAAAAAGGAAAAACTCATCAAGTTTACAGTCAACTTCATGATCACCATCCGATTCCGAATGTTCATGTTTATTATACAACTCCAAAAACAGGAGACTTACCAGAACACTATCATTTCAAGAAGAGTGACATTGTGGCGGATCTGGTTTTATTAGCAGATCCTGGCTATGCAGTGGTTACGGTATGTCAATATGCAGCACAAAACTTTTTAGATTTTTTTCATTCAGAAAGACGAGAAAAAACAATTTCCAAAGCCAAAACTTCATGAAATAACTGCAGCTATCGATGGATACAATAATGAGTTACCTGATGTTTTAGGAGTATTTTTGGGTTATGGACCAGGTGAGGTTTCGAACAAAAAAGTAAACTCAGAATAACATCATATATCAGTTAGACCTGCTGGTATTTTTGAAAATTTCAAATCTAATACAAAACTCATGGTTGAACAACTCCAATTAAAAAAAAAACACCACTGGAAATGTCGAAAAAGAAAAACGAACTAAAAGAACTAGCGAATTTGAACCTATATTTTTCAACAAATTTCTGTTTCATTGCGAAACTTCAAATTTAAATATTAAGTTGGTACAAAAAAAACGATAGCTGTGGCCGGAGATCCCACAACGGCAACTAAAACCGTAACCTAAAAATTTCCAATATGATTTTTCCAATAAAATTTCCAATATTTCCAATATGTTTTTCTAGTTTTGATTTTTGACGAGTTTTCTGTTATTTTTCTCCAAACGAGTAAAAATTTTTGATAGAGAAAACGGTGACTGAAAACTCCCGAAAATTAAGAAAATTAGTACAGGAAATAAAAACATTTTTTGGTTACGGTAGTTGTCGTTGTGGCCACGGCTATAGACGTTTCTCTTCTTCTTGTTTTTGTACCAGAATAATACTGATAAACTAAAAATGTCGAATGAGAAAACGAAAAACTAAAAAAACTAGCGAATGTGAAACCTACAATTTTCAATGTCACATTTCGGCTTCATTCCCAAATTTTAAAGTTAAATATAATCTGGACATTGTTTCTGCAACTCTTTATCAGAGATACTCATCCGGTTCTACAAGTTTTTGTTGAAACTTGCTGAATCTGTTGTTGTATTCGCAAGATACCTCAATAATACCGTATAAAACACACACACACACACCGCAATTGAAACTAGAGTCAGTAATATGTGTTCCCCTACTTGACAATGTGTTCGATACATGGCAAAAGTCTGATTTCAAGATACTTTTGTAAATAAAGATTATAGGTTTTCGAAAATCTGAAATTGTCGTTTCAACATGATAAAGTTCTCAAATAATACATCTAATCTAATTTTGGAGGATTACATCATTATATATTCTTGTTTTCAGCATTTCGTGTTGGATATCGAAAAGGACCAATTCAACTATTCGATATCTACTCTCTTATGTGTTCTCTTCTTTCGATTGAAGATTCCTGCAATCATACACCGGGTCGAATACTTCGAATTGACGATGTCCTCACTTCTGATGCTCGGGTCGCCATTCGAAGTACCTCATCATTCTCTTCCTTACCTTCGTTTTATGTAACTTTTGTTATGCTGTTTTCTGTTATTATTCTGTTATTTTAGAATGAATCTAAATTTTTAAAGGTGAAAAAAAACGGTTCACAAAATCCAGATCACCGCAGTTAAGATGCATTTATCACATTATTAGGTTGGATAAAATGGTCAAAACTACGGAGATCCGAAATCTTGAATTGAGAAACTTACATTATTATGGTAGAAACTTTGTACTAGACTGCGTAGAACGAATAACTGAAAACTGTGAATAACAGGTTGCTCATCCTGCCTTTTATACGTAAATCCAAGTGGGCGGAGCCTAAATATGCTACAGTACTCATTGGATGGTTCAATTTGCATAATCCCAATTCCTTTAGCGTGTATATCATCATACAAATTTATGGAAATTTTGTAAAGTGTTTAGAATCGATGAATTTCCGTATCACCACTCGAACTTGTTCACCTACCAACTTATGAATATGTACTTCATAATATAATATGTCACAAGAGAGTCTGAATCGACAAGTAGCAGTATCGGTAATGCATCTCAAGAGTGAATGGATTAGAATGAAATAGTGGGCGGAGCCTAGATAGACACCTAGAATCGAGGTTATTCAGAAGGATGAGAACTTATGAGACGGAGAAGTGTGTTAAAATGTTGAGTAATTCTCAGTCACTGTTAGAAGATTTCAAACAAACGACTTGGATACCGTAAAATCCTATGTTCATTGCCTGTTCAGACTTGTCTCTCATCTCCGGACCATTTCAAATATATTTATATGTATCTAGAGAAAGTTTAAACATCCCTGTTTTTGGCTCCAAATATCGGATTTCGGGTCATCAAGAGCCGGGGATAAGTTTCTTACAGAAGAATGCTTACGTAAATGTATGTGGTTAATCTTTCGACTTTAATCAAAGTTATGGACCTGCTCAAGATTTTGATCCGCTTTCGTTCTCAAAATACCGGTAAAGAGAGTCTTGAGTCGAAAATCCGTTTGTGACGTCAATACAGCGACTATAGAAATATTTCGACAAAACGAGAGAGTGGGGCTCTTGAAGCTCTTTAGGTGAGCAGTGAGTTCTTTCTTCACGGAGCACATCTCCATGACTGCGAGAGGAAGAGTAATCACCTGCTATAGCAGGAAGAGAGAAGAAAAAGGGGGCTGAGTAGAATAGGACCAACGAAAACACAGTTGGAATGCACGAGAATCAGAGAAAATTGATTGTCTTCGTCTCTTTTGGTACAAATATTTCCTTTTCTTATTATCACATATATACGAGGTGGTTGTCAATGGAAACCGCCCAGAGGTCTCTCAAGTGAAATCCGAAATTTCGGAATTAGTATAGTGAAATGAAATGTGTTGGAGACAAGCAAGAGAGAGAAGGATATGACTATTAGCCGAGTAAAATAAAAACAAATTACAGAGTGTTAAAGAAAAGTTTGAAATCCAGGTTACTTTACTGGTACGGAACATTGGCGCTGTGGAAGAGAAACGTCGGTGGCCGTGGCCGAAAACCCCAGATCTTCAGCTACAGTAACCACTATTTTTTTCAGAGTTTATTTTCCCGTTTTTCACTGCTTTCTGTCGATTTTTTCTGTTGTTTTCTCCCAAACAATCAGAAAATATTTCAAAAAGTTTTTGTTGGGCAAATAGTTGACTGAAAACTCAGGAAAATCGAGAAAATAAATCCGGAAAATACTATTTTATGGTTGCGGTAGTTTTCGTTGTAAGACCTTCGGCCACGGCCACCAGTCTTTCTCTTCCTCTACTCTATTTTTTTGTATCAGAATATCATTTTAATAAGAAAAAGAAGCGAACAATATCATTTTTTCAGCTTCAAGTATGAACATTGCAGAGTTAAAAAATTTAACAATCAATCGAAAATGTCACAATTTATCAATATGATTTATTTTTTAACGTTTTGAGTGGAAGCTTTGCATCAAAAAACTGAACTTTTATGAACTCTTTGATCCATATTCCCGCCTACAAACTTTTACGCTCAAAACATCTGCTCATTCTTCTTCCCCTGAAAAACATCTGTTGCTTAATTATCATTTTCTCACTATTTCTCAGATGAAAAGAAGCAAGTTGAATAAAAAGTACATATAGGAATGAAGGGGTTCAAAGTGGGCTCTGGTCATAATTATCAGTTCTTGAATGCTATGGAAACCAAGGGAAAATTTTGAGAAGTCGAAAAATTCGCTCTTCAGAAAAAAGAAGCAGTGGCTTTCAAAACTTCTTTCGTTTTTGAAAGAATTCTGTGAGAAGTCAAACCACCGTAGAACCTATGATAGACTTGCAGCCTAAGTTTTAAGTTCTTTATCTTGTTTGTGTGAAAGATATAAAATAGTTGTCAACTGATGAATTGATTTTTATTACATCACAAGGGCTTCTTAATTGACAGATTTTTGGTACCTTGCTTTGCAATCGAGTTCAAAATTGACAGTGTTGGGGCCCTTGGATTTCAGGGTTTACGGTATGTTCAGTTTTTACCGTTCCTGGAATACTGGATTCCAGACTTCAAATCTTATATATTTGCTGTTCTGTACGTCGTTGATAGTTCAGAGAACCCATATTCCTGCTGACAGTGGGAAATAGTTTGACTTTAGCTATCGTAAACACTCTAATAGTAGATCAGCGTATACTTGCACTTCGAGGTCAATTATCTCAATTTCTGTAAGAGATATAAAACATATGTAAACTGATAAAACATTTTTGAAATCATGATAAATATTTTGTTATTGTCGGATTAAACAAACTGGGTCCTGAAAATTTTCGCGGGTAACGCTCATGTCGATTTACGAGACATCGCTCCCAAAACGGATACTGTAGATAACAAATTAATTTATGGGAATTTAGTGGGATTTTCTGGACAAAATGTAGGCTTTTTGGTATGAAAATGATCGCTAGCATCTTTTGAATCAGTTTCTCATCAAAGAAATGAACTTAATTGCGAAAGTAGCTCGAACGAGGCAAAAATCTGAAATATTACGTTTTTGCCGCGCTTTTTCGTAGATCGAAAAATGCGACGATTTTCAAATTTTCAGGTGTCACTTTTTTTTAATTCGACAATAGTTGACCACTTCACGCTCTCCCACAGAACAATTCCGAACCGAAAATTAATTTTTGATCTACAGAAAAAAAAGTTTGGCGCGATCACAATTGCAGGTCTAAAACCATAATTTCAGAATTTTTTCGATTTTATGGAGTTCCAAGATGACTCAAATGATTTTTAAAAAAATAATTAGTGGTTATAGATTCATGTATGGTC
>NC_013487.2:7224966-7397397 GCF_000004555.2 Caenorhabditis briggsae | reverse complement strand
AGTTTGATCCTCAGCCACATAATTCAGCAGCGAATTTTTTCTAAAATCTCACGTTTACTGGGGCGCGATTTCTGACGCATTGGCTTGAACCCACGTGCCTATAGTCATTTGAACAGGTGCCTGAAGTAGAGTAGTTTTTTTCCTCATTTTCACATTTTTATTCTTCTTTCGAAAAAAAACCGTATAGAAGCAGTGAGTTATGCCATTTGGATAAAACTTTTTTTTATAATCAAAACACAACGCAAAAAGGCGATTTTGTGCAATTTTTTGATTATAAAAAAAGTTTTTTTAGACAAATTAAAAATTCATACATAGAAAATGTAGAAAAAATAATTGCGGCTTTTTGAGCTATAAAACTCCTAGAAATGTCAAAAACTGAAAGAGGAGATAGATTTTTTCTGTAAAAAACTTTCAAAATGACCATTTTTGACATTTTTTCTTCCGGAAAACGACCATTCATGAATCTATAACCACTAATTATTTTTTAAAGAATTATTTAAACCATCTTGGAACTTCACATAGTGCACTAAAAAATTCTGAAATTATGGTTCTAGACCTGCACTTGTGATCGCGCCAAACTTTTTTTCTGTAGATCAAAAATTAATTTGCAGTTCGGAATTGTTCTGTGGGAGAGCGTGCACTTTGTGGTATCTCTTACAGAGAATTAGTCATATAGCCGATTTAGGGGTACAAAATCCACAATTCGGGGGTGCAAACTAAGACTTTTTTTCTATGTTTTGTACCCCTAAATTGCTTTGTACCCCAATGACCCCAAAATTGTTGTACCCTCCGAATTATTTGCCTGACGTTTTGGGTGGGTTCTATTAGAGTGTTTGCGGTATGTTGATTTCTGTAATAGATACCAATAAACGCATTATATACGGTCAATGTTTGGTTCTCAATTTATTTTTCAGGATTTAAAATAAATCGATTCTTAGCGAATGTTCGAAAAGTTTTATTTTAAAAATTGAGCTGTTCAAACAATGGACCCACATCTCTATCTATTCGAAACAATTTGAAAAAATTGATTCTTTGAAATAGCTGACTTTTTTCTCTACTTTTTTCCTGATTTATGCTATACAAAAATTCTACGAAAACAGTCCAGTCGGTCTGCAAAATGGAACCGAAATAATAAAAAAACCAGCTGCAGTATTCTCAAGCTGTGCGTCGTAATAGTTTCAAAACACCCACAAAATTCTCATGGTCATTATTCTTATTTCTCTCCTCATTTTCCTTCATTGAAACGTCTGTGAAATATTCTGATACCCCCTTCTTTTGATCCGAGAAATGAAAGTTTGATGAATTGAGTGACATTCGGTACCGTTCAAAAAAGGAGAAAAGAATGGAGAGAGACAGCTGGTAGCTAAACATCTGTCAAGTCAGTCCCAATCCCTCGTTTATAGGGCACCTGGTGTCGGTTCCGGATTTCTTTCTATTTTGACAGTTTTCATGATTCAACAGTTACTTACTGTCAGTTTGCTCCTTAATTTATTATGAACACTGCCCTATTTCCCTGTCATAGTGACTTGTGATATCACACCAGTAGTTTCCAATACCTGATTCAAGAAAATATGATTCATTAGGAAGAGTTCACTTTGTTCAAAATACAGTTCTTTAAAGAACATGATCCTATTGGTCTCATTATGCCGACTTTGTTTTCCGTTGTTCTACTTTCTGAATTGCTCCACCGATTTTTCGAGCCTTGAAATCTAGAAAACCTTCCTCCACCTTGAGTCATGCTCTTTTTCGTTCTCCATTTTTCTGTACACTCGGAAAGTCATTTCCTGTCGTTTCGTTTTCACTGGTGGAGCAGTTAATCGGTATTCGAGTTAGCAGCTCTCTTGAGAAGAGAAAGAATAATGGGAACAGGAAGACATTGACCTACTTATGGTGTACGCAATTGAGAAAACGGCATATTCAGATTAGTATGGATACTTCTTGTTCTATTAGGATTAGTGCTGAGATTAACTGGATTTGTGTATGCTTTCTGATATTCAGAATTGGCTCTGGGAACTTATAACTTTTCAGAACCCAGGTGTTCTAACTAACTTTGTTTGTATCTTGTGTCAACCTCTGAAAATTTTTTCGAGCGAATCTAAAGAATTCGTCATAAGTTTTTCTTCACACAAACACAGTTCGAAAGTTTATCACAAAAAAAAACATCAATGCTAATTGAGGCTTGAATGAGAAATCACATGCTCTCTACTCTTTTTTTTATTCACAAAACTCGAAAACTCTCTGCTTCCCTTTGCCCGTTTCCATAGAAATTTCCTCTTCAAGTCTCGAATATTCCGAGCACAAAAAAGCGAGGGGCTGAGTGTGCTCTCTTCCAAGTCAATTTTCGGAAAAAGAGAGAATAAGAGAAAAGCCTTTTGTCTATTCTCGTCTGCGTTTCGTCGAGTTTGTAGGTTTCATATTTTGATGTTGATATCCAGAAACATTTTTCGCAATTTTTCGAATCTTTGATGCTGTGAATGAAACTCTATTTGAAGACAATTTTTCTATGCTTTGAACCAAAAGCAGCTGAAAATGTAGGAAATTGTATCCTCATTCAGTTATGGGTGAAGTTATATTGTGGCTCTATTGTGGCTCTTTTTTTAGCCTCACTAGCTGTCGACGGGCCGATTCCGGGCCGACTGATAACTCGATTCAAAATTAAACTTGTGAGCAAAACATCTCACCAGATCTACAGGCTTCCAAAGCGGTGTTATGGTCCGAGCCGACGGTTTTTGCCCGGCCTGGCTATTAAATGTCGGCCCGCGCCCCGTTACTGATGTGAACACTAGTTGATTTTTATTGGAGTTTGTAGAGCTTGAAAAGCTCTATCATTTGGTATATTGTTTTGTTCACGATTCAAATTTGTAAGCTAGTTATCAGCGGCCCCGTACAGGCCCGGAATCGGCCCGCCGATAAGTATGTCTCCATTTTGAAAATTTCCGATGCCAAAAAAGGTCCATGTTCCGGATATTTCTCTTCTGACTATGTGGAAGATGATCCCTTGTTATTTTAGTTGAAAACAACGGGCATGTACAAAATTCTCCTTCCCCAGTGAGCACGTTTTCGAATCTCTTAAAACCTCAAAATCCTAAAATCCATCTTTTCTTGTCACCTCACTCATATTTCTTCTCAAATCCTTCTGACTTCAGAGCTCTAAATCTCGGCGTCTCTTCGCCTTCCACACTCTCTCACTTGGTCGTTATCCCCCGGTGATGATCTATCTTTATCCGGTGACCGAAGACAACGACGACACGGCGACGACGACTACAAATTCGTTTGCTTCATATTTTTCAATTTGGATTCTTTTTTTCACATTTCTGATCCAGATAGCTCCAGTTTGAATGGAGCTCTCACAAGAGGCAAGTTATTTAGGGATGTTTGGATCTGGATTACTGTGGGATTAGATTTGAGTTACCAAATAAAAACATTTTCTTTTTTTCAGTTAATCTCAATACTAGTAATTGTTTTTGTCTGCCTTTTTCTATCGATTTGTTGCGTATGCATCTGGATGTGCCGATGTCGTAAGGATCATATTCGAGCATCCGAAGAAAAACATGACAGGGCAGTTCAATTACAGAATTTCGAGCAAGGGTAGGTGTTCTTGGCATTTCATTGTTCTAATATTCTCTTACAGACAAGCCAAGAATGGAGCAGTACAGGCCAGTCTAAAACCAGGAACCCGTTTGAGTGTGAATGATTTGGCCAAGTCCAGTTCAGATGTCAGATCTCACAGAGAGGGATCAGCCCGAAGTCAAGAAACTATTGGACAGGCTCGTCACGAAATTCAGGGTACCTCAATTCAGTGTAGCTAACCGTGATTTTTCAGTACGAAGATAGAATAAATAGAGGATCAAATCTATCTGGGTCTACCAACAATTCAAGAACTGGTGTAGCCGCTGGATTAGCACAGCGATTCAGAGACGACGATGCTGCCAAAAACGTAAGATAATAGAAAATAAAATTTCTCATAATGAGATGTTTTAGAAGCGGCTAGATACAATATCTGAGATAGCTATGTCCAATGACTCTTTGCAAAGAAACGATTCTAAGGTTTGCCATCCTCAATATTCTATTCTTCGCAATAAAATAGTTTTCAGACGAATGTATTCAACAATATCGACGGCGGTTCCCGTAAAACAATCTCCCCGATGGAAGTCGATCTCAATCCGGGTCTCAGCAGCTCCATAAATTTGGAGAAGATCTAATCGGTTTTATCAGCGATCATGCCAGGAAACATATATCAACCATTGATACCGATATCATAAAAAAGTTATTATTTGGATTAATAAAGCCTTATTTTGTGTGTACTCAAAAGTTGGAATTTAATTCTTCGGGCTATAACATCAGCTCAGAATATGGTTTCCATTTCGGTTGGTCTAAATTAGAAGACCACCGACCAAAATCGCCGGATTATTAGTCAAAATTTCAGACAAACGGAAGCCCTATTCCAGAATGTATTATAACCACACAACCCCACTCTCTAATAGAAGCCAACCAGTTCGTCTTCCTGGTTATTGCCAACTTCTCTTTCTTTTCACCTTTTCTGGTATTTAATTTTCGTTTACTCTTGTCGTCTTTATTCCTGTCCAGTTAAGAACCGAAAATGAGTGACGATGAAAAATTGTATGTTTTTGATGTGTACGATGACGAGAAGCCTGCAAAAAAACAAAGATTAAGCTATTCAAATGCATTCAAGTCCAAAGTCGTCGAGTTTTCAAGAAGAAGTACTGTTTCCAGTGCTGCAAAAAAGTTCGGTGTTGATCGAAAATGTGTGAGAAGATGGATACATGACGTGGAAAAAATTCAAGAAGAAATTGAATCGGGAAACTCGGAAAAACTACGTTTCAGTGGAGCAGGACGACATTTGAACGACCTCGGTTTTGATGAAAAATTGAAGAAATGGGTGGATCATCAGCAAAAGAATAAGGTGACGATTTCGAGAAAAACGATCAAAATTCAGGCAGGCTTTCTTTCAAAACAGCCTTCATTCAAAGTAAGATTTATACTCCTTTCAAATGAAAAAAGATAGAACTTTGCAGGCAAGCTCAGGATGGCTCCAGAAGTTCATAAACCGGCACAATTTGTCGTTCCAACGAGGTTAAAGAATTTTTTAATTGGTTTTTTTACCATTTATAGAGAATTCGAGTTTTCTTTTAAAAATGAAGTATTAATAGAAAAATAGAATCTTCTTTCCTTATTAGGGTTGGCGGGAAAGTCTTTGTCACTTTTTCAATAGTTTATTTCTCAAAGAAAAAATAACCGAATAATTAATTATATTGTCCATCATTATCAACAACATGTCTCCAACGTTCCCTCAATTTATGGATTCCATTGCGGTAGAATCCAGCCGGGCGTGAGGCAAAGTATTGTTTGAGTGCCGCTTCGACCGCTCCACGGGAATTGAAGCTTCTTCCTTCGAAGGCACGTGTCATATCGCCAAATAACCAATAGTCGGAAGGAGCAAGATCAGGAGAATACGGGGGGTGAGGGAGAACATTCCATCCATATCCCCTCAGCTCCTGCTTCACTTGTTTCGAAACATGTGGGCGAGCGTTATCATGTTGATAGTACACTTTCTTGTCTTTCAGGGCCGAACGGTCGACTGCTTTCTTGAGGTTTCGTAGTTGAGTAGTGTAGAGGTCTCCAGTTATTGTTTTGCCCTCGGGCAGAAGTTCCCAGTAGATGGGGCCGTCCACTCCCCACCACACAGAGAGCATAACTTTTTTCGGATGAAGGTCGGGTTTGGGGACATCCTGTGGGCTCTCTCCTTCTCCAACCCACTGGGATTTCCTGTGGTGATTATCGTAGAAGACCCACTTCTCATCTCCGGTTATTAGCCGGTCCAGCCATCGATCGCCCGCGTGGAGAGTGAGAAGAGTAATCGAATCGTCGACTCGGCGGTCAAGGTTGGCTTGAGTCAGGTGATGAGGTATGAATCGACCAAAAAGTTTTCTCATTCCAAGAGACTTCAAACCTTCAAGGACTGTGCTATGGTGAACTCCGAATGTGACAGCTAGTTCACGGCTAGATTGAAATGGATCCGATTGCAATGCGTGCTTCAGCTTGTCCAAATCCAACTCACGGGGTCTCCCAGAGCGACCCTTTTCATCGAGCGAGAAGTCATCTTTTTCGAAACGATGGAACCAATTGCGAATAGTATTGTAGTGAGGGGCATGTGTGTTGTACACATTCTTCAAGAAAGTTTCCGAATCCTTCATCGTGGTGTGAGCTAGGAAGAGGTAAATCAAAACATGTCTGATGTGAATAGCAGTGGGAACAAACATATCGTTTCAATTACAGATGAGGAGCAGGGAAGGAAATGGGGACTTGTTTATATGGAAGGTTCTTATCACCTTGTTATTCACTAGAGTCGATATCATACACAGCCTCCATATACGAGAACAGTGATTAAACAAACAGAGTGACAAAGACTTTCCCGCCAACCTAATATCAGTGAAAATATGGTAGCCAATATTTCCCCACTTTTAAGAATAAACAACCAAGTTCACAAAAAGGCATCAGCTTTCAATGGTTCTCGTCGACAAGCACAGGACGTTTTTTGAGAGCTGCTTGGTCCAGGTTATATTTTTTTGACAGCTTGTTGACAGAGCAAAATGAGATAATTTCGAAAACCTTCATAACGAACAGTAGTTCCCGATTCGACGAATTTAGGGTTCTATGAACTTCTTCAAACCCACCGTCAGCGGACAAAGCACTTGATACAATAATAAACAATTGACCACTTTTGGTCAAGAAAAATTTGCTGAAGTTAAGAGTTAGGTGTTTCTTGCATTACAGGTTTTACGGTCTCATACTTTCAATTCCTCCGAGAACTGAACATTTCTTCCGAGAACATATACTAAATTCCACCTAAATCCGTATCAGTTGCTGGTACCCTATTCTATTCAAGCATTATACAATTTAGAAGACAACTTGTGCGCAAAAACGAAACGCGATATGATGTGAGAACAAATATAATACAAACAAACATGGGTCTCCAGCTGCCGAGACAAGTTCAAGCTTTTTCTAGTGTTTGCTTTTTTAGGGCCTGAAACTTTTTACTTTTTTTGCGCATGCATGTGTTTGGAAGAAGGGTTAGGACACTCCTTTTTCCACTCCTTCATCCAAAACGAATAGACGAAAAACTCTTGAAGAATTCCATAAGAGAGACACTACACTTTCCCACACTTTTGATAACTATTTTTCCGTTTTCTTTGTATTTTTGTTATAAACGAATCAATATTTTCAGATTTTCCAGAATTTTCGAGAGATAAAATGTTGGATCCACAAAGGATGGAAGAGTTTATTGAACAGATTCGTTTGACTCCTGCCATCTGGAAAAATCGGGAATTCGAGATCCCACGGACACATCTTAACGAAATTTGGGCACATTTTGGACACACTTTTGACATTTCTCGTAAGTTATTTTAGTGTTTTTTCTTGGTCTAAAATGTATTGTTTCAGCGGAAGAAGCAGAAAAACAGTGGGAATATTTTATCCGGTTACACAGATTTATGAATCCAGAAGCTAAGAAAGAGGTTTTACTGAAAATTTATTATAAAACTTTTCAATTGAAATATTCAGCAGTTTCGATTCTACAAAATGTCTCAATTGGATGAATGGTCAAAGGCAGAATGCTTGATTGCAGATTCCTTGGCTATTTTCTTGAAACCAGCTCTCGATGAACTTCTTTTAATTTCAAAACCAACAGAATCATCAGTTTGACCGGAAATAAATAGTTCACAAAATCAAACTTTTTATAAACGGTTTTTCAAAAACCATCATGTCTGTCGTTCCTCCGGAGAGTTTTTGGACCATCCACTCTATTTGTTACTACGTATTCTTATCCGGATTTTCAGAAACTTCAACTTATTTCATTTTTTCTGGTTTTTTTCGGCGTTTTTAGGTCTTTGACATTATATTTCCAATGTGATTAAAGACTGAAGTCTGTGCAAATTTGATAATTCTATTAGGTTGGAAGGAAAGTAACTGTCCATTTTTTAATTAGTAAATAAAACAAAAATAAGATTAAACCAAGATTGACAGTATGTACCGTCGTGGTCCACAACATGTTGTCAACATTTTGGTAACTTGTGGATACCATCCCTCCAAACGCCAGCCGGCTGTGAATCAAACTATTACTTTGGTACATTTTTTTTCTCATCGATTTTGTCAAAGTCCGAACGCTCCAGATGGCGTTTTCTATCTCTAAATAACCAATAATCTGATAGAACAAAATCAGGACTTTCACGGGGGTAAAGGAGAAAGGGGCCCAGCCAAAGCGGCGCAGGTACGGCGTGACTTTCCGTGCAACATGAGGTTTTGCTTTTTTTTTTACAGAAGTCAAGTCAGACTTGAGCCGCTTCAACGGGACGGTTCTCCCTCACCTACTTATAGTCCCAACTTGGCTCTATCAGATTATTGGTTATTCGAAGATGTACGACGCCATCTGACGAATGGTGACGGATGGTGACGAATTTTGCACCATTTATGGGAAAAAAAAACTGGAAAATGGATATTCTGATTCGCCGCTAGCTAGATTTTGGAGGTATGGTATCCACAAGTTATCTAAATGTAGGCTTGCCCAAAAAATACTTACAGCGGGCCGGGCCGGGCCTGGCCTTCAAAAAATTTGTCAAGGCCCTGCCCGTTCTGGCCCGGAAGGCCCGGTCAGTTGGCGCCAGCTTTGTTTTTTAGGCAAAAAAGCTAGTTGTTTTTGGAAAAAACGACGTTTTCTGGCGCCACACGCCGCTTTTAATTTTTGCACTGACCGCCAGTGCCAGTTTTTAAAGCAGCGTGAATCGCCAGCAAGATTTTTCACAGGCATTAAACGCCGGGTTTTTAAAAGATGTACTTTTCAATAGAAAATACTTCATAGAGAAAAGATTCAAAAAGAAAAAAAACAGATGATCGACCCGAAACAGTCGAATGGAATGAAATTGATATTTTTAGTCCTTCGAAATATTTTATTACTTCTGGAATTCTGTTTGAAATTCTGAAAATCTGGTGTCTGCAGCTTTTGAAAAATGTTTTCCGAAATTTCAGAAAGTCTGAATTTTAAAAAGTCTATGGTTTGTGTGATTTTGAAAATTTATCGATTTCATGAAACTACACTTTCCTGAAAATTTCCGAACTTCGAATTTTCAGTATTCAAGAATTTTTGAGTTTCCTGAAATTTCAGTATATTCCTCGTTTTTCAAAAACTATTGTTGGAGTTTCTGTACTGTCATGCTTTACATTTTCGACCGATCAAAAATGTTTTGATTCCTAAATTTTTGAAATTTAAAATGTCAAGATCACTAAATTTCGGAGTTTTTTGAAACCTGAATTCTGAAGTCCCGAAAATCGATGTTTACAACTTTAAATTCTAAAAGCCTAAAAAAATACTTTTGAACTAAACCTCGATCCAGACATAATCACAATCACATATTAATGGAAGACTAGTGGTAACTTCTCAAATACCAAATTCGTTCCAACATTTTATAATTCCCATTCTTTCCCTTTAACCTCAGTTATCTGATTTCTTTGTGAAACATATGACAAAACTGTCAACTGCCAAAATGTTTTTTTGACATTTGGAGCATTTTATTAGTTGACCGTTTTCTGCTATCTTTCATAAGAACTGGGATATTTAAGATTGAAGCTACATTGAGGGGCTATTAGTGAATCAAAAGGTAAATTCTATTCTCAAAAAGAAAGCGGCGTTTGACGCCGGTTTAAACTTTAAACAGGCAAATATTGACTGCTTAAATATTTCGCTGGCTTTTAATGTAAATCACGTGAAATTGAAAGGCCCATAGCTTGGCGGCCAGCAACAACCCTATTGGCAACATGTTGTGGACCACGACCTTGCATACTGCTAATTTTGGCCTAATCTGGTTTTTGTATTTCTAAATTCAAGTATTCTGGATTTCAATTTAAACAATTTTGTCAGCATGAAAATCAGACATTCGGTAAACTTGGAAGATTTGGTGTGCTCCGGAAATGCGGAGATACTGAAGTTCGAACATTCAAAATTAGCAAATTTAGCAAATTCGAAACATTAGGAATTCGTAAAAGTTTAACTCGTGTCTCTTCTTTTCAAGAAATTCGGAATTTCAGAAATCCTGAAATTTGAATGTTTGAAATTTTATAAAATGCGGAACTTTCGGAACCCAAAAAGTTCAAAATTTCGGTAATCCTAAAATTATTGGGAAAAAACAAACAATAACTTAAATAATAAATCATTAATACATTTATTATTAAATTAAAATATGTATGCTGGACTTCTTTTGCTTGCAAATAAATCCACGGAGAGGCATATCATGAAGGTTGTTCCACTCTCCACCATCCGGGTTATACCAATTATTTTTTTCGTTGAACGAAGAATCTGGCATCATCTGAAACTCGTTAGATCTGGAACCAATTGAAATGTCATAATTCTACCGATGCCTGGCCTTCGCTATCATATTCCATGAAATTTGGTTCTCCAGTTGCCCAATTCGTATAGTCGGTAGGAGAACCGTCGAGCCATTTCCAAGTTCCAGATTGCTTCTCAAAGAAAAATCCAATCCACACCTATATAAAAAAATTAGAAATCCCTCTTTTCAGAGAACAAAACAAACATTGTTATCCCACTTGTTCTCTTGAACGTTCCCAGTTCTAGTAAATTCTAAAAAATAAAAGTTACTAATAGGTTGATTGTTGATTTTCGATGTTCAAGCCATTTTATCTACCTTACCTCTCAAAAAATCATTTTCTTCTACAGAATGTATTGATGTCAGATGAGCCCCTACTTCATTGCATTTATTTTCAGCCTCCATGAATTGAGCTCTCATTTTGTAGGCCTGGAATATTCAATTTACATTAATTGATATTTAACATAAAACATCTACTCCCAATAAAGTTCAAACTCACTTTATAGCAATCCTGTTCGAATTGAGTCCATCCATAAAAACAAAGTCTCCGGGAGTTTCTATTCGAAATCACAGAATAGGAGAGCCCGAGAAGGGTTGATAGGAAGACCAAGGCTCTCATAGTTCCTTCTTATGGTAATGAAGCTCGATCTTCTTCAGCCACAACCAAATTTTAAGATTAAATTGATATCAGCCCATTTTTCGGATTTCAGGATGGAAATTAGTCTGAACACGTGGCGATCCAACATTGTGTATGTTGTGAGGTGTTGGAAGAATTCAAGCCACTAATCTAAACTTTCACTTTATAATCGATGATTACTATTTGAGAAATATTATTTATAACTCATATCTATTTTTGAGACAAAAAAATTCAGACCTGTTTCCATGATCCCAAATGTCTGCGTCCACTATTTGTACTCTTCTCTGAAATTTTTATTTGCACACTGAGCATCAAAGTCTACCGCAGTTGACTCTTTTTCTCATTGGCCGTTTTACCGCTGTTTACCACAATCCCCCCCCCATTTTCGAGACTTCGACGAGCGGGAAGAAACTTTGTAGATTTGACACTTCTCAAGAGGTTTCAAAGATTCCTTACAAATAATTCTTCATCTGTTTGATTTCTCGAACATTTTCTTTCGCTATGGCTCAGAGTCTATGGGAACCTTTTTAAAAATTTGTTAGAGTGAAGAAACATGGTTTCATAGATAGATCTGTGTTTTTCCTTTCAGACAAAGCTTGATTTTGTGGAATTCAAAAGTCCTAGAAATTTATTGATTTTTTCACAGCTTTCCTTGGGTCCGAACACCTAAAATAATATAATTCTTATATTCGCCCTTTCTATATTTTGAACCATAAATCTACATACCGTAAAGTTGTAATAGAAGGGCCGCCCAACTTTCAATTTTGAGCCAATTAATCTCGCTTCCTGTCAAAGATCTGAATAAATGGTCAACTGACAAATTGTTTATCATAATATCATAAACACTATTAGTTAACACATTTCTGATACCTTAGGAGCCAAGATAAAATAACTCAAACATGAGAGTGCCCTTCTTTCACAGGTTTTACGGTAACTTTCTTTGTTTCATCTAACCTTGAAGTTATTCTTAAGAAGGTTCGTTTCTCAGCCTTCTCCAAAACTCTACATATTCTTCCAGAACACCCTATTTTGTATTCATAAATTTTCAAATAAGATCAGCTGATTCTCAGCTCTACCCACTCTCCCAATTTTTTTTCATTGAACTCTCTCCGAGTCTTTAACCCGTGACTCATAAGTAGGAATAATGAAATCCAATACCTGAGAATAGAATATTGCGAAATACCCAATTTCCTTCTATACAGCCCATATTTTTCCATCTCATAGTTGTGCGCTTTCCTTCGTCACCTGCCTGCCCCACTCTTCATTTTTATTTTCAAAAAAACCTAGTTTTCTTTTGATTCAAGGGAGAGAGCTAAGATGTTCGATATTTATGTTTCAGATATCATATCAATTAGAAAACTCGAATTCTTCAAAAAAAATAGAAAATTCGGATTTTTGTTCTTCGTCCGTTTTCCGGAAATTAGCTCTAGTTCCCGTTTGTATCAGAATGCTTTCCTTGAAAAATTTCCCAATCTATGATGACGTGGCGAAGTCATTGCTATGGTTTTCACTCTCTGACTCATCCTTCTTCTTCTTCTCAACCTGTTTTCTTTTTTCTCTTTGATACAGAAAAAACACAGTTTAAAAAACAAGACGACACAGAGATGGAAAAAAGGCGTTTCCATCTGTTTCTCTATTTTTCCTCGTTCGTTACATCGAAATATGTTCAGTTTTGTCGGTTACCGGGTACATTCCTTGTTTTTCTGGCCTACATATTTTTCATATTTTCCACTTGATTAACAACAACGACAAATTATTTTCCCGTTGCTCGGCAACAGAGCCAAATGTGGATTACGAAATTTGTTGTTAGGTTTTGAAATATATGGTTCCCGGCTCTTGACTTATTCATATCAGAAGATGAATTCTATTGTGATGGTTCTTGTAGTTGAGATTCTTCTCAAGTGTTACGGTAGATCATCCAGAAACCGTATTTCCTCAAATAGAAGCTTGCCCAAACTGTCAGTTTTGAGCTCACTAACAGTTATCTCGATTCTTGTGAAAGATATCAAAAACTTGTCAACTGATAAATTATTAATCATAATTTCACCAACATTTTATCAGTTGACAATTTTTTGATAGCTTTGACAGGAAGAGATAATTAAGCTCAAAGTTGATGTTTTGGCCTTCTATTTATAAAGATGGTTTTAAAATGAGGTCTTATTACTCTAGCCTGTTCAACCAACTCAATTCACTCATTTTTGAAAATTGATAGATTGGAATCCGTTTTTTAAAAGATTTTACAGTAAGAAGATCTTGTACGATACCAATTCTCAAGTGCTCTTTTTTATCCTTCTTCATTCCGTTTTGCACTGATAGAGAAGAAAAACCAAAATTATTTTTGTGTCTTTCTCATAATTCGTCATTTTTTCTACCGTTCTCCACGAATGACTCACCTCGCGATTCCGTGTCATTTCATCCCTTCCTCTTCTCTCTGAATTCATATGACCAAAGTAAATAAGCGCAACTTTTCATTGTGTCGGCTGCCTGTTTTCTCTTCAATTCTCTCAATCTCTTTCTCCCAATTCGATCTCTCGTTTACTACCTCCTCACCGAAACACTCAACTTCCATACCCACAACTTCATAGTTCGATTCTTTTTCAGACGATACGTCACATTTGAACCTAGTTTTTAATCTCGGACGTTAGGATTTGCATAACATACAGTGCGTGTAATAAAGATAGGACCCCCCTTGATTTTGACTTTTCAGAAAAAAGTAAGAGAGGTATCAAAATTCTGTGAATGCCATTCGATTCAAAATAAAAAACAACCCCAGAAGCCAAATTCGAGGTTTTTTTTTTTTTTTTTTTTTTTGATTCCTTCGAGAGAAGAGTAGAGGGTCCTTTCGAAGGTCTCTCCAGTAACTTCTATTGCCGTCCGGGCCGTCTAAGTTCTACTTTTTCTCGTCCGAGAAGAGAACCTGAAACTCATTTATTTGAAAATGCATGTAAAAGAATGAGCTTACGTTCTCCCATTTCCGAGTCATGTTTTGTTTCACGAACTCGAGTCTTCTGGCCTTGTGGTCTGCCGTCATCTTTACAGCCTTCTTCATCTTTTGGGAGACGATGACTCCGCTGCGTTTGATGATGTTGTGGACAGTCTTCTTGCAGACTCCGAGCTTCAACTCTCCTTTGATTTCGTTGAGACTCTTCGGAGAGTTAGACGCAATCCTGGCAACGTTTCGTTCCTCGCGGACAGTCAGCTTTCTTGGCCTTCCTTTTCCTTCTTGGACCTTCTTACCGTATTCCAGTGGATTGTTGATGTACCGGCGAATGGCAGAGCGGCTTTTCTTGACAAGACGAGCAATGGCATGAAGCGAACATCCCAGTTGAAGAGCAACATCCACTTGAGCTTGCTGAACGTGGGTGAGAAGAGGAGCGCGGCCCATGGTAATAATGAGATTGACTGACTGATTCGGGTCTTGACTTTTAGGATCAACATTCTATTTTCAGATGTACGGTACCTGCACATCAATCTTGAGCATCTTACTTTTACCACGAACCTAAGAACTGTAGCTGGAACCGTGCCAAAGCTTCAGACTCATGTTGTCCATCTCACAAAAATTTTTTCGTTCTTCTTTATCCAAAAAAATGACCGAACTTTTGATAAATAAGGTGGATTGAGAAATAAAACTATGAAAAACAATAAAACCAGCACAAATAAATGTGATACAAAAAGAAAAATAGTCGAAAAAATGGGTATCGCTTCAAAAATGCTAGGTGGTCCTATCCTTATTACACGGCCTAAAAAATGACTTTTGGACGGTGGACCGGTACGGAAAGTGCTAGAGTTTAGAAAATTTGGCTTCTGGGGGTTGTTTTTTATTTTGAATCGAATGACATTCACAGAATTTTGATATCTCTCTTACTTTTTTCTGAAAAGTCAAAATCAAGGGGGGTCCTATCCTTAATACACGCACTGTAGTTGTTATACCCGATTTTCAAATCAAACGTTGACCTAACTATAAGGTACTGTAATTTAACGGCTGAGCTAAATTTTTGGATGGAAGTAACGTATTTTCTCTCATACAATCCCTACACATTCTTTTTCTCAATTACCGTATTTGCTCTAATAAGAGCCCACCCTCTGCGTGCACTCTGAGCTCAGTTATCTCAATTTTTATAAGAGATATAAAAGATGTGTCAACAAGTAAAATATTGTTGATTTTGACATATTTTTCATATCTTTTACAGAAATTGAGATAACTGAGATCAAAGTGCAAATATAGGGTGGCCTTCTATTAGAGTGTTCACCGTATCTGGGTTCCATTAGTAATTATCAATAATCCTAAAATGTTTTACATAATATCACCAACTTTTTTTTTAATATTATACGATTAGGAGTACTGTAGTCGTTGTATTCTCCACAGAGTGCATCCGGAAGTATATCATGAACACATATTATTTGTCAGCTAGTTAACTGAATTTTAAGCAATATTCTACTTCTTGTTTACCGAGGTGCCCATTAGTTTTTATCATTTTATCAGTCTTCAGTTTTGTTTTTTCTTCCATTTTCCACAATCAACAAGCTTGTTTATCACATGTGTCGAATACTTTTCAAACCGTCACCTAATAATTCGTTTTCTATAATTTTCTAAACTTCAGTAAGTGTCTAAACATGTCGTACCAGCCATATAACCAACCACCACCATATACTCAACAACCAGGATATCCACCACCAGGATCTGCTGGATACATGCCACAACAGGGAGGATATTATCCACAAGGACAACCAGGCGCCTATTATCCACAACAACCACAAGTTGTGTAAGTTTTATTTAGATTCCAGAATATTAAAATATGATTTCAATGATTTTCAGTGTCGTGGAAGAGCGTCGACATGGAGGAGGAAGAAGTGGAGGAAGTGACAACTGCTGTCTCGTGGCTCTCCTAGCTTGTTGCGCCGGATGCTGTATCGCCGACTGCTGTGACTGTTGTTAGTTCTGATCTATTTCAAATTCTTACTTTCCCTTCTTCAGAATCCTCTCCCTCTCTACTACCAAATCATGAAGTTTCTTCCCTAACCCCGATAATTTTCTAACCAACATTCGAAAAAAAATGTACACAACCTTCACCTGCTTCTAAATTTTCCATTTAATCCCGACATTGTACGAAATTGACATGAAAACTGATATGAAAAATAATAAAACAATTTGTCTACATCCTTGAATTATGGCAGTTTATTTTCCCGTCCACCCATTGTCGAATCATTTGATGAGCAATAGCACCAGCAGGTGGAATATAATGAAGAGTTTGACGATCATCCAATGTACGTGGGAGATTCTTCAGGAATGGGTCCGAAAGTGTTGTTTCCAGAGCTTGACGGACTTGATGACGAGAGAACCATTGAGCAGTTTCTAGCTCATCAGGGCATACGGAAATCTAAATAATTTATATATTAGGAACTACTGCTTTAAAAAACAAACCTTTTGGTCCATATTGGCAACCGCTACGTGAGCAATCATCAGTGATGAATCAGGCATTGGCCATGGCTGTGACATATCTAGAGAACGAATCGAATCTACTTCAATACCAACTTCTTCTGCGATTTCACGTCGTGCACATTCAGTCATGCTTTCTCCAGTCTGAAAATAGAATTATGTTCACTTTTTATAGATAACAATTTTTACATGAGCAAATCCAGCAACTGCAGTGAATACTCCTCCAGCTGATCCACGATGTCGGACCAGAAGTGCATGTTCGTTGGTTGGGTCAGTTATAAGGGTAATGGAAACGGGTGAGAACTGAAAATATACTATTTCGATATTCAATGTACGAATGGCTTACGGTAGGGTAGTACACTCTCTGACACGTCACGCATTCAGCTCCGCTCTTGCTTGTTCTCATTTTCAGAGCAGCTGCACACTTCGGGCATCTTCGATACGTGGCTGCCCACTTGGTAAGGGATTGGAATTTGGCTAGAAGATTCCGTTGTCTCTCTTCTTTCATTGTCAACATCGCCATTCTGATATCAGTGAAACTTCCACCCAAACTGTTACCTAGTTGTCGCAAGACCTCTTTTTTCGAAATTGGAGAGTCTTCTGGAGGATCTGCTGCCTCGATGGAAGTCCCGAAGAGAGGAATCTGAAATTTAGGATTCAGGGAAAACACGAATCTTCGATTTACTATACCATGTCGGTTTCTGCTTCGAGTGCATCCAATAGACACGAATTGCTTAAATCAAACTGTAATCCGTATTCTCCAAGAAGTTGTTTCAAATCGCCATACGAGTGCTCCACCATCCTAACTTCTGGAGCATCTTTGGTAACGAGAAGACGCCGATCCACCATGAGAACCAATCGAGACCTCGGGAATTCTCTGAAATTCAAAATATCGTCTCTCTTGGTTTGGAAACTTCTTGTTATTACGATTGCAATGCAGAATCCTGGACTTTCCAATAATCCAATAATCGTACTTTTTCTACAAAGCCCATCTTTTTAACATGCGAAGTGGAGAATGACCTGTAAAATATACTATTTGGGATAGGTATTAGAAGAGATGAACTGAGGAAATAAATGATAAGAAACTGGCCTCTTGGTTATCAAATTGAACACTACAATGTTGCTTCGTATTGACGGCATTCCAAGTTTTTCTACCCTGACATAAATGTTTTTTTTTCAAACTTTTACTTTGTTTTGTAGAAACCTTTTCGAAGGAGATTCCAATAAATCTTTCTGAAATCTACAGTAACTTCAACAAAAAAACATAGGAAAATATGAAACGCATTCATTAGAACATAATAGAACCAAATATTTAGTTAGACAACTAAACTGAACTTTAAAATATAAAATTGAACAAAACCGTACTTCAAGGAATCATGTGGGAATATGGGGGTGATAATTCAAAATTTTAGCAAAATTTTGTACAAAAAACTCGAATAGAAAACTGATGACCGTACATGACAAAAATACACAGACAGGTTGATGGGAAACAGAAATTCGATTTGGCGGTAATTCGAAAAATGGATAGATCAGGTGTTAGTCAGATTGACGAGAAAAAAAACTAGGGATAAGACAGGAATGATAAGACACTACAGGTGATAAGATGATATATTGAATAGAAGAGGTGATTGGTATGAAATAAGACAAGATCAACTATTGGCATGAATAAATTATTAGAATAATCTAAATGACAAATTGAGCAATAAGATTCAGAACACCAACCGCAACGATTCCATAATGGGCATACTTTTTGAGCGGTGTTAATGTGCCCGCAGCGTTGCTTTGTTTCAAATAAACCATAGAAGGCAAAGCGAATACGTAGACGAGCCCGGAAATCGATCCAACATATCTGAAAATACATAAACATATCTAGGTTTAAAATAAATAATGTATGAGATCACCTCAGAATGCTTCCGACATTTGGGTAGAATGTAGCAAACCCAACAGCAATTCCGATTAGCATTAGATTAAGAACTATAACTTTGACTACTCCAGGCCATGTGTTACCAAAAATAGCATAGAAGAGTTGAGAGCGAACCAGGAACATGAGCAATGGTAATACGGTGATCATTTGGAATAACAAAAAGAGACGCGCTGTAGATGAAAGAACGTCGCCAGCTCCAAAGTTATTGAGGAAATTCTGAAATTAGAATGTTTGATTGTTAGAATGAATCCAGATTTTCCTACATCACTGATACAACTTCTCTGAACCGGGAAAGCAGCGAAAAATGTGAAACCGATAAAAACGTAGCAGAAGGCAACCAAACAGTATCCTATAGATAAATCTCTCGCATTGTTTTCGGGATGCTTCTGATTACGGAGAATAGTAAGAACCGCGTTGTGGATGAAATAGGACAACGTCAGTGTGCCACTCAAAGCTGGGAAATGCATGTTGGCCACTGAAATATACTTTGAAAGTGAACATTGAACAAAGAGAAAACCCACATTGGACGTAGTGCATAGACTTTGGGTTTGAGAAATCCATATTCACGCCACATTCTAGAAGCTTCGAAAACACGAACATCAGCAGATACATGACAGAAACTGAAAACCGTACTGTTCTTTAAATGTTCAATATAAAAGGCTTACTAGTTCCAAGAACATTGAACTTCGTGAAGAATGTTGGAGATTTGAAATTCATCAAAGGAAACAAAGCGACAGCCAAATATATTGGTACAGTACCACGAAGTGTCCAAAACTTATCGAAGCTCCATGAATCTTCTCCAGCCTCTCCACCCTCAAACTCGGATACAGCATCATAGATTTGCTTTTCCCACTGAGGAATCGTCCATTGAGAAGTTTGTTCCGGGCAGTACACTGAAAAATTAGGAACATATTTATGCTTATATGAATGTTTTCAAATACCATCACAAGTGAAAGTCTTGTTTTCCATCACTGGAATCGTAGTACTATTCGGCTGCATAGCCTCATAGACAACTGCTCCTGTGTAGTACAAAAAGTTGGACATAAGAACCCAATATACAATAACTCCTCCGATTAGCACACAGACACTGAACACAACGGCACAGTATTCTCCGACGCGCCCGAACAAAGATTTGCAGACATCTGAGAATTCTGCGAGAAGTGGATCGACGGATAAGTCTTCTGAAGGACTCGATGAAATCATGAAGGGAGCCAGTCTTACGTAATCTTTTGGGACTCTCGATTACAATATAAGCTGTGTAGAAACAAATTCCAGCCATTGCCAACATGATGAAAATACCAAGAACCAATCCAGCTTGTTGAAGAGCCCATGGCATAGCTAGAAGAGATGTACCCATCATCGTGTTCCAAATCGAAAAACTGAATTATTAAAAAATTGAAAACTAATACAATGAACTGTCCATTATTACATTGTTACTATACTACCCTGCTTTCCAGAGACATCTTTGAGCTCTTCAAAGGGCAGTATGGAAAATAGGTTCGGAGGGAGCACATGGTCTGGCATAGTCTGAAGCTAACTTTTTATATTTTTTCGAACAGTTGCTTTGGTATTTACCAAATGTTCTCCTCCGGGATCCAGTCTATTGTAAAGACGATAACGGAGAGCATTGTTATGTTCTCGATGCAAATCATCTTCGGAATGTAAAGAAAGCAAGCTTTCGTCTCTTAATCCAAGACCTCCAGTGAATAGATACGGTTGACGAGAGACTGATTGATTGGGAACTGAGCCGATTTGTGAAGCAGAAATTGCACGACGACGACCAATCGGAACGCCTCCAGCTGGTGGAAGACGACGTGGCGGTTCATCATCAAGAAGAGGGTCTGTGCTGAAATTTTTGGAGATGCTAAAAATGCATTTCTGTAAAACTGAACTCACTCATTATCATCTACTCCAATTGCGCCGTAAGACGACATCTTCTCACTAGCAATCGACGACTTTTCGTCTGTTTCGTGCCGTAGAAAGCGTCGAAAAACCTGCAAACAGTTCGAATAGGGGAACTATAAGTAAATTGTAGTAATCAGCGAAAAAATCCTGACATTGTTGATAAGCGATTGGTTTGGTGTCTTACACGTACGTTTTCGGTGAATTCAGCAAGAAATGGGGGCATCTAGAGAGAAGTGGTTATCGGTGTAAACTCTTGGTAAGGTTTCAGACTTTTTTTTCGAAAGGCAATCAAACACCCAACCTCAAATTATTCGGAGCACATGGTCTACTCTTTTTCTTTGTTGTCTCTACAGTTCGAATTGTATTTTTTGAGGAAACCGAAAAATGGAATCAAATAATTGAGAGCTGTGAGGTTGTCTCGTGCCCCAGCATGCCCTCTTAATACTCTAACTTGATAAGAGAATATGCGTTGACTTGGAGTGATAAAGGTGACGAAAAATGATAAATTAGTCAACTTTGAATAGAGCGCCGGGTCAAATTCTGTTTCGCAACAAAAATACATTTCCAGGAAAGAACCCATACAAAGTTCATGAAAAAACCATTAAATTAAAAACAGTCGTTGAAAAACCCTTCATGTTTTCATGAGTAACCGATGATACACCGTGATGAAAACTTTGATAAATAATCTTCGAAATAAATTAGCAAACCTGAATAAATACATAAATAAATAGATACCCATAAAACATATGAAACAGCGGGAACAAAAAGCAAAAAGACTAGTCACATGGCATGAAATTCAAGCAAGAAAGTATTGGAATTGAAAAATACATCTAGACACTGAAAAACTAGGTGTCCAAATTGTCACTCATAATAAGAAGAATCAGAGAAGACCATCCGGTGAATGGATGACATCCACGTCCTTGTCCAGTCCGATCATCATAGTTCTCCCACAAGAACCCAGTTTTTTGGAATTGCTGAAAAACAAAAAAAATTATGATTCAGATATTTTGAAACACAGTGTTTACATTAGCCATATTGGTTACCAAATTGGTCCTCAGCTCGTGGAAGATTTTTTTAGCCAAATCTTTATGTGGGCCGTTTTGCTCCGAGTAATGATGTAGAGAACTGAGAACCATATAATTGATATTGATCCAAATGTATCCACGCCAGTATGGTGGATCATGCTCTGTGTTCTTTGCCAAGTAGTATGGAGATTTCTTGGAAATCGAGCGGAGTCCATAATTTGTCCATAACACTTCTGGGTCACGAATTTTATCAAGTGTTGCTTTTAGGGCTGGAGACCTCGCTGGGATCATTTTTAGCATCAGAGGGAACAGATTATTGTATCCAAAAGCGTCAGTAACCAGCTGGTAAGTAGGAGCAAGCGATGCGACACGTTGATACTCAAATTGTCTAGGACTACCAGAAGCTGGGACCGGTGCCAACGCCACATCTTTGCTATGCTTTCCATAGTCGAAAAATCCCTGAGCTTCTTCGCTCCAATGATCTTTTTGAAGTGTTTCAAAGTTGTTAAGTTCTTCCATTGCCTTTGACGCTTTTTGGTATTCCTGCTCAGTTCCATAGCTTCTGGCTAACCTCGCCAATACGCGCGATGCCAATGCTAACCAGCATTTCAAGTCGAGATGATATTCATTGTCGGTTGGATGTGATGCACGAGGGAAATCATCCAGACCAGACGAGAGCGTTTTCGGATTGAGCTCGGAAAGAATTGTAGAGTTGCGACCTCTCCATCTAAACGTTGTTCTTGATGGGCCCGCCTGTGTGATTCGAAGCCAAGTGAACCATTTTTCCAATCGTGGATATAAGAGCTTCAAGATTCCAGAATAACGACTGATGGTCTGAAACAAAATTTGAATTGCATTTTTTGTAAACCGAAAAAAATACCCTTTCGTCATGAATCAGTTTATCCATCACATAGAACAGAGTTGGTGGATTCGCGACATCTGGCCTTTGAGGAATGAACTCGGCTGGAACTTTTGCTTCTGCCTCACTTCCAACAATCATCTCTCTTGGAATCCATCCTGATGTATCCATAACATTCATCCACGATACTATCACTTCCAGTGTCATTTTAGGATCCATTTTACGAATCAACATTTGGTGGAACCCTTCATCCCACAAGAAACCACGTGGGAAAAACGGACGAGACGGTACAGCCGAAAAGAAGGCATGTGGTCCGTATGGATGGATAAGATTGTTAAATACAACTCGATTGTGTCCATACCAGTATCCCATAGATCCAAGCATATTGGAAATCGCAACTTTCGCCATTTTCAATTGATTTTTAGTGTAATTTTTGCCACCAAGCTGGAAAGCGTTCTCATACTTCTTGTTGAAATTGTATGTTCTTGAACGTAGAGTATTTGAAAACTCTTCGGACTTCATGGCTTTGAGTTTTTCGGTTCTGGAAGAACTGGCAAAACAATGAGAATGTCGAAATTTAGCTTAAGACTTACTGAAGAACAATATCAAACTCCGCATCGTTTCCTAAATTCAATTGAACCGCTATGAATTTTCCTTCTTCAGAGTTTTTCTTCTCGTTTAACAAATAGTGAAGAGGCTGGTTTGGTGCATTGTATGCTTGCTGAAATGGAAGGAATATTACTAGAACAGCAGTTTTCAAGGCCTACCGTATTCTCCATAATATAATCCTGATACTTTTCGATTGGGATTCTCTCATCTGTTAACATTGTTGAGTGAGACGAATTGAGTTTTGTTCCATTTTTTAAGTGAACGCTAAAAGTGAATGCTCCAAGCAATTCATTGGTCCCGTAAAATATGTCTTTCAGGTGTTTTCCAAGCCGGAATCGTGTAGCAAGTTCTTGTGCCGAAAAGTACAAAATTACATTGTATCTTCTTCCTTTTGCCATATTGAGTTTCACTCGAGCAGCAAATCCGTTGGCTTCATTGATCCAGTCAGTTTGAATTACCCCTTTGTGAGCATCCGAAATGTTTTGCCTTCCAAAAGTTCGCCCATCTGCTTCATACCAATAGTACCCAGGCAGATGATCATCTAAAAAATGTGTTCTAGGTCATTGTGTAAAAAACCCAAAATTACCTTGATGACACCAGTGTCTTATATGCGGTCTCTGAATTGTGTCTGGTTGTTCGTACCACATCATACCGAAAAGTGGAGAAAATGGTGACCTTGTTCGCAATCCAAAGTACATATGTGGGCGATACGTACCCCAAGTGAATGGAGCCTAGAAATGAAAAATGGAATTTTGTAAACAAAAAATAATCTTACATTATCCGGGTCGATGTTTGGAAGTTGACTCATTTTGTCTAACGTCGGATAAAGATAGAGATGAAGGACAATGAATCCACAAGCACCCGATACTAATAGAAGGAAAACAAGCAGGTCCCAGGAGCAACATGATTGGAGCCATGAACCTTTTTCGACGACCGGTTCATATCTTATTGTGGCTGAAGGCGTTTCGATTTCTCGAGGTGGTCGTCGATGTCTGGGAGCCATGAAGTGCTGAAAATTATGAACATCAAATCAACTTTCAATTGCGAATTTTGAGATACAGTGCATTGTAAGTTAAAGAACAATAATGAGAAACGGCGGAATTGTATTAATCTCTCGACAGAGCAGACTTTTAATTTATTTTTGTTTACTATCAGTGGATGTTCAAAAGTGCGAAAGTTAATGCCCAGTCTATTGCATATGAAATTAGTTTATAAGACCAGTTGTGTTGGAACACACTGAAGAACGACCAGAAAGAAGGCGACATGGCTCTGTTAACAGAGCACAGGTAATTATAAACTGCTTTTGAAGAACAACACAGTGCAACTAGAAATTGTATAAATCGATATTCACTGTTTTCGACTGATTTTTAGCTGAAAAAAACGACAAACATGTTTTTCCTCCCGGCTTTAAAATTTTTTTTCAATTTTCGGTGGAGCGCACATGCTAGCTGACAAAATGTTTATTTTTCGCACCTCTTTTCTTCCACGTTCTGTTTGTTTTCGGCACTTTTTGGGTTCGTATTTGCTCAAACTTCGAGTAATCAGATCGAAAATTATTTTTTGATCCTAGATTTTAATCGTACTTTGCACTTTTCCGGAAAATTAATTTTTTTAACTGCACTCGATGCAACTGAAGTTTCCTTTTCTTTATTCTCTTATCACATTTCACCTGATAGATGGCACCATTCGAGAGTGTGTCATCTACTATCAATATGCTATCATCATCGATTTCTCAAAATGTCTGCGCGGCGTTTTTTTATCAAAGTTGTGCACTATTGAATTCACAAATCCTAGATTTTCAGGTAAAAATGTCGGGATCGTCGACAACCACCGCGACAACAACAACAGCGAAGGCGTTCGAAAATGATTATGGAGATTTTAGTCAGTTCAAAAAAGGAAAACCAGCAAAAGTGAGTTGTGAATGTTTCCGATATTTGTTTTCGGAAATACAGCTTTTTTTGGCACTACAGTATGCCAAAGGCGCACACAGAACAGTTTTCTCGTGGGTCTCGAGCGGATCTAAATGCTTTCAGTTTTTTCTTGCGTTTTTGAATTTTGTTTCTCAAATTTTCACCAATTTTCGAATTTTTTTGATGGGAAGTTTCAAAATTTTAACCTCCGAACTTTTGACATTCCGAAAAGGCCATTCCGAACATCCCCGAATAACCCTACCAATTGAGTACCTTTCTGTAATTGAATCCTACGCGTACGCCTACCCTCAAATAAATAGAAAAATCTCCCAGTTAATATTATCTGAATAGTAAAATGTCAAAGAATCTATAGGGTTTGCAGTATCAGAGCATCTAGAGGGTTTGGTGTTTCCCTGAACTTTAATCACGATGATTTTTTCTTTTCAAATGGGAGCTACCGTGAACCATTCTGATTTTCGGTCAACGGTTTTTTGGATATTATGCTTGTCTGAGAAAAAAAAGGTTGAGACGCAGAGAAAAAGTGTCTGCGTCTCCACCGTTTGTGTGCTATTCAGGCTCTCCGCTTCGATATCGCTACCGTACTCAGACTGCAAAAAATACTCTTTAACTTTTTTTTTCTCAGACAAGCATAATAGATTCTGTTTAAAATTGATATATCCAGCCAGCAGCCATTTTGTGATATTTAACTTAACATGGAAACGAAGATTTTTTAAACTAGATCTGGGTTCCAGGAATCCAAAACTCATTCTAAATAATGCTCTTTAAAGAAGTTCATTTCAGCAAACACTCGGTGAGCACATATATCTTCAATATCTCTTGGTCTCTGGAATCTACATGCTGGAACCTTGGGAGCAACGTCTTTTCAACTGGATTATCATTTTTGCTCTCACTGCCTTCACTGCTCTAATCACATACTTTGTCGTCTAAGTATTTTGTCCCCCTCGCTTTTTTTCTGTTTCCATGTTAACCCCATTCGTGAATGATTCCAATTTCTTTTTTTTCTGTTTTCGCCTGACCACTTTAAAGTGCATGCAAACGCGGTTTTCATGTATATATCGTCTTGCCTCCAGTTCTAAATGAAACTAATAATACTATTTATCGATTTCCTCCGATCAAACATTCAACGTCACATTGTTGCGTTATCAAAATAGAATTTACATTGTTGTAGTGTACTCGCAATGCTTCACCGATATTTTTTCTATTACGATGGAAATTAATATTTAGGTTGATTCACAGCTCTATCGATTACAGTAATGCAAATCTGAATTTGTTGAACTGCTTTTTTGGATAAACAGGAGTTCGCTAAAACGAATACTTAAGAACTTGTAGAAAAATTGTGAATTTAGGCTTGCAAAAATGGTCTTGAAGGTTTGATAAGATTTTTTGAAAAAATAAAAGAGCCCTACCATCAAATATAAGGTTTTCCCAGAAATATGAAGCAAGGTCAGCTCTTTTAAAGGTGGGGGGACATGAAAAAATAATGCTCTCGAAATTTCGTTTAAATATTCCCCTCGAGGAGTTGAACTTGTTGGGGCGATGATTGAGGGTGCGGCGCCGCTACCGACTGAGTTACACGGGCAAAAAAAAGCGGTCGCCCGATTGCATAGATAAAGGCGAGGACGACAGCTGTACGCAGACTGACATTAAGCGTTGTACACCGTCACGGTAGAATGCATACTCTGGCCCCAAAAGTCCCCCGTAAAATCTCCTGTCCCCCCACCTTTAATCAAGCATTTAATAGTATACTGGTACAAAAAAGCGGAGCTGGAGAAGACTTTTTTTCAATTTCCGTAATAGAAAAATCGCCAACATCAGTAAAAATTAGATTATAAATCCGGAAGGATATTTTTAGGTTACTGTACTTGACGTTATGAGACCTTCGGCCACAGCTTCAATTTTTTGTACAAAAGTGATACGGTAATTACGAACAATTCTCTTGAATCTTTTTTCTAAACTTTTGTATTTTCTCATTCAAAAACCAGTTTGGTAAAACTGGGTTTTTGAACTCTTTTAATTTCTAAATTAGTTTTTTTTTTCGATAAGAAAATTGAATCAAAAATTACAAGTTGCATTTGGGTGGAAACTGGCGAATTAATCAACCCAACCGTTAAAAACGAGATTTTTCAAAGTTCGTATCTCGATTTACATGTTCTCTGTGCATCTAATCTCAACGAAAAACCGACTGATGATGTCGTAAACAGTTCGGATGTGGTCAGAATCCCATCTCGCAGAATTTCCTCTGCCACGTGATAACATCATTTGGGTTGAGTGGCGAGGAGAAGTGAAAGATAACAGAAAGAGAACACAATGTTTATCGGCCATCTCTTTCTAGGCGGTCGACACAGAAATAGGATTCACCTCAATTCTCATTCAACTATTCAGTTTATTCCGAAATCCTAATTTTTATTTATGGTAAATATGTACAGTACTGAGAACATTTTTCAAATTTTGGGTAACGAGATATCCTTGATATATGTAGATTCAAATCTCTTCGATCTATGAAACATCATTCTGCCTTCTTCATATCTATTCCCTGCGTACATTGTTTTTCCATAAACCGACGGATCAGTGTTCTGTTGTCGTCCCGATCCACTCCATTTCCGTGTTGATTCAGAAATTCCTCCTCTTTTCCATATAAATCTTTTTTCTTCTATTTGCAGCCATGAAAATTGCTATTATCGGCCAATCGGCCTTCGGAGTCGATGTGTACAAAGAGCTCCGTAAAAATGGTCATGAAATCGTGGTAGTCTTCACTATCCCAGATAAAAATGGAAGAGAGGATCTTTTAGGTATTGAGCTGATACTTCTTTTGGGGTTACTATGGGTTTTTTCAGCTGTTGAAGCTGCAAAGGATGGAGTTCCAGTCCAAAAGCCAGCTCGTTGGCGCAAGAAGAACCCTGAAACTGGAAAGTTTGAAACACTTCCCGAGATGCTTGAACTCTACAAATCATTCGGTGCCGAGCTCAATGTACTTCCATTCTGTACTCAATTCATTCCACTGGAAATCACCGAGGCACCACCAAAAAAGAGTATCATTTATCATCCGAGTATCTTGCCAAAGCACAGGTATTTATAATAATTTGATAGGATCATGTATAACTTTTTGAGTTTTCAGAGGAGCTTCTGCTATCAATTGGACTCTGATTGAAGGAGATGAAGAAGCTGGTCTTTCGATCTTCTGGGCTGATGATGGACTTGATACTGGACCAATTTTGTTGCAGAAGAAATGCAAAGTTGAGGAAAATGATACTCTGAACACGCTGTATAAGAGATTCTTGTATCCTGCAGGAGTCGCAGCTGTGGTAAGTCTATGATCCATAAATCTTATAAAGAGACCTCACAGTTTTAGGCCGAGTCTGTCGAGCTGATTGCCTCTGGAAATGCCCCACGTATTGTTCAACCAGAAGAAGGAGCTTCTTATGAACCATACATTACCACGAAACCAGAACTTGCTCAAATCGATTGGTCCAAAACCCAACGACAACTGCATAACTTCATTCGCGGAAATGACAAAGTTCCTGGAGCATGGTCCATTTTTAATGGAGAAAGAGTTTCATTCTTCGGATCGAAGTTGTGGAAGCCAAAGAAGCTCCCAGAGGACGCTGTTGAAGTTGCGGTGGCTGAAGTTCCAGGAGGAAAAGTTCTTGTTGAAGATCGTGGGCTTTTGCTTCCAGGCTCAGATGGAAAGTGGGTTATCGTGGACACTGTGAAGATTGGAACAAAGACTATTCCTGCTTCAAAGTATGGTCAAGGTGCCGATCAAGTGGAAGAATTGGTTCTGACTGACGATGAGAAGAACGTTGTTACTAAACTCAAGAAAATCTGGGCTGGAATTCTGAAAACACAAGTTTCTAGTGATACTGATTTCTTTGAAAGTGGAGCCAGCTCTGCTGATGTTACTCGTCTTGTTGAGGAGATAAAATTCAACACGGGAGCTGAACTTGAATCAGGACATGTATGTTTAATTATAACCTCAATATATGACCTTTGTTATTTTGCAGATCTATTCTGGACCAACTCTTGGGGAGAACATTGACATCGTGGTCCGTAATCTCCGAGGAGAAGGTGGACTCAGCGTTACCTATGATCCAATTGTTTTAAATGTCAATAACATGGAATTGAAGTTTCCACATGAGCAATTTATCGATGGAAAATTCGTTGGATCTTCTGATGGACGCACATTCCAAACCATCAATCCAGCAACCGAGAAGCCGATTTGCTCCCTTCCTCTAGCTACTGTAGCTGACGTCGATCGAGCTGTTCGTGCTGCCAAGAAAGCTTTTGAACGTGGAGAATGGCGTCAGATGTCCGCTCGTGAACGAGGAAAGCGTCTGTACCGTCTTGCGGAGCTTATGGAAGAGCATAAAGAAGAGCTGGCTACGCTGGAATCTTTGGATGCTGGAGCAGTTTATACCCTGGCTCTCAAAACTCATGTTGGAATGTCCATTGATGTATGGAGGTATTTTGCCGGATGGTGTGACAAGATTCAAGGAAAAACCATCCCAATCTCAAATGCTCGTCCTAACAAAAATCTCTGTCTGACTGTCCGTGAACCAATTGGAGTCGTCGGACTTATCACTCCATGGAACTATCCATTGATGATGTTGTCCTGGAAAATGGCTGCTTGTCTAGCTGCTGGAAACACTGTCGTTCACAAGCCAGCTCAAGTTACTCCACTGACTGCTTTGAAGTTTGCTGAGCTTTCTGTTCTTGCTGGAATTCCACCAGGCAAGATTCCTTTAGTTAAAGTCCCTAAAGATTAATAAAATTCAGGTGTAATCAACATTGTTACTGGTTCCGGCTCTCTTGTTGGTAACCGTCTTACTGCTCACCCAGATGTACGTAAGATTGGATTCACTGGATCTACGGAAATCGGAGCAACTGTGATGGAATCTTGTGCCAAGTCGAACATCAAGAAAGTCTCTTTGGAACTTGGAGGAAAGTCGCCTCTCATCATTTTCGCAGATGCTGATCTTGAAAAAGCTGTGAAACAAGCCTGTGGAGCAGTTTTCTTTAACAAGGGAGAGAATTGCATTGCTGCTGGCCGTGTGTTTATTGCTAAATCGATCCACGATAGTTTTGTGAAAAAGCTTGTCGAGGAAGCCAAGCAGTATAAAATTGGAGATCCTCTCGATAGATCCACTGCTCATGGACCACAAAACCATTTGGCTCATCTGAACAAGCTTGTTGAATATGTTGAGAATGCTGTTCGCGACGGAGCCAAGGTTGAAGTCGGAGGAAAACGATTAGAAAGAGAGGGATTGTTCTTCCCACCAACTATTCTTTCCAATATTGATGACGAAAACTTTGCTGCAAGTGAGGAATCCTTTGGACCTATCATGTGCATTTCTAGCTTCGATGATGAGTAAGTTCCCATATGAAAAACTTTTTAAAGTTTAATTATATGATTTCAGTGATGTTGAAGACGTTCTCCGTCGCGCCAACGACACTGAATTCGGTCTTGCCGCTGGAGTCTTTACTCGTGATGCATCCAAATCTCTTCGTGTCGCTGAAGCTCTTCATGCTGGTACTGTATTCGTGAATACCTACCAGAAGACCGACGTTGCTGCTCCTTTCGGTGGATTCAAACAATCTGGATTCGGAAAAGACATGGGAGAAGAGGCTTTGAATGAGTATTTGGTCACCAAGACCATTACCATTGAGTACTAAAATAATTAATATGCTGTGAATTTCTAATGTTTGTAGTTGTCGATTATAACTTTTTTTGAGGGTTTCCTTTCTTTTCCAGTTTGTGATTCTTTTTATTGCATGTCCTGTCGCACCTTTCATAATCTATTAATTAAAATGTTTCTAAATATAATCAACCAGGTATATATGCATGCATCCATTGGAATCTCTAGAAATCTGAAAATCGAGGAGAGCATCTGAAATTCTATTCTAATTTCAAATCCAGCAAATTTTTTGGTGACAGCTCTTTCACTGAATCTTGAAACCTCAACACGTCTTCATAACTCCTACTGGCCATGTACCCGGACCAACTTCCATGTTCACTTTTACCAGTAACATGGCAAGGAGCTACGGGTAGATGGACGTCTTCGGATCCGTTTGACGTTGAGATTCGATGACGAGCGAAGGACACAAAAGCGCACTACAGGAGCAATGAACCCACGCCATTAGAACGTGTGTCTAGTGCTTACCCCGATACACCACGAGCGTCACCAACATACATAGGACACATGGTGCATAAGTACAAAGGGCCGTTCGTTTTCCTCCGTTCCTCCCCCTTATTCCCCCATTAGTTTCGGAGAAGGCAGCCCGCTCGTAGTAATTCGTATGGTGGTGGCTATTTGGTTGCCCTGAGTGTTAGGAGATGGCTTGGCCGTGTGCCAAGTGAGAAGAGGGTGCAGGTAGACTCAGAGACGCAGATATCCTCCGGTCTCTGAGATAACGGGCGGGCAGCGGAAAGCGGTTGTGGTGTACAAGTCGACTCACTAGTCAGTGCTGGGCAGCGGAATCAGAGTGAAATGAAGAAGAGAAACGGAAATCGAGGAGAATCAGAGAATTGGAGAAAATTAGCATAGAGTTAAAGGAGCTTGTGAGCTGAGAGACGCAGACAACTGATCGAGAATGTTACGCCTGTCTGACAGATTATTCTGATTCTGAAATTATGAGAATTTAAAAAACTGGTCGAAAGTTTTATTTTTCAGCAAATCACAATCACCAAAGTTATTCACAGAAAAAGGGGGAGGGTTTATCCACATACTGAATATTTTAACAAGAAAATCAGAAAATCCACTGGGTTTTTCGGAACGGCTTCTAAAGGCATGCGGAACATTCAAATACAGTAGTAAACAAGTGTTGGTCTCGACAAAAAAGCTTCAAATTTAACTGCCTTACGGTTTTGTACCTGTGTTCCATCGAAAAAGACGTGGGAAAAAATTTATTTTGAAAAGCGTTCCGGAAAAATCATCGTATACTATGAACATCATACAAAGCAAATCTCAAAGTTTGAAAACGACAGAAGATTTTCAAAAAGTTACTCAGAATTCCAAAAAGAATATGTCTTCTCTCTTTTTATGGGACCCATATTCCTTTTTCATTACGAGTTCTGTGAAATATGGAATTTTGAAGAGCTTCATCCTCAAGATGTTCATTAGCATCAAAATCCCTTTTCTTGAAGAAAACCGGATTACCGATCACCTTTCTCTTTTTTGTTATCTTCCCGCAGAGAGTCTCGTAATCAGATGATTCTAATCAAGATGATCGAGAAGGCACCTCTATCAGGATCTATCTCCGATAAAAGTGATTGCGGGGCGGCTAAATCATCGGATGACAATGTAAAATAAATCATGGCTACATTAGCTTATTGTTCACATAATATTATTATTATTATTTTCCTTATCACTCTGAGATAATTCCAGGATTTTTATTTGAATTTAATTCTGGTTTAAAGGTGTCGAGAAAAGAGATTCCGGAGAACGAGTTGTTGCGTCTTGAGAATTATGATGAGAAAGAATGTGAGATTAAGCTAATCAAAGAAATACAGTTGATAAGAGAAAAAGAAAAGAAAAGCTGAAGAAAAGAGAAAAAAGAAAAAGCTGATCTCGAGAAAAAGAATCGCACAATGACCTAAATACCACGCCCCTGTGTGGATCAAGCAGAATAAAAACCGTTGATATCCGGGAATATTTTTCATCAATCCTCATTTGAAAAGTCAAAAAAGGAGATGCTTAAATTCGCACTTTTCCTAACACTTTTTACTACGGTGGCAGCTTGGAATCGGCAAAGTGAGTATCTTAACTATTTTTAAATGACTAGACTTATCTTTCACATTCTGAATGGTTCTAATCACTTCAGTCCAGAACAAGTATCTGAAAAGAATATAGAGTATAGGTATTCGTCTTTTCAGATCATTTCGGCAATCCTTGCTACCTTTGCTCATGTTTCACCGTTTATACTGATAGAGACGTGGCAGTGCCATTGAGACCGTATGCCATGGCAATTGATGGATATGATACCACTGAAGACAGATGCCTTGCGACATGCCAGAGAGATAAGGTAGGAAATATTTCAGTATTAGTTCAAACTTCTAAATTCTCTGTTTTCAGAGATGCCGAGCAGCTGTATATGGAATGGTTGGCGGACGAAGTGTGTTCACTTGTGAATTCTACGAAAGATTCAACACGAAAAGTGCTCCAGTCTACACAACATATGTGAACATGTACATGAAACGATCCAGTGAATGCCCACTTCCAAGTAATTATAATTTTTGAAGATTCCAAAATCCAAAAGTACCAATTTTCAGTCTCTCATCTGTCGTCAATTGAAATGATCCCAGCCGACAACTCTTCATTGAAAAGACGTGCTAAGATTGAGAAACTGATTGGAAGAAAGAATCCATTTCTGGGTTAGGTATACAAATTCGATGGAATCGATGAGAAATATGCTCTCAGAGAAGCATTCGATCTCTTACTGGTCTCTTAATTGTCCTATTTCCCCTTCAGCGATAGTTGTAATAAGCTTTGTATTGTTTAATAAACTTTCATACTTTTGAAGTTTTGGAATTTCCGGTTTAAAGATGCATTATCTGTTTCACTGTTTTTCAGAAAACCATCCGTCTCTCCTACATGTACAAAAAGCATATAATCAAGACTCTGACAAAAGTACCACGTGATTCTCAAAAACACTCTTCTTCATGAATGGTGACTTTTGAGTTTGAACTCAGATTATTCGAAAAGTAGATGAGGAACATATGTAAAACTTTATATCAAAATAAAGCTTGATTTATTTTCTTTTCAGTAAAATAAAATATGAGAATTTTATTTCTGTTTGAGATTCACTGAAAAGAGTTTTCTAGAGGGAATCGCGCGAGGAACACATGCACTCTTCCCCCCAACCGAACGCCTCTTGAGAAATCGATAACACCATGCGTTCCGAAACGGATTTTATTGTAAATTTAGGTTCATTCTGAAGAAAATAATTCTAGGTTTCTTTAAATATCAAGACGTCTGAAATTCGTTCGCTCATCGTCGGAGAAAATCAAGTTGAAAGAAGTGAATAACCATCTCAGAAAGAGATGATATCGCACTATTTGGTAGTTCATTGGAACAAAGAAAACAATTTTGGAATGTAGCAATTTGTTTTTGAATGTTTTTCATGATGAAATAAATAAATAAAACAGCTCAAAAAAGTGCAAATTAATTTGCTGAGTCATCGACTACTTTCGGAAAACAGTGTTTCGTAATATGCCTGAAATCAATCAGTCAGTGTTCGTTTTCGAGGTTTCTTGGTCCTTCATAATTAGGTTATCTTTAGAATGATAATCCAGCAACCTGAAGGGTCATTAATGAGTTTCTGGATTTTTGATTAAAAGTCTAGTCGGCGATGCAGTAGTTGAAATTTGCATAAATTCTCCAGTTGATGTTCTTTGGCAAGTCGAACCTGATTCCCTGCAAAATCCTGAAAAAGTCTTCTCTTTCCCATTTCTCTTTTCTTTCTTTTCCCCTTTTTCATGTCATTTCCATTTTGTTTCTCCTTCCCATATTCCCTTATCCATTCCATTTAATACCACTTCTGAAAAGTATAATAGATAAATGGGAACCAATGTTCCGACTCGATGACCGGCTACCCGCTCATTGTATCGTGATTGAGCTCTATGTCAAGCACGGAAACATATGTACGGGTGGACTGTCAGAGCGGGAAAGAAGAATAAGAGTAGTAGAGAGGGGGCAAGTAGAGGGGGAAAGAAGGGGAAGGCAGAGGCAGGAGAAGGGGAAGGGAAGGGAAGGGGAGAGGGAGACGAATGCTGTGTATATGCCGATTCGCCCCCTCCGCGCCGCTTTTATACCGACCCCGTCATCGAGTAGGCGTGGCCAGAGCACTGCAGGTGGACATAGGAGGCGGGGCCTGTCTCTGCCAGGCACCGGAGATGAGACGCGCGACGGACAGAGAGCGGTCAGCCGCGATAAACAACGCGGACGGGGGAAAGAGTGTAGAGATGGGAGAGATCGCGTGCGAAGATAGCAATTACGTCGCCTCGTAATGCCAAGAAGAGCGGTCGGTTTGGAGGAAGGCTCTCGTACTAGTCGGGACGCGACGGAAAAGAGGAAGATGAGAGACTGCGTAGAAGAAGGAGATTCAGAGAAAGGCCACTATACGTTGTACTTTTACCCCGAGGGCCGCGTGTGGTGTGATGTGGTGTGCGCTGCAACCGAGCGAGAGGAAGACGAACTAGAGATCCTTTAGGAACATATGAGTAGATGGAGAGTTTTGACGGCACTAGTGATGGAAGAGAGCACTGTGACCCGAGAGAGAATGAAGACACCTCCGGCCGAGATGGCGAAGACAAACGGACGTGACCCAGACAGCCACACAAGTCTTTTCGAATTATAAAAGACTATACAAGGGATGGATACGCCAAGATTATGCCGTTGACCGTCAATTAGAGATCATTGTGGACTCTGGAGATGTAGAGAAATTATTTCTGAAAGAAATAAAAGCGGGAATCGCGAGGGCTGGAGATGAGTGTATACACATCTTGAGAGATCTTGAGAATCACAAGACCTTCGTTGAATCCCTCTATAGATGCTTTAGGAAACCCAGACATAAAGTGTCGGATAAGAAAGTCCCCGTCTCTTGAGAGACACTAACAGCAGAAGCCGTGCAAGACATCACGAGGTGACAGACATCATCTCTTACTATTCTTCGTCTACCGTTGACCGACACCATCTAAAGAGAGATATCTAGAGATCTTAGTCATCAGTGAGACATCAGGGGTTCTAATAAGAGACGCAGCTTCCAAGGTTTAGTGCGCAGACAGTCAGCAAACTGACTAGAGACTGTGTATTTTGGAGAAACCATTTCGATTGTGCTATAGACCCAGACAGTTTCTGTGTTACGAAATAGCTCCCTTCTCTTCTGTTGACCTGGAAAGACATAGACATGTGTGACTTGAGCAGAGAGTCCTGCTTCTCCTTATCCACCTTCTCCTTCTTCTTCTTCAACCGCATGCCAACCGCGTCCAAACGCAACGTCCTTCTAGACACCGGAAGAAATAGTGTGCAAACCCTGGAGATCTTCCTTCTCCTTCTTCTCATTCGTCTGCCCTCGCTCTTCCGTCGTCTGTACGGAATTCAAATGAAATTCAAGGGCACACACTGACGCCGACGTTTACGATGGGAAAAAGGGGAAAGAAGAAGAGAAGATGAATGTGTATTTCGACGAGTGACGGGCCGGCGGCGGCGGGGAGACATGGAATTAAATGCGTCTTTGTTTGGAAGCGGGGGGGGGGGGGGGGGGAACGAGTAGACGTCGTATACGTCGTCGTACGGGGTGGCCAATTTCCATTCATTCATCAATCAAGCATTCGAATTTCAAATGAGAAGATTTGAAAATGGGAGAGAACGGAAATGGGAATCGAACGGGTGGCTGACGACGAAGGAAATTGAATTTCAAATGGGCCTAAAGAACGTTAATACGTTTTAGTATACTCCAACGAATCGAATAGAATAGAGAGAGCTTAGGCAAATGAAGTGGAGGCCATTCTAGGGGGATAAGCGGATAGAACTGTACATGGGATTCATGTGGGACTGTGTCTGTTTGACCTGCAGTTCGAGGACTGTTTTGATGCATAAAACGGATTATGGCTTCTTAGGAAGCTCTTTTCAGATTGAGGATTTCGGGATTATAAAATTCACAATACGATTCGTTAATGTGTTTTAGGGTTTCCAGTTTTAGGGGGGTAGGGTTTCCACAGCAGCTAAACTTATCAGTGATGAGTTATCATGAAGCCCTATCACACGGATTTTCATATGATCAGAAGAATGTATTCTAAGAAGTCATACAAAAAGTTTCAACCGGAAACGAAATATTCTATAAATAAAAATGAAATTATTTTATATATTTGAAACTCCATACAGGGTGGCGCATAATCACCCGGAGTAAAGTTTGTATTATCACAACGGCTGGACTTAAGGAACCTCTTTGAAAATTCCAGTAGCTTTGAATCAAACGTAAAAATATACTTTTTTCAATTTTTGTGCTTCCAAGATTCTTATGTCTGAAGTTATACCCTTATTTCAGTCTGGTGCGCCATCCTGGTAAAATTTTAAAAAAGTTTTTATATATTTGAAACCCAAATTGTATGTAATTAGATGAAACTGTGTCACGGGAGACATATCGAGATCATGTTACGGTTCTTTTTCAGCAATTTCAGACTCATGATCTGTTGTTCGTGACTCCAATTTCCTCTTCATATTCCCATAATTCCTAGCAAGAAACGCATTCTGCCACGTATATTTCGTTATAGCAGTTGCCCAGAGACCGGTGAACCATAGATTTTCTCCATAAAGATCTGAAAATCTTTAAATTAGGAAAAATCTTCATCAGATGATAGCTGACTTGTGAATTGAATTTGCTGGATACCTGCAATAACGAAGCATGCTACAAAACATAATAGAGCAAGAAATCCAAGAATTACATCTGAAGAATGAATTATGGTGATTTGAACCTGGGAAAATTCCTCCGTACCGATAATCAAAATACATTGGAAAGTCCCATACTCCCAATTGGTAATTTTGCATTTCTTCTCTGCTAAGAACATTTGTAATGTGTGACATGCTACTAATGTCACCATAGAGGTTAGAATTAGTGCTGACCAATTGTGAAATTGTATTGCATATGAAAGAATATTCGAGATTCCAATCAAAATATCCACTATTGTAAGAGCAATCCTGGTGTTTATATGGCAGAGAAGTGTACAACATTTGGCAGAGGAAGAATTAGAAGGCATGAATTCAGATAATATGTAAATTTTCCATTTCACTATTTAATCATATTGATTTTACCGTATTCCCTCTAGAAGCCCACTCAAACCGTTAATTTTGTGCTCAATTATCTTGATTCTTGTGAAAGATATCAAAGTTTTGTCAACTGATAAAGTATTTATTATAAAATCACCAATACTTTCTCAGTAGACAAAATTTTGACATCTTTCACTGGAATCGAGATAATTGAGCTCAAAGTAGATGGTTTGAGTAGGCTCTGAACAGGGGAAGTACGGTATTTCTTATGCTCTATCATATTTGATATTGCCCTTCATATAGATTATGAAAGTATTTTTCGATAGCCTCTGATTGTTCTTTTGTATCTTCGAAATGTGTTTTGCAAGTTTTCGGTCCTTTTCAAGTCATGTTTGTCTTTGAATTCTCTACGTTCCCAGCTGATCTTTGTGTCAATATCGAAAACGTAAAATCTGCACTGTTCATAGATAACATTATTAGAGGTCAAATATGTTTACCAAAAATCTTAATGATCGTTAGGTCACTTACATGTCTACACTATCGAATTGAAAGAAGAAAAAAGCAGAATAAAATAGAAGAAGTACCCGGAAAGTTCATTTTGATTCAAATGGTTTTTTGGTTTATATACCAGACAGCTTTCAACGACACATCATTTTGATTTTGATGAACCCGGAAAGCATCAAGACGACGACACGTGTGCTCCACATAAAGATACAGGTAACGGATGGAGAATTTCAGTTCAGAAACCAAAGAAATCAAATATTAGAAGACTGTGTGCTGATCATTGAAATTATAGAATTTGGTTCATTGATCAGATACAAATCGTTGATAAGAATATTTATCAGTTGCAATATATTCATGAAGACTATAACAGAAATGGTCTAGATTTTTTTGGGTGCATACCAGAGATGTCCGGATTCCTGATTCAGTGAAATTTTACTTGTTTGGGATCCGAATTCCGAATTCCGAGCTTTTATGTTGGATTCCTGTCTCGAAAACTTCATTCCGGACATCTCTGGTACATACAGTAAAACATTCAACAGAAATGTCATATGCTTCTTACATTAAAATATATGAATCCGGTCAAAGATGAAGGTCCTTCTATGTGTTACAATTCTTACGGTATCCACCGTAAAACCTGTAATAGAAAGGTCCCCACACTGTCAAGTTTGAGATCAATTGTCTTAATTCTGTTGCAAGATATCAAAAATGTGTCAACTGCCAAGACACTTCTTATACTATGATGAACAAATAATCAGTTGACAACTTTCAAAAACCTTTCACAAGAACCGGAATTGGCTTAAAGTTAAACGTTTGGGGTTCCTTCTATTGCCTCTTACAGTGTCTGGTTCTGTCTTACGGTATTCTGAACATAAAAATCGAGCCAATTAGAGGGTATGGGGCAAGGAGTGTTAGTAGTTCCTTTGACCCCAGATTTCGTCGGCTTCGTAGGTTTTATCTAATACACAATAAGTTCTTTTTGAACATTACTACATTGACATAGTTTCAGAAAGTCTGGAGTTGTATATCTTTTAAAAAATAAACAACTTCTTCTAGAATTGATCAGTCTTGCTTTCAAAGAAACCAAAAAAATAATATTTATTAATGAGATCACTGTACAAATTAAGAAGCTGGTAATGATTAATATTTTATTTCCTCCACTTGATCATCGTCATCATCATCTTCGCCATCCTCTGATGCTCCTCCACCTACTTTATTGATGTATTTCCTAGCAAAGAAAGCATTTTGCCAGGTCCATTTTGTAATCACGAGACTCCATGAACCAGTGAACCACAGATTTTCACCATACATTGCTGGAATAATTTTTTTGAAGTTTAAAACAAGAAGTCGGTATTTAAAAAACCTTGGATTGATCCTGCTCCTTGGTGCGTGATCCCGGCAATAATATAGCAAACTAGACATCCAATGAGACCAAGAAGACCAATGAAAATATCTGAAAATAGAGACACCGTAAAATTATTATTAAAGAAATGTATTTCTATTTCTCCAAGATCTTTCCGATGGGCCCATCTATTCAAAGGACCCTTCTAATTTTTTCATTACATTTTTAAATAAAATTGATTTCAATGAAAAACTTTGCTACATGTTTGTTAAAATTGAAAAATATCAAAATTTTCAAGACTTTTCAGGTAATTAATGTTTTTCGAAACTTCTGGAAAATTTTTCGTACGACAGTTCCAGATACCAAAAAATATTTTAACAGAAACCAACCCTATACGTTCACTTTGAGCTTAGTTATCTTGGTTCCTTCAAAAGATATTCAAATATACGTCAATTGATAAAATTTTTCATAATATCACCAACATTTTATCAGTTGACAAATTTTTTTTTAATATTTAGAAGGAACGGCGATATTGAGCTCCAAGTGTACGTATAGGGTCGGATTCTATGAGAACATTTACGGTAATTAGTTTCAGCAACAATGTACCCGTCTATTTCAGCAACAATGTACCCGTCTATTTAACAATGTACCCGTCTATTGTTCCAAACCCTTCTCGGAGGGCTCATCAATCAAAGGAGACCTACTATTACAGATTTTACGGGATATGAACTCTTCCAGATTATTTTCATTCTCTGAAAATTTAGAAAATACTGGAAGATTGTTGAAGCAAGATATGTCTTCGAGAAGCACACTGAACACACATTTTCAGAACTTTTCCTAAACTTACTTGGCCAGATCATCAACTGAAACGTGCTTGTCTTCCAATTGACAATCGTATTCTTTTTTAATGCCCAGTACAGATACAGAGTTTCACATGCAAAAAGCGTTGCAATTGCACATGTTGCAGTAGCTGACCAATTTTGGAACTTGATTGCATATGTTAAAACGGCAGAAATTCCAAATACTATTCCGAAAATTGTCCAAGCGATTCTCACATTTATGTGACAGATCAATCGGCAGAAACTCTGTTTTTCAGCAGTCATTCTGAAATTATTTTTTGTTGAATGTCTTAAGAAGTTTGCCCTATTCTTTGAGTTTTCAAAAAAACATCTACATAATCATAAGGAGAGCGTGGGTCGTGACTCATTCCTGTTTGATTTTCAGTTGTTGCCTCCTATATTCCTCACAAAACGTTCAACTTTATTTATTTTGTAGATTTTTGAGTAAACTGTCTAATAAAAAAAAAGTCTGGGTTAAGAATGGAATAAAAAACCTAATAGATCTAAATCCTTCGATAAATTTTTATGAGAATTTCCCGTTGTGTCTCGTCTACAGTACTTGAGAACTTCCTCTACTGAATTTTTCGGGTTTTTGCTAATAACAGTAGTATTCGTGACCTAAATTCCAGTTCAATATTTGTTCAACTCTCCAATCAAAGTTTTACATTTTTCAACAGCCACAGTTTGATAAGCAAAACGATAGGTATGTAAAAAGGGTGCATCGGACAAAATAAACGAGCAAAAATCAATTGAAAAATCAGAAAGCCAAAGAAAAAATCGTAAAAGTTCGCAAGCGAGAATAATTTGGGTTTTATACCAGTGTGAACTCACCTCTTTTCTTCAATTTAACCACAGATTTTCCAGCTTCTCTTTGATAATTTTTCAGTTCGTTATCGTTGACATTTTCTCTATTTCTGCCTAGTTTCTGGGGTTACATCATATAACTTGATCTGATTTTTCCGTCCATCTGTGCTGAAGTTTTTCATATTTATCAATGTATGATTTGTGTGTACTTTATCATGTGGAGTTATTTATTGGAACGAGAAGGAAATTAGAAAATTAAACGATCTTGTCTATTTTGATGGATCAGTCCTGCTCTATTGTCCCTTTGATCCCAATTATATCGGCGTCTGAAAAAGATATAGGGAAATTTTTTCTGGAACGGAGATAATTTTTCTTGCAAGTTAGATATCGTAAACCCTGCAATAGAAAGACCTAACTTTATACTTGAGGTCAATTATTTTCGGTTCCTGTCAAATATATAACAAGTGGTAAACTGATAAGTTTTCATCATAATATCAGAGATGTTCTGTCAGTTGGCACTTATTTAATAGCTTGCGTAAGAGCCCCCAAAAAAAACTCTAAAAGTTAGGGAGCCCTTCTATTACAGGTTTAATGGTAATCGCAATCAATGTGAAGATAGAGGACTACTGGTCTGATATAGTCAACAGATCATATTGAACTTTTTAAAATCAAATAAGAAGTGCTCAAAAGTATAACATAACAGGATGTTGTATTATTTTCGGTTTCCTGTAAAAAATGAGAAAGCAGAGAAAAACTGTAATTTCGTACACTGTATCATTCTGAAAATATTTCTCATACCTTTTTCGGTTGAATCGCTCTGTTAAAAAAAATGTATATCCCTTCCAGAAACATGCAATGGTCGTTGTGCTGCCACATTAATGTCAGAATAGCATACACAATTTGTGGTATTCTGATCGGACTGTTTTGGGCGTGCGTCTACATATTTGCATGGAAGGTTAACCTATAATTCCATCCACTATAATCACTTTTAATTTTTTAGAACTGGGTAGCTCTTGGAACATGCCTTTTTGCCACATCCTTTGCGTTCGAGACCTTTTGGTTCTATCTTTCCATAAAACGAGACAAGATTCTAAAATGGAGACCAATAACTTTCCAGATTCTATTTTGGATTAGTGAGTTTCTATTTCACTATTTAATTTCGTAAACTATTCTATTCCAGATCTTTTTGTTGGTTTCTTATCAATTGGAGGAATGATTGCAGCTATTGTTCTTGCAGCTACAAAACATCAAGGAATTTCCAATCAACGTAAATGATTCTATTAGGTTGTTCGGAAAGTCCTTTCCATTTTTAGCGTCAGATTCATTCGATATAAAAAAGGTCAAAACGATGCCAGATAAATTGAAGATAATGACCATTGTTATCAGTGACTATCTGCCAACGTCCCACCAAATTGTGGTTGCCTTCCTTCCAAAATTCCGGTCACAGCGCATTGAAAATCAAGTCAACCCATTTTTGACATCATGCTTTGAAATCAATTTTTTTCAATCAAGATGTCGGTAGAAATGGCTGGATAGGGGGTAGTCAGACAGTACAAGGTTTGGACTATACTGTAGATAAGACAGAACCGTTTAGCCGTATCCAGTGAGATCGGTTTCCGTTCTCCTTCCCGCATGAGGTTGCGAATTTCGATTCTGAAAATAAGCCTTTGTGTTTCTCTCCAATGGAGATCTACATGGAGTCTGAATGTGAGTTATGTCACCTGACAAAAATAGGTATCGGTCATAAAAGTGACACCATTATCTGGCAGCTCCCAATACTACACTCCTTGGTAGACATCCATGCCGAAAACATCCCATTTTTAACATGAATTTCACGTTTCGAGACGTCTGGTGGTTGAGTGCCTTCGTCAACCCATTTGGATTGTTGTTTATAGTAATCATACATTACCCTTTTATCGCCACTAGTAATGATTCAACTTCAACATTCATGTGTGCAACGCAGGATGAGAAGATTCAAACAGGTGCCCACATGAAACAAAGTTGCTTTGAGCGAAAAGGTGTGATCCATATCTTCCCACTTTTTTTACTTTGCCGAGAGTTCCCAATTTATGGCTTTTTGATGAAAGGCTTGCCACTGATGTACTTGATATATCCTGCACATTTTGAGACGGGCCCCTTTCAATCCCGGTGTTTAATGCGTCCAAATCTGAGCCCGTACGCTTTTTTGGAGGGGGATTTTCGTCCAACGAGAATTTGCATTTTTTTTAATGAATCCAGGTTGTGAAGTTTGTTCGAAAGGGTGCATCTTCGTTGTTAACTTCCACAAATTGGTGATTGATTTCAGTTGATCTGAGGTCAGATAGAAATACAAATAAAATGGTAGTCCAAAAATGGAAATTATTAGAGGCGAAAACGGTGGGCATATCTCACTGAACGAAAAGAGGAGAATGATCTCCGTTGGGGTGTAGACACTATTAGACCTCACCAGCATACGGATAAAACGACAACTTTCTCGCTTTTACCCCCTTCAAGAAAACGAAGTTCGAAAACAACATATCAAAAGTGGAAAGGACTTTCCGAACAACCTAATAATTGAAGCTGTCAGTTATGAATGATTTTCAGAGCAACATGGTTTGAATTGGTGGTCCACTGCTACTTGGTTTTTGGTGATGTTGAAGTGGACATGGCAGAATGCATTCATTGCGAGATTGTTTTCAAAGAAGCTGAAAAAGTCGATCATTCAACCGGAAGAACCAGAAGATCCATCTACTTGGAAATATTAGATTTTTTGTTTTTTTTTTGGTGTTATTTTTTATTATGGGTAACTGAAATGAAGTACATTACTTATGTCATGTCAACTGCTGTAATACGGAAGTCAATAGATGTAGTCAACGTTCAAAAAGTGTATGTCAGTATTATGTCTAAAAATATGGCTAAGGAAGATAACAAAATTGTCTTTTCAAAAACTTGTACCTCTCCTTTTTTTTCAGACTTCTTTTAAAAAGTTAGAACTTGAACAATTCAAACAGTTTCCAACTATCAACAACACATGGACTAAACATTATCAAAAAAAAAACGTATCCAGTGATTTTCGAAAAATTAGATTTTAAAAACTGGGTTTAGAAATAGAATTTTTTGTATTGAGTTCATGAAATGAAAAATTAGATCGAATATAGAAGATATCTGGAAGTCGTTGAAGGATACTGATGGTTAATCTTGACACAGTGCATCGAGTTTCATTTTAACCGTGAACTCCTTTTTTGGAAGCCAAATCGGTGTGACCCTCCGTGAAAGCCTAATAAAATGGGGGCGATGCCCAGTGTTCTGAAAAATAAGAAGAAATCTGTATTAGTTTCAAACGTTCAAGTTCCAGGATTTTGCAGGATCTTCCTGGTTTCCAGGATGCCCGCTCCCCCTTACCTCGTAGGAACTCGACGACGGATTCCAATCAAACTCCTAGAGGACTACGAGGACGGTTTTCAACGCACATTCCAGGATTGGCAGGATTTGATTTGAGATGACAGAAAAGGCAGGGTAAAATGTGAGAAAAAAAATTGGTAAAGCGTGGACTACGAGACCAATTTGACGATCTTCGAGGATAGTTTCCAAAGATTGGCACTATTCGAATCAGAACCACAGGACCACATGCGTGCAGCTGAACAGAATGAAAGGTGAGGAAATTGGTGAAGTTTCAATATGTTCAAAACAATCAAACAAACTTTCAAAACAAGAAGTTTCAAAAAAATCAAAGTTGCAGGGGATGCTTGGACTCCAGGACCAAGTATGAGGACAGTTTGCAGGGATGGTATTAGGACGGACAACATGTGCAGCGGAATAATGAGAGGTGAAGAAATGAGTACTTGTGATTTTGAAAAGAAGTCATGGAGCTGCAAAAACTTTAACATGCCTAGCTCAACAAAATTGGACACAGAACAGGGATGGGAAAATTAACGGTGGCGTGGCGGCTGAAAGACGGCTGCCCCGTTTCGGCAGCTATACGCTTTGAAACTGTCATGAAGGGATGGAGATAATGTTCCAAAAATAAATCTTTAAAGCATTGCGAAATTATTACTTTCAGTTTCAGAACTCCGTCAAAAAGAACGCCGCGTACAGGGAGGATGTTTTTTTTGGAACCTTCATGCAAATTCAAGGATGTAACAATAGTTCAATTTCAGATTTCGACGTGGGAAGACTGAGTTGGGGTCATGATGTCAGAACTTGGAGAACTCTCTTTCTGATGATTACTTTGCTTTCTTTGCGCGCTATTCTTCTTCGCCATTCGATTTCCGTTATTCCTTTCGTAATATTCGTCGTTCCTCGTTTTCTCGGTTGTCTTCGTTGTTCTAGTTTTCGTGTCGGTCCTTCCGGTTGTGTCCTTCGTTGCTTGACAATTCGAAGTAGTTTGGGAAACGTATTCTGACAGTTTGTGATATCTTTGATAACAAATGACAGAAAACCGAAAATTTAAACATGTAACAAAAACTTGCAAAAGAATATTATTTATTGAGCATTTCATCCCAATTCTCTGAAATGAACTTGTTTCAATTGAAAACTTCCCATCTTTTCTCTGTCGCTGAGTTTCTCGCTTCTTCATACGGCTCTTTGAAATAAATTCACAGGATACAGTAGTCGACTTCTTCGATTTTTGTAAATTGGCAAAGGTTAATGTTATAAACAGGAGATTTATGTGAAACTTTGGAGATTTCAGATGTTGATAAGATCGCGTTTTCATTTTTGCTGGCCTCTATTTTTTACGAATCATAGAACACAGGGAACACATTTTGGTTGAATTTTGGCTAATCCAATACCTTTTTTCGGTTCATAAATTCGTTATTTTTTCAATCTCTCTCAACAAGGTCATCCTGCGATATCCCATCTTGTTATGATGGGCCCTCTTTCAAACATAAACTCACCTTTTCGTCTGCGTCAACCACTATTTACTGACCCCATTTGTGTTCTCTGCGTATCAAAACCACGTCGACTTATATTTGCACAACTCCGATTGCTCTCTAGATATTTCTGTCTCACCTTATTTCAATCTTCTCATTTCAAATTTGTTTTGTTTTTCACCATGTTAGTCTTATCCTTTTATTTTCAGTAATATGAAAACCGCCGTTCTCGTTGGACTCCTCTGCCTGATGGCCGTTGCCTACGCAGATGATGAGCTGAAAATCAACAAACTTCAGATCGGTGTAAAGACACGGGTTAAGGACTGTGTTCAGAAATCTAGGTGAGATTTGAAAAATAACTTTATTCGCTCAGAAACGGTTATTTCAGAAAGGGAGATCAACTTCACATGCACTACACCGGAACACTTCTCGATGGAACTGAATTCGATTCCAGCCGCACCCGCAACCAAGAATTCACTTTCACTCTTGGACAAGGAATGGTAAGAACTCTTCAGAACGGTATCTCCAGTTTTTCAACGTTTTCTTTCCAGGTGATCAAGGGATGGGACCAAGGTCTTCTCAACATGTGCGTCGGAGAGCGCCGTATTCTCACAATCCCACCACACCTCGGTTACGGGGAGCGTGGAGCTCCACCAAAGATTCCAGCCAACGCTGTCCTCAAGTTCGACGTTGAACTTATGAAGATCGACAGAGATGGAGAAGAATTGTAAACAACAAACGGATTCATCAGATCGTGCCTTATTCTTAACTTATTTTTCGTTTCTCAAATGTTTTTCAGCTATTTTTGCTTTCCAAATAAAGTTTTTGTCTTCTTTCTTGGACTGTCTGCGGCCATTGATCATAACTGCGTCTCGCTTCTCTTTATCACTTATTGCCTTTCAATGCACTCTGTCAGCGAAAATGATAGTGTGGAAATGACATTTATCAATTTTCATACACCTTTCTTTCCATTTCCTATTACGTACTAAGACTTTGCTTTTTCACTTCCCTGAAATCCAGAAGCAAGAAAACAACTAGGTTTAACATTGAAGATAACATTTTGTTTACATTGATAATTTTGTACCAGTTTTGTGATGTATGATTCATAGAATCATTGGTCGCATTGCATTTGTATAAACCACTATCCCAACAAATACCAATTGGAAATGTACCGTCTAAAAATGTCATTTTTCATTTCTTGTTTTCTCTTTCAGAAAACTCAATTAAAACGAGCGTCCATGAATTATTGCTCAGAGAACCCGAATGCTTCTCTTCCCTTTCTTTCTCTTGCTCCATCCTAACAATAGATATAAATTGAGGTCGATTTTTGCTCTTCGTTGTCTTGTTGCTTCTCACAACACAAGAGTAAATTGAGTATTCCTTCCTCAGAGAATCTCCTGTGAGAGTATTCGTGACTCTCATCTCTCCCCTTTTCTGCCTTTTTTAGTTTTTCGTGATCAAAGTATTACAGCAGTATTTAATACCACTCTGACATTTCACACTGAAATTTTCAACGTGGTTTCGGAATAGAATTTGCATAATTCTACCCCTTGAAAGCAACAGAGTGTGAGAAATCTGATAGGTAGCCACACTCTTCATCTTTCGAAATTCAGCATTTTTGGTTTAAAAATATTCACATTTTATCTGCGGTTCCACATGATTAGAACTATTTCTGTTTGCCAATGCTTTCGATTTTTGTGTTTCTATTGACAGGCTCCCATCCCATCATTTTTCGGTGTCTGCTACTGCAGCCACTGACAGATGTGTCACTTTCGAACCCTCATTGCAATTTTTGCCTTCCTATAGAATTGATTTTTGTTATTTTGAATTCGAATTTAAATAGCAAAAATTTATCCTTTAAGCCAAGTAGGATAATTTTTCTAAATTCGAAATTTTAAAATCGCATTCCATGTTCGAAACAGAAATTCTGACTCAGAATACTATTTTACAAAACCGTAGTTCTTCTACTCTGGAACCAAATTCAAAAATTCATGTGTGCGCCTTTAATGCTACAGTAATCCTGTTTTGTTGATGTCTCACTCATTTCTTTCACGAATTCTCAAAATAAAACAAAAAAGAAATATTTCGAAAGTTTCATTCAATGTTCCAATAGATTTCTGACAATTTTAAATATCTTTTCAAGGCTTAAAATAATTTGAACATTTGGAGTATACTTGTTGACAGAAAATTCACCTTTCTCGAAATTTCCTAGTAATTTAATTTTTTTCAGGAATTCTCACAAACAACAATAACCTAGATTACTGTAATTCTTCGTCAAATTTCGAAGAAACTCGCCGGAGTGAAATAGTGATATTATTCATATGACCCTGACTTGAAGGAACCGAGAAGTTCAACGAAAGCTGGAGAAATAAGAGAGGGAACCGGATAAAGAGTGGGAAGCCTAGTGGAGACGCAGGAAGAAAAGGGCAAGAATACGAGAAGAAGCAGCGAGGAGCCATGGTTCAAACACTGCGAAGACCGTGGCAAGAAGCGGCAAGCAGTGCTTTTGCCGTCGCCAGTGCTCTTCCGGTGACTATGAATAGTCAGCAGATTGCCGAGCTCTTCGAACAGGTAATTTTAATAAAGGCACACTTATCAGAAGAAAAATTCGGAATTCCCGAAGGTCTTAAAACAGATTATCTGTATTAAAAAAAGAAACATAATAACGTTTCACAACTCTACCTGATCGATAAAGTATTGAAATGTTTTTTCAGGTTGAGCGCGGTGAATCAGAACTGCGATGTGCCTTAACAGCAGAATTTTCAACTCTCAGGAACGCTGTGAGTATTTAGTTTAACAAGAAAAACAGGTCACGAGGAGTTATTGACTTTCAGAACGGAGAATCTCTGCTCATCGTTGCAGTTAGAGTTGGAAATACACCAGTAGCAAAACAATTGGCTCACTTGGATCCAGAATCGGTTGATGAAACAGATAATGTCAGTGGCTCAAATTGTAAAAAAACTTCAAAAGAATCCGATTTCAGGAAGGCTGGAGTGCTCTTCTCAATGCTGCCCATGGTGGCCATGTGGATATTGTTCGATTATTAATAGAAGCAGGGGCAGCTGTTGATCAACCCGATTTAATGGGATGGAGTCCTCTAATGTGGGCAGTTTACAAGAATCATTTAGATGTTGTAGATCTACTTATCAATTCAAGAGTGAGTTTTTTGAAGGAGGAAATTTCAATTAAGTTGTGACTTCAAGGCTCATGTAAATCTTATTGACGAGGAAGATGGCTTAACTCCTTTAATTGTCGCATCTGGTCGAGGATTCTCTCAAATTGTCGAGCGCTTAATCGAATCAGATTGCCAGGTATGTTTTTGAGAACATATTTTCTTGCTGAAAACTGTTGATATTCCGAACACAAACATCAAATTACCACTGTTGTAACAAGGAAAAACTATATCATTTACAGGTGAACGCTTGTGACAAATTTGGAAGTACTGCTTTAATTTGGGCGGCTCGAAAAGGACATCTTCCAGTGGTACAACTGCTTTTAAATTCAGGAGCAGAAGTGGATGCTGTTGGAATGGTAGTTTTGTTACATTTATAGAATATCTATTTCTAGATTGAATAATTTCAGTACTCATCCACCGCCTTGATGCTTGCCACACGTGGAAACTTCCTCCAAGTGGTTGACTTACTTTTAACAAGAGAACCAAATGTCAATGTTGCTGATCAGAATGGATTGACTGCGTTGGGAATGGCTGCTCGAGATGGATATGCTGATATCTGCGAATCGCTTATCAATTCTGGTGCTTTTGTCAACCAATGTGATCGGTATTTAATTGAATTATTTGCGCTTTTACTGTATTTTCTTTTCAGATTCGGTAACTGGATTCTTACGTCAGCTGTGAGGAGTGGAAATGCTGCGATAGTTCGAATGGTTCTTGACAAATTTGCAGATATTAATTGTCAGGATTCGGTAACTGAATATCAGCTATTCAGCATAAATTTCAAGAATTGTGTTTCAGGAAAAACGAACACCTCTTCATTTGGCAATTGATAAGTCTTTCAACGACATCGCTTACATTTTGTTAGAGAAGAAACCAAATCTGGAATTGAAGAATAAGGTAATATCAATTATCTAGGTTCATGTACCTAATTCCTATTTTCAGGACGGAGAAACTCCTCTCCTTCGCGCTGCCAAATGTAGACATGTTCATCTTTGTACCTACCTTATGAGTTTCGGCGCGAAACTTGCTGCAGTTGATAATTGCGGAGACAATGCCCTCCATTTGGCTCTTCGTGCTCGCAGTCGACGATTGACACAAGCTTTACTATGTAAGATCAACTTTTTGATAAAATTTGGGTTCATCTTTTTTTAGCCAACCCATCAGACTCTCGATTACTGTACCGCCCAAACAAGTTGGGTCAAACACCGTATTCAATCGATTTGTCGAATCCGCAGCCAATTCTTCCACTTATTTTCGGACCGATTGATGCAGAAGACAAGATGGACACAGCTATGGGATACGATGTGTATTCAAATGTGCTAGCTGATATTGGTAACCATTCTAATTACTAAATGGACATTTCGGTTAAAAAGAAGTTTTCAGTATGTGAGCCATCCTTGTCTCTTCCACTTACGATTGGTCTCTATGCAAAATGGGGATCGGGAAAGTCTGCACTTCTGGCTAAACTAAAAGAAGCAATGCATAGTTTTTCGAGAGATTGGCTCGATGGAGTTTCACTTTCGTATGTTTTATTCCAGTCTTCAAAAGAAGTATTTAGTTCATTTTCAGTCTCTCTTTTGCACTGTTCTTTGCAATCTTCACAATCATCGGAATGTTCTCACTCACCTTCACAATGATGATCGCAATTTCCAATTCAATCACGCATATCTCGTTTCATGGGCTATTTTTCTCTTCATATTTATCGTTTTCTGTGCCCTCCTCATTGTGGTTTACTATGGAGATCGAAAGAATTGGTACACATCAATGGATGTTAGTTCTTCGTTTTTTTTTCAGCCTGCGTTTTATCAGAAAAATGTTCCAGATCGCAAATTTCTTCGCCCGCGTATTCAGTCGAGTCAGACTAGTTTACAATATTTTGACACTTCATGCTCCAATGAATAGTGAGGATAGTGCAAGTATGCCTGTCAGGTATGTTTAAAAACAGCTACTTATCGAATAATGATTGAACATAATTGCAGCTTTCTGTTCGCGGATTATCATCGTCTCTCTTCAATTGGAGGTGAACAAGCTCTCGCCAAAATCGTAGCAACTCTTTTCGAAGCAGCCGAAACTCATTTTGGAGTACTTCCTGTTCGGTTGTTCTGCTCCATGAAGCCACCATATCGTGAGTTTACATAGTTTCTGGAATCAAGAATCCAATTCTTCTTTCTTTTCTAATACCAGAATTTACTCAAGTTAGCTAGCTTGATTAAATCTAGAAATTCAGATTACATAGACACTGGATTTGGATACACTTCTCCATTTTCGCGTACTACTTACCGTAGTTTACAGCAACAAAATGCTCAACAGCAAGGTTTTGAATATATATGTTGCATTGAACATTTTTGTGTGGTTTCATCGTTATTGTGACTGTTATGAAATGAAAAATTGAATCAGGCAACTAAAAAGTTTTCTGAAGAAATCTGCATGAGTTTTGGAGACAGTGGGGTCTTTGAGTTTTTATTTGTTGGTGTCGTACTTAGTTTTACAGATTTCCGCAATATTTTTATTTTCATTTTCAGCTGGAACCCATGGATCGCTCCGTCGTCACTGTGGTGTTCCTCATGTCATCCTTCTCATTGTTTGCATTTTTCTTCTCATAATGGCCCAAGTTTTTGGAACGATTTGGCTTCTCTCCAATCGCGATCCAAACAGCCTCAATCTGTTCATAGCTGTTGCATTTTTATGTGGATTTGTTATGATTGCCATATATCCCATTGGACTCGTTATCATGTAAGTGTCGAAATGATCCAAATGATGAGCTGTGTTTATGAAAAAAACATTTCAGGTATTCATGGACGAATGTCCCAAGACGAAGAGTTAATGCTGCAGCTCGAAACGCCCACAAGTTGAGATTCGAAGGTTTGATGCAAAAACTACAGACAGAAGTGGATCTTCTAGCCGATATGATCCGTTCTCTCGACGCCTTCACTCGCAGTCACACTCGTCTTGTTGTAGTTGTGGACGGATTGGATAATTGTGAGCAAGAAAGAATGGTACAGACGTTGGATGCTCTCGAACTTCTTTTCTCTGCTCGTAAACACCGTCCATTCATCACTATCATTGCTGTTGATCCTCATGTTATCGTCTCAGCGATCAATCACAACATGCATTCCGCACTATCGGGGACAGAATTGACTGGACATGACTACTTGAAGAATATCATCAGTATGCCATTCTATTTGCACAATTCTGCTCTTAGACAACTTCAATCGAAACTTCGAGAGAAGAGAGAATCTATGGCCGAATGGAAAGAACGATTCAAACGACAGGACACATTCTATGGATCACACCTTTCACTGAGAGAAGCTGATGGTCGGACTAGTCGGAAGGTGAGTAAAAGTCCAAAGATGCTGAAACAAAAAGAAGTTTTCAGAAATCAACAGTGCCAAACATGAATTCTACGAGTGTAGTTGGACGAAATCTGAATGACGGAATCCTCGGTGAAGACTACTTCTCCAACATGAATCCACGTGCAATGAGAAGAATTATGAACGCTCTAACTCTCACTGGACGTTTGATGAGAGCATTTGAAATCGATTTCTCGTGGATGTCGCTAGGTCATTGGGTATCACTTCTGGAGCAGTGGCCGTCTCGCATGTGTTGGCTGATCGACAGAGCTCTTGAAGTGCACAACAATCAATTGCTCCTTTCGGAAGTGTATCATCAGCTGAAGGACCACATTCCAGCTCAAGATGATCTGATGCAATTGGACAGAAATCTGGAGAACTTTGAAGGATTTTTAGATTCTAAAGGAATTCCGATTGCGGAGAGATTGACTGTTGGACATGTGAAGAAGTTCGTTCCATGTACAAGTAGTTTGGATCCATATTTGAGAAAATTGATAAGAGAGAGGAGCAAAGGATTGGTGGATATTGAGGCACAAGTTGGAAGTGCTGGAATGGCTATTCCACCGAATGCACGTCTTCTTTTCAATGTGAGTTACTGGAAACTATCTAGATTACTATGAAAGATTTTTGCAGGATGAACTAACGTGGATGTCTATCGATACACCTCTTGTGGAGATGAAACTGGATTCTGTTGTCAATCTCATTCGCAAATTGGACGTTCCATCGAACCGTCTCGACTCAATTCTCGATCGCTTCTACAAACTGAATCTGTGTGGTCTCGTTCTCGCCACGTGTCCACTTCCGGAACTCAAAGAGAGCATGCTTCTACCACTTGGAGACTGGACACTAATTCGTTTGTTGGTTGAAACACTCAAAGTGTTCGGATCTTCGCCTCCTGGACTGCGAGTGGATAAGAGAAAGGCATTGACACTTCGAGAAGAAGACGAAGAAGATGAGATCGAGGAGGCTGCTGAAGCTGCATTGAACTCTGAACGAGAACGAGCGCCATTGCTAGGATCGGTTAGAGCAGAACAGAGGCGGAGGTCTACAATTGTGCAGAATGCGACAGAGTTGAGCATTGATCACAAATGTTTGATGGAGAAGCTATCAGGAATGGATTTGAGTAAGATAGGCGTTTTAGTGATCAATTTTGGCAAGCTTTTTTGCAGCTGAAACGGAAGGCGATGTCAATGAATTACACTTCTCTCACTTTTCGTCATCTACTGATGGTCCATCTCCAATGGCCGATGGCTTTATTCCAGCTTCAGTTTCAGCCGCTCCTTCGGTTAGGTACGTGAAAGATATTGATAAGCTTGAACAGTTTAACTTTCAAATGTTACTTTTAAGTTGAGTAGAACTGCATTCAATCGAATTTCAGATCTCCTTGGTTCTACTAGACCCCCATTATTTGTTATAGTACTACACAAATTTGGTTAGTTGCCTAGTTGACACTTCTCTAGTTTGTAGTGGTGACGTGGCAGTTTCATATTCCTCCTCCTACATATTCGCATGGTTTGATCTTGTAACACCGTAATCAATTGCCACGTCATCTCACAGACCCCAAATTGTCTTTAAGAGCCTTGAAATTCACTGACAACGTTTCTTCAGAAATTTAAGATTTTCTAGAAAAAAAACTAATCAAAATAATCGCATGAATAGTTTCAGGTTCGAAGACAACATCAACGATTTGGAGCGAGATGCTTCTGATGCAGACAGCACACAATCTCGATACGATTCAAAAGAAAATCTCCTTGAAGAGGAACGAAGTCACTCTCCACCAGCTCATGTGGACTTGATGAGATTCGACAGTGGAAACACCAGGTATTGAAGAGAAAAATAAGAGAATTTGTTCTCTGAATGGCTTATTTTATAATTGTATCCCCTTCTCAGTTGTTTCTGTTTTTCACAAAAATCCAATTTCAGCAGTGATTTCGTACGGTCCAGTTACCGTACCTCTTCAAAATATCGTAGAATGAGCCGGTAATTTAATGCTTTCTCTCGAAAAATGCAAAATTTATCATCACGAATGTGGTTTTTCTTCTTTTTTGCACTTTTGTTTAAATGCACTTTGGTTCAAAACTTTTTTTAATAAGTCTTGCTGTGAAGTGTGGTTTTCAGCCTTCTCCTAAAACATTTTCTGATACGAATACTATCATTTCCAGAGGCGATCTGATGAGAGGAATGCATCAGAACGACACGATTCGAAGCAGTCTCGATCAGGGAACCGGTGCTGCACCGAGCTCATCAAGTTTGATGGCATCAGATGAAGATTTGGTAATTTGGAATACTCGAAACCGTAATCTTAATACATATTTTCAGAATCAACAAACTGTACAACGACGTGGTGGCGATGATTTTGAACGTATCCAACTTGAGCAACTGTTCCACCGACAATCTGATGCATAAATGTTTCTATAGATGTAGTTATAATTTATCCAATCTTCTTTCTGTCAATCTGATTTCTGTGATAATCTGAATTAAGGGTTTATTTCAAAATTTATATACTAAGATTTATACCATGCTTCCTTCCGTTTCACTTTCCCCCGTTTCCCCCACGAGTTTTGATTCTTCTCAATTTTCAGTTGTTTTTACTTTTTGTTATTCAGCTTTATCATTTTAATTTTACAATTTTTTTTTGAAATCAATTCTAAGTCAACCCAAACAGACAAAAACATGACCCCATTTATTAGGATTTTCCGGTTTCGTTTTCAAGCAATAAATATGTATAGCCTTTTAAAAAGTAGGTATTCCTAGGTATTTAATATGGGGGTGAATTATGCAATACGTACTCAGTGAAATCATGGGAAATCCGGTCTGCCTCAACCCTTATTATGATGTCAATCGAGAGGAAAAGTTGGAATGGAAAGGGAAACTATGGGAACTTTACTACTTATTACTGGATCTAGGTTTCTATAGTATCGTTCATTATATTTCAAACGCTTATGCAATCTCTCAAAACGAAAAACAGTAAATCAAATCACGATTGCGAAAAAATAAAGCATTAATCCAAAAACCGCTGGTACTTTCTCTTTTCTATACTCCACAACTTTGCAACATTTCGTATAGAAACTAGATTCCGAAGGAGGCGGGGCTTAGGTTGTTGTTATGCAAATTCAAATCTCTACCGATTCATTCGGATGCTTCATTTCGTTTCTCAAACACTCTACTTCACTATTTTTCCTATTACTCTGGTACAAAAAAAACCGTGGAAGAGAAATGCCAGTGGCCGCGGCCGAGGGTCTCAGAACGACAGCTACAGTAACCAAAAATGTTTATTTTCCGTATTCATTTTCTCAAAACGTTTTTAAGTTACTGTATTTGTCGTTGTGTCACCTTCGGCCACCGGCGTTTCTCTTCCACCGCAGATATTTTGCACTAGAATAAGGTTACAACAAACCTACCGTAATACTTTGAGAACCAAATACAAAACCTTATAAAGTTCTAGTTCCCACACAAAGTCTGTTTCTAATTTTGACTAAATTTCTCTTCCACCCATTGCATTAATTTGCTGGCCATCTGTTCAAATCTTTTTCTTCTTCTTCAGCCCCTCTTTGGATTCACTCTAACTCCAATTTCATTTTAGACACAATTTCACCATGAAGACGTCAACTTTCTTGATATTCGCTCTACTTTGTAAGTTTCCAAGTTTTGAGGTATCAATGAAACATTATGTTTAGTATCCACATTTTGTTGTGATGATTCTGCTGAGAATGTGCATATCAGTGGTTCATTCCGAGTAGCAGCAGAAGGAGAGGTGATTTCAAAAAGTTCCGGAATCGAACAAGAGCGTAAGCTATACCATAAAATCGACGAATTATTTAAAACGTTCTAGATCCATTCTTCCAATTGGAAGGTATGAAGATCGCGAGAGCCTATTTGGATAGACAATATGCAAAGGAAAGAGCTCAAAGAGAACAACAGTTTGGAGTTTAAATTCATTCACACTTTATAAAATTAGTTTTTTTTTTCAATCAATTAATTATCTTATTTGAATAAATGCTATTAATATAATGTTAAACAGAACTTTTTATAGATTCTTTAACCACAGCTACTCCATTTCCACTGACATCAAGAACCACGAAACTGGGACTTCTTCTGAAAGAAGTGGAGGCAAACATATAGGGATCTTCATAGTACTGAATCCCCCAGTTTCCTCCGAGATATTCTTGCACGGTCTAAAGAATAAATCCATAAATTATTATTCTGGTAGAAAAAATCAGAGATCTGAAAGTGAAACGCCGGTGGTCGTGGCCGAAGTTTCCAGAACGACAACTACCGTAACCTGGAAAGTGTTTTATTTATTTTCTCGTTTTACACTGCTTTTCGTCAACAGCGACTTTTCTGTTATTTTTCCTCTAACAAATCAACAAATAAAAGTTGACTGAAACCGCACGAAAACCGAGAAAATAAATCCGGAAATGAAAATATTTTGAGGTTACGGTAGTTGTCGTTGTGAAACCTTCGGCCACGGCCAGACGCGTTTTTCTTCCACAATTCCGGTTTCATGTACCAGAATAGAAGACATTCTCTCTCTCCAGTTACCTCCTGAATTTTATTCAGCGAATCAGTATCGAAGCGGCCAGTGAAATTCTCTTCGATGACAGCTTCTATGAATAGAATGGTTTCTTCGTTCATCCCAGAGGACAGTGTCACTTCCATCAGGTGTTTAGGATACTTACGACTCCTATAATAAACTTCTAACTACAGTAGTCCTGGATCGCGAATATCTCACACATGATCTCTTTCTCGTTTAATTTGTGGGTGAAACTTGCTCGTGTACTTCTGAACAGCAGTCGAAGCGCAATGAAGAAAAGAAATATGAAGAATAACCAATAAAATTGTCAACTTTAAAAACATGATGTTCAAAACTGACCAAAGTCAAGTGTCATACCAGGCTCTTTTATAATAATTTCGAGGCACTTGACTGAATAACTAGTTTTCTATTTGGTATTTTTTGTTATTTCTTGATTTTTTAATTAGTTCTGTGTCGTTCTTCTATTGTCATTTTTTCATTTTCGGGTAGCGATTTTTGGTCACAGTCAAAATTAATGAGAAAGCAAATGCACTCTACTGAAATTACTGCGTCTCTTCGACCAGCACATTCTCTCGGTAAGTTTCAGCCGCGAGCTTTGAACCGGATATCGTCATAAGATTTAATTAACCAATTTCGGATATTTATTCCTTGTATGTTTTTGTCGGGATAAAAAATATCACCTGCGTGTTTGCAGACTCGATGCAAAATACCGTAATTCTTCTTTTCGGTCTGCAAACACGAGGTGTCAGTTTGATAGCTCCGACAAAATCTATATTTTTACATTTTTATTTTGCTCATTATTTAAACGACTTTTTGTATTATTTTCAGATTGTACAAAGCACTCGGCGCTGTTCCGCCACTCTACGGGTATAAAATGTTTTAAATTGTAAGTTTTTTAAAACTTTTTTTCTTCGGAGAACCCTCCGTCTCCAGTTTTCGAAAAACCCCATGTTGAAGAAGAAAAAAACATCAAAAATGTAGGTAAATGAACGAATCGGCAATGGTCCGCGACGTCTTCATCACCATTGTCATTTAGGGTCTTCATAGGAAAATGTGATCGGCTGCATTCGGTTCGTCATTTTTTGTGTGAAAATGCATCATGCAATCTACAGAATTTTCATGTTCTCGCTATTTTCTAAGAGTCTTCATTCACAACAGCCGTTATTCCTATCATAAAGTCATTTATCACTTCGAAATCAACTGTTTTTTTTCATAGAAAAGTTTTTTTTTCGATCATTTTCTTCCAATTTGCTCTCCCATCATCATCATCATCGTGAAACTTAAGAGACTGAACACCTGCTTCTGCACATTTGCTTATTTATTGCCACCTCTCCCAGTCAAACGAGCCAGATCTTCACACCACCAGCCTTTTTTCTTTTTTTCGTTCGTTTCCAATGTGTTCGCTCTTCTGAATGTCTCCTCCGGAATGCACATCAGCTTGTCTCATGTTTCTTGTCTAGTTGGATTCAGATCACACGAAAAGCTTTACTTTATGACCTGCTGACTATGAGAACCCTTTTATCATCTCAATCTGTTGCTGGCTTGGAATTCCTTCGCGGCCTGCCAAATTGGTTCTCATAAATCAAACCGTTGTCACCAGAATTAGTTGTTTTTGAAGTGTCGGAGCCGGCTCCTCACCTCAACCTCCATATGAATTTAGCAAAAACCTTTTCATATTTTTGCTCTCTCGACTTCTCGGTAACAATCATTTCTGTTTTCGGGAATCGTAAAACTCTTCCTCGCTTTTCCAACCCTTTATTTTTTCGGAGTCTTGCAAAATTATATGGTTCGAATGTCTTTATATTCAAAGTAGTACTAAGACTCGGGTGAAATTCGGGGGGTTTTTTTTTCAATAATGTTTCGAAAAACATCGGGTTGTGGTTCACATCTTTCCTGCGATGATCAGATTCGAAACTGTATTTCGTCATTCTTGATTCAATACATGATTTCCATTATTTCTTCCGAGCTCTTCTGAGAATCCTCGTCAGATTCAGAGTTTTAGATGATCTCTTTTCGACATTCCCACAAGTTTCTCGAAGGTCGATCTCACTTCTTCATCTCGCGACTATTATTTGTTCTATTCCTACTTTTTTCCGATCTTCTCAACTGCGCGCCTCTCTTTTTACCATCTCCTCTCCCTGTTTCTATTGTTTCCAAATTCCTAGCGTGAGCCCCATAGCTTGTTCTCACTGTTTCTATTTGTCTCCGATGGATCGTCCAATTCATGAAAAAGTTTTAGATCAAAAACTGGAATGACTTCTTCTGAGGAAGTGTCAAAGTTTAAGAGGATCCTATTTCACTCCTATGGAAAATTGTATCGTTTTCATTCGTGTCTCTGATAGTCGAAAGTAAATACTGATTACTCATCGAGTTGTTTTTCTTGGGACTTCAGAGCCTATTTTTACTGGAACTCCATGTTTGAATTATTCTTATTATAAATCTTTCTGAATTTCTCGAATAGCTTATTTGAGTAATCTCTGCCTCTCATTTACATATAGATTCCTTTTTTCTAGTCATCCGTAACGGTGTTCTAATCTAAAGATACCGACAATTTGTTTGCTCAAATCCATCATCGTCTCTCACGTTAAATTCTCAACGTTATGTTTCTCGAAAGTATTGTTCTGTCTGAAATTTTAAGTTATAAAATTAGTTGTTTCTCGAGAATAAAAGCCTGCGCATCCTCTTATTTTCCTTTATTTGCTCTTCCCCGAACCGCCCATCCTTGGTTGACTCATGCCACTGAAAAGTTCCGAAAAGTAGGAGAGAAGCCACTACTGACTTTCCCAGGGTCAAAAAACGCAGCTTCTCGATTCTTTTCATAAATAACTGTTTGGTTTCGCAATAATTACTCTTCCGATCATCAATCCAGCGAAATGCCTGTTCTTTCTCTTTGTCTTACTGTTAGTTCGGAGACTGTACGATTTTCTCTTGTCTTATGTTTTTTTGGCCTCAACTTACTGTTCTCGAGTGCTCTTTCTCTCTGTGATATTAATACCAAAAGAGAGTGCGGTAACTCACAATGTCTTAATGAATCACAGGATCCAGCAGGAGGTGTAAACATTTAAAAACGCACTTCTCTGGTCTTCTGAAAACGTTGTCTGTGTTTTTTCTCTTTTTTTTTAAATAATATATATTTTCAGAATTACGCACTCTATTCTCTTCGGTTGTCATCCCACACCATATGCATCAATTTTTCTTGTTCCATGAGGTAGGTTATCTTTACTGCTTATTCATAATCTATATTTTTCAGTTACCATTACCTACAAATTTTCAAAATGCGGAATCTACTCCTATTCTGCATCATCCTCCTACTCATGCCTCAGTTTTCAGGTAAATAATAAAGTCAACGCATATTAAAATTCACCCCTAAGGATGTTCGCAATTTTCGAAATCATCCAATTTTCAAAATTTCAAAATGTTCGGAATTTTTCAACTTTCAAATTTTAAAGTAGAAATCCCATTTTCCCATCACAAAAAATCGAAAATTTATGAAAAATTTACGAAAAATATTTCGAAAACGCAAAAAAAGTTAAAGTAATTCCGCTCTAGACCCGCACGATAACTTTTCGCGTGCGCCTTTACCCCAAAAAAAATCAGAAGAGTTCATATCGGAATTTCCGGAATTTTCGGGATTCCTAATTCCGTTCCGCTGATGAGCCTAGAGAAGAGAGTTCACCAGATCTTTCTAAAACATATTGAACGGATCGGTTGATGATATTTGACACAACCACTAACACTACCACCAGATGTGTGCCTATGTGTTCTACATGTCGTCATACATGTGCATTAACCAGTGTCATATGCCCATTCAACTTACTTTTCCTCCCAAACGACTCTGAGAACTAGGGACTTTAGGATATCTCACACCAACAAACTCCCCCGATTGCAAATTGTCAACCTTTCGAACGGCCAGTGGGTGGTAGTCGTAAATATTCAAGTACCCGGTAGGAACACCGCCAAAATGTATGCACCACTCATAAACATTGTCACCTTTATACCGCATATATCGGTATTACTTTCACTTTGAACTTTTATCGATTCTACAACTTTACCACCTTGATCCATGTACATTCCGGTGGTTTCTTATGCAAGTTTGGACGAACCTTTACGGGGTAAGAAATCTACAGTAACCCAGGACGGGGAACAAAATTGAGAAAAGTTGAAATTTTGGAATACGCATTGATAGAATAGGACAGTTGTTAAGTTGGAATACAATAGAAAAAACTGTACGGTATTTTGAAGAAAAGTACCTAGTGATGCACTTTTACATCTAATAGTTGGAACACCTGCAATTTATGCTGCCATACAGGATTTGTGTGACCCTGATCACAGGTGTTCTCGTTAGAAATTTCCCGCAAGACATTGAAAATTACCAAAGAAAGTACTGTACAATTGCCAAGGCTTCTTATATTTCTTTTAACTACTTTCATGAAGAATGTCTCGTTATTCGGTTCCAGAACGACTTTTGATTGCATTTGGTAGGTAGACTAGAGTATAATAAAACGGAAATTAAGAATCGAACCTTTGGTACATCCTTGAATTATCAAAAGTTTCAGAATCGTGTCTTCCGTCGTGGTTCCGCCAAGAACGTAGTGCTCCAGAAAAATTTCAATCTTCTGAAAATGCTGAATTCGCTTCCGAGAATAGTGGATCTCCTCCATCGGATTCCCCTAGGAATGCACTGGATACAAACGAGATTGGAGAAGCACCCTCTACAAATTCGAATGTGCCTGGTGCGACTACAGTATCTTCTGATGTAGTTGAAGGAGAAGAAGAGCAGTTGCAAGAAGTTGTCAAAAATTTAAGTGAGTTTTTTCGCGAAATTAGAAATTTTTTTAATAATCGAATGATTTCCAGCCGAAAAAGAAGCAGAATACGAAGATGAATACGAAGAAGAGAAAGAGGAAGAAGAAGCAGAAGAAGCTCTAAAATACAATGAAGATGTCACACGAGATGCAACTTCAACATTAAAACCTGCGGTACGAAAAGAGATAGAAAAGCTGAAAGAGGCAAAATGCAAGGATTACTGTCACCATAACGCCACGTGTCATGTAGAAGTGATATTCCGAGACGACCGAGTTTCAGCAGTGGTTCCTTCTTGCCAGTAAGCGAACTAGTTTAAAGCATCGTTTATTTTTTCAAAACTTCAGTTGTCCCCACGGTTGGGAAGGGACTCGGTGTGATCGTCACTACGTACAGGCGTTTTACGCCCCTATCAATGGCAGATATAATGTACGTTTGATCACGATGAGCAGCACGGCGCAACTCTTCGTTCAAGTAATTATCCTCTCTAATAATTAAAACGAATCGAAAACTAACACTCTGACTTACTTATTACTCACCCACTGAGATATATTTGCATGTAGCATGGTTCATTTGGTTTAGCCTTATTTTAGATTGGTTTGCGGTGCTGGTTGTTTTAACTCAAAACAGTGGAATTATTTTGTGAAATTTTCTAGGGACCAGTGAAAAAACCAAAAGTTTTTCTTGCTCGAAATCAAACGGTTACTACAACGCCGCCATCAAACAAAGATTCTGATATTCCATCTATTCTCAGTGGTATTTATGATAGAATTGTGGTAAGAATGGCAAAAAACTTAGTGACTTAAAATTTGATCCAACGGGACGACTATCTACCTTCCGGTAACTATTTTTCAGCAGTCTTCATCCTCGGCCATTCCCGCTTTCGCCTTTCTTATCGTCATGCTGGTCATGTTCATTGCTATTGTTATTTACGCCTACAGACGGTAATCCAGAATCCTCTGAATTTAATCTCTCAGTAAAAGTTTTCAGTATGTCCAAGCGAGCAGACGACATGACCTATACAATGAGTCATATGTGCCCACCAGAAGCATTTACCGTTTTGAAAACTCCCAATGGTCGTCACATTCCAGTTCACCAGATGACTTCGTGCCCTGCTTCTGCTTCTACGGCATTACCACCAACTCCTCATCCATCTTCAGCTTCTGGAGGATCGAGAATACCAATGAGACAACAGGCGATTCGAAACAATGCCGATCAAGCTAGAAACAACTTTTTCAGCATTCTCAGAAGTCAGGGAACTATTCCATCGAGGTATTTAATTTCTTTGATTCAGTTTTCCAAAAGGTTCAAATTTTCAGAAATCTTAACGACGACGATACTCCGAAGCACTACAAATCGGTGCCACGTGTCGAAGTTTCAGCCATAAACTATTCGGGACACATTGATTTCTCCACTATATCTTTTCAGTCGGTACGATTTTTCTTTTCTTTCAAATTCAATGAAACTTCTGTTTTCAGACAGATTCAGAAGTTTCGAAAGCATCAAAAACATGTCCACCACCTACACATTGTGTTATTGATATAGAACAAGATTCAGCGGATACAGTATGTTCCAATTAATTAAACTTTTAAATCAAATCACTTTCCAGAACTTTCGATCTCCCTCTCGGAGTTCCGGAGAACCAGGATCACCAACAACCTGTGAACCAATGATTCCTCATATGCATCTTTAATTTTTAATTGCTCATTTTTCCTTCTACTTCTTTTCTGTGCTATAATTGTGATCTACCCATTTGTTTGGTCTCTCTCCCCCATTTTCTTTTCGCTTTCTCTTATTCCATATCGTTCTTGACACCATACCGTTTTTTTATAGATTGTTCTTTATTTGCACCCTCATCAAATCCGTCCGTTCAAACTATATTGTTATTCCCTTGCTCATTTCCTGTGACAATGTGTATATTTTTGCCAGTTCGTCTCCCATATCTTCTCACGGGTTCCCCGACCAAATTCATTTTGTGCACGCAATTCGATTTTCGATTTCTCCCCTGTATATTACTAGTCGTTTTTCTGCTCAGGTTCTGATAACTGATCGTTGAAATAACTAAAGATTCATTTGCATACATTTCTTATTGTTGGATTGAATCATTATGACAGAAAAAAGTTTATAAGAAAATTTAAAAAATTCAGTAATATCCAGGTGGGCAGCCTGATCAAGTGCACTTTTCCTTCTCTCCATGGACCTTGATGTCAAGAGTCACATAGGTCATGTCGTAGGTTCCTCCGATTTTGTCCTCTGGAACCAAGTACTTTCCGATGCGGACGCAGTTCTGAAATGAGGTCGTTTAGGAATGCCTACAGTAACCTATTTCTATTCCAACTTACTGGCTTGGATGGATTGCATTTGTGGGTGATCAAGAGGTACGGAACAATGGCGTGAGTTTCATCTTCCTCTCCGTAAACCCAGAATTCTCCTTCGGCATCGGGGTTCTTGGTGGCCAAAAGATCATCCGGGTCAACTGAAAAAAAAACATTAATGTTACCAGTTGCCAATCACCTGTAGCAATTGAACCGGTAGCAAACGATCTGACAGCAAATGATTATTCACCCGCATCGAGACGAACCCTAATTTTGGCGTAGTATTACTGTCATTCGCGTCTGAGAGCATTTACCCAATGTTCCGAAAAAAACCGCGACACAGTAACTCACAAGTATCCTTCTCGTAGAGTTGGACTTTAGCCATGCCAAAACGCTTTTTGTTGCACACAGTGATTCCCTCAACGGTAATATTTTGGAGACGAGCGGTGCATTCAAGGACACAGGCAGCGAGCAAGAGACACACGACGAGCGAGCGCATTTTGAACGATGGAAGTTGGAAGAAATTAACTGTTTGAGTTTTTTTATATTGAGAATCTGAGATCAACGTCAGTTGTTGGGATGATAAAATCAAAGAAATGAGAGAGAGGGGGAAAAGAGAAGTGCTAATTGGCATCTAGATCCATGTGACCCAATGTGGAGGAGGAGCATATTCAAGATTAGAAGACAATTGGAGTGGAAGTACGACGGCATGTTTTCCTCATTCTCTTCTTTTATATTACTTGTCGTTTTTCTGCTCAGGTTCTGATAACTGCTCGTTGAAATAACTAAAGATCCATTTGCATTCATTGTTTATTGTTGGATTGAATCCTTATGACAGAAAAAAGTTTACAAGAAAATTGAAAAATTATATAGAAAAATTCAGTAATATCCAGGTGGGCAGCATAATCAAGTGCACTTTTCCTTCTCTCCATGGACCTTGATGTCAAGAGTCACATAGGTCATGTCGTAGGTTCCTCCGATTTTGTCCTCTGGAACCAAGTACTTTCCGATGCGGACGCAGTTCTGAAATGATGTCGTTTAGGAATGCCTACAGTAACCTATTTCTATTCCAACTTACTGGCTTGGATGGATTGCAGTTGTGGGTGACTAGAAGGTATGGAACAATGGTGTGGGTTTCGTCTTCCTCTCCGTAAACCGAGAATTCTCCTTCGGCATCGGTGTTCTTGGTGGTCAAAAGATCATCCGGGTCAACTGAAAAAAATCTGATTAATTTAGGTCTAGTATCTCTGACTCACGGGTATCCTTCTCGTAGAGTTGGATTTGAACATTGGCAAGACGCTTCTTATTGCACACGGCGACTCCCTTAACAGTGATGTTTTGGAGACGGGCGGTGCATTCAAGGACACAGGCAGCGAGCAAGAGACACACGACGAGCGAGCGCATTTTGAACGATGGAAGTTGGAAGAAATGAACTGGACGCGAGCCTTTTTATATTGAGATTCTGGGATTAACGTCAGTTGTTGGGATGATAGAATTAAAGAAACGAAAGAGAGAGAGGGGGAAAAGAGAAGTGCCAATTGGCATTTAGCTCGATGAACCATGGAAATTGAGAGCCAATACAACAACAAGAAATGTTTTGAGTAAAGGAAAAAATGTGGAGGAGAAGTCTATTCAAGACTAGAAAACAATCAACAAATGTGACAAAAAAAAAGGTAAATGAGTCATTGGAGTGGAAGTACGATGGCATGTTTTTCTCAGGATTTTAGTTGATCTATTAGTACTAACTAATTGAATCTTTATCATTTAGATAATTATAAATACAATTAGGATACTTTTTGGAACGTACAACTCCACTTGGTATATGTATACTTCATGTATTCGAAAATTTTCCGGCAATGGGATCTTCCTAATTTTTCTGAAACGGAAACGTTTGAAAAACTATTATTATTCTATGATTCCTAGTTAGAATTTCCTACTCAAATAGACCAGCTTCGAAATATATCAAATTTCAATTACAGTTTTTTCTCTAATGGAAGCCTTCCTTATACACGAACTTTGAGCTCAACTATCTCGGCTCCTATCAGAGATACCAAAAAACGGTTAACTAATAAAATGTTGATGATATCATGATAAACAATTTATCAGTTGACAAGTTTTTGATATCTTTTGTAGGAATTGTGATAATTGAGCTCAAAGTTGATGGTTTGGCTGGGCTTCCATTAGATGAAATACGTTATTCTAATAGTGAATTTCAAAATTGGTTGATTCAACTGATAGCTACATTTCTTGTGTTGTTCACTGATGATAGTGATCAGATTCTGTTGATTGAGTTGTTTGTGTAATTCGAAATGAACGGATCGAAAACAAAGACGATGTGCTCATTGAGATCTATTGGCAAGAGCGGAGGGAATCAGACAACGTACAATAAGATTTTTGAAAACCTATTTTTATCGGGATGAGTCAAAAGCATAGCAATAAACAAAAGTTAATATTTTTCAAAGGAAAAGGGAATATGCCAACAAACAATATTATCTCAAAAAATTACCAAAAACAAACTTCTGTGATAGGGAAGCAAATAAGTCTGAAGGACATTGTAGAACCGTAAACACTCTAATAGAAAGCCACCCTATACTTGGACTTTGGTCCCATATATCTCTGTTCCTGGACGAGATATCAAAAAAAATGGTCAACTGACAAAATATCATTGATACTACGATAAATATTTCATCAATTGACTACTTTTTGATGTACATATTTCCCAAAAATTGAGGTAAATTAGATCAAGTCCAAGTATAGGAAGACCTTATATTAAAGTGTTTACGATATCTTACAAACCGTTTAACGTAAAACCCATTTTGAACCAATTTATCTCACAATCAGTCCCCGTAAGAGATAAATCAGACAAATTTGATGGTTAGGAGAAAATTCAGTTGGAGTGATTACGGTAACCACAGATATACAGTATAATGTGTTTCCCGATTTAAAGATGATACTGATTTTTTTCAGAGCAGATGACCAAAAATCTTTGTTTCAATGTTCTTCATAGCGATAACACCTAATAGATCATCACTTTTTGAGTTCGGAGTGAGGCTTAATTTCTGTATTCCCATCATTTCCTCAGATCAATCAGGAAGTTTTTTTTCGGGATCTTCATTGTTTCGTACCTATCATTTTCTTCCCGGTTTCGCCCTCGATTCTTCACGTAGCATCCTCTATCTCTCGAAGTTTCTCTGATTCATTCTTTTTCTGTTATTTTGTCTCACCAAATGCCATTTCAATTCCCCCCTCAAAACATTCCAAAGGTTCTCTTCTTCTTCTCCCGTCAGTTGGTTGAAAAAGTGGCCAACAAAGAAATTATAGCGAGAAACCAGAAATCATCTGACTCAGTTTTTGTTTCAATACTGGATAATTGATTCATACGGGTTTATGTACAAAGATATAAAATACGATAAAATGTATCAGAATATTTAATTGCACTTTGTCTTCTCTCCATGAACAATAATATCCAGAGTCACATAGGTCATATCGTACAGCTCTCCGATTTTTTCTTGTGGAATTTGGTACTCGGAAACGCGTTCACATCCCTGAAATATGATTTTTTTGTTTTTGGAATCTGGGATACAAACATGGAAGTGTATAATTCTGAATAAGTTATTCTTAAGAGTCTTCAGGTTCTGAATATTGTTAGACATAACAGTTTAGTCGCTTCTTTAAATCTTAAAGATGTTTTTTTCAAACAGAGAATAGACTAAACTAGACTACGAAAACTTTGTATTTCTATCAAAACTTACTGGTTGAGTGTTGCAATTATGATGAATACGGATGTATGGTTCGATTTTTCCAATCTCATCTTCCTCTCCGAACAATTCGAATTCTCCTTCCTTGTTAGTATGGATCTGGGTCAACTCGTCATTTGGGTCCACTGAAATTCGAAAAATTAATCTAATCCTTTACTCAAATCTAGAGCTTACAAGTGTCCTTATCAATCAGGATAACATGTGCATTGGCTACTCTTCTCTTATTACAAACGGCAATTCCCTTGACTGTCACATTTTGAAGTTTGGCAGAAACTTCGAAAGCAACCAAAAATAAAAGCAAAACGAATGCAAGACGAGACATAGCTGGAAGTTTTTGAACTTTTAGATGAAAAAAATTATTAAAAATTCGAGACTGGAAGTTTCAATCGCTTTCAATGCACTTATATCAGCGATGGGCGTGTCCCACCGGAAGGCATGTGATCGTTTTCATAAATAATCTCGAATACATCCATTCATTTAAAACAGGTGACAGAAATTGAAGGAAAAAACGGGGGAGGAATCGAAAAAAGATAAAAAGAAGGAATCGAAGAGCAAAAGTTTTCTGGAGGACCATCGTAAATATATAGAAATAGATCGGAGAGCAGATGACTCATTAAAAGAAGGGAAACTTCGATTTGTGAACTTCTCTAGGGAGAATGAAGATGATATTATAGAAATGGGTGAACATAAAAAAGATGCCGCAAAACCAGTATTAGAAGGCCCTTCACACTGTCAAGTTTGAGCTTATTTTTTATGGCTCCTTTGCAAGATATTAAAAATGTATCAGCTGATAAAATGCGTTCGATATTGTGATACTTAAACAATTTGTCAGTTGACAACTTTTTGGTATCTATTACAGACACTGAGATAAATTGGCTCAAAGTTATACGTTAGGGAGCCCTTCTAATACAGGTTTTACGGTAGATGTGTGAAAATTTTGAAACGCTTGTTTTTTGTTCCCGAAGATTCTAATTGTAGCATGAAAAAACAATTACCGTCATTGTACGCTTTCTCGCCAGCCCTATCTATCGTCAACGCTCTAATATAGTGTCCCAAACTGTCAACTTTGAACCCAATCATATATTTCCCTGTAAAATATATAAAAAAGTTATCAACTGCTAAAATGATTATCATAATATCAAAAACATTTCAGTTGACAACTCTTTGACATCTTTTGCAGGAAGTTAGACATATGTGCTCGAAGGTGGGATGCCTCCTATTTACGGTCAGTTGAACTATTGATTCAAATATTGACAGATTGAACAGTAATTCAGGAAGATAAGATCGTTTTTATTTTTTTTAATTTGAATTCTGACCACTTTATTTATTTTTTTTGACTTCAGATGGAACCTCACAATTTATTCTCTAGGAACCCATCAATTTTCAAATGAACCAAATTCATTTTCCACAAATTCAGGTGAACTTTTTTGATTTTCGATTCAATACACTGATACATGCACTTTGCTCATTTCGTAGTTTTTGACCGATTTCGACAAGATCTCAGATCTCATTAATTACCCATCAAATCTTTGTAGGATTGCGTGGTATCCAACCTCTCTGAGCTTCTCGTGCTCCCATAATCTCTAAAATGTGTAATGACACTTTAAAAATATCCAATTGAAAGTGGGACCAACTGTTAGGGAAAGTATTCGTTGTGTTTATAAACATTTCGGAAAAACTGTCACATGAGGGTCCCATGTGATAGAAACTGATTGAAGTTGAAGGATCAGTTGATCTCGGAAGACTCAGATACATTTTAACTGGAGGGAAAACGATTAAACTTTTAAATTATCGGGCTTCGGCATTTTAGGTGCATTTATGGAATGTTATTCTTTGATGATTTATAGTAATGGAACACTATTCATGTGAAGATAAACCGAATGGGTATATGTAATATAGACTTTTCTGAAAAAGGTTCAAATTGAGGCACGAGCATCTATCGATGGTTGTCTAAATCTTTGCAGGATGTTTTTAACTTTGATGACTGGTTGACCAACTTTTGTTGATTCTTTTCCAAACTCTTCCACCTCGGCTATCGGCTTGTAACTTTTAGACGGATCTTGAGCAGGTTCTGGTTGGTACCTGCTCTCAAAAACGGATGTTCAGCGGGCCATGGTATAGATTTTGGTCGGGAGTTGAAAGTTGATATACTAGTAGGTCGGGGGACGCCCAAGACCAATTAGTAATCTATATTTATTAGATCTCAGAACCTCGGAATCTCAAACAATACGGATCTCGAAACATACACATGGAAAACCTGAGCTCAAACTTGAATTTCAAAATCTCAGTTGTCGAGCATCGTAGTTTTAGAATTCCAGAACCAGTCACATTAAATTTATCGTACAAATTCTAAACTTTACAGGTTCTCATTCCCGGTGCCGGTACGATTGGATACAATCTTTCACGTGGAATTATGACTTGGGATGTCCGTCATATATCGTTCGTGGATAACTCATCAGTCAGCTACAGTAATCCAGTTCGACAAAGTTCGAAGATGCTCGCGAAGGACAGGGGAAAGCAGAAACAGCCGTAGACGCTCTTAAAGAATTTTCCGTCTTTCAAGCATTTGGATATCAGCTTAATGTACCGATGCTATACTATTAATGAGAACTATTTTCGCCAACTTGAAGATCTAAAATTCAGGCGTCACTGTGTCAAAAATTAATTCATTCCGACTCTACGGACCACCACTCTAGGGACTGAGAAAACATCTTTTGAACTCGAAATCCTGTTCCCCCACGAAAAGATGCCATTTTCCTGTAAAACTAAATCATTCTGAAATTGATTTCCTAAAATGTGCAATAGATAAAAAGATAATGAAAAAGCTGGGAAATGTTCATTATAAGAATGTTTAGATCAGATTAGTAGGTTCATCATCCTCTAACTTGATTATAGACTTTTGCCATGCCCGCATTTTTTGTTCGTTGTCGCAAGATTGTGGAATGCTTACGGGAACTCGTATAGTCATTCGACACATCGGTAATGGTGTTGCATTCAGAAGAACAATGGCTATAATTTCCCAAACTTTTCATGTTAGCAGACTTTTATCTTACAGGTATCTTCGAGTTCTGGAAAAAGAGATACAAGTTCCGGAGGCAGACGTCCACGAAGGTGAAATGGTACATCTGTATCTTTTGGACATATTGAAAAACTGAGATAATCTTCTGGCCGATCGTCTTCTTCGTCAAACATCGTTGAATTGAAACCCAGTTGAGAAGTGGAAGGCTCTGAAAAAACGAAGTATCAAAAATGATACTATCTTCATTTTTTACCAGAAAAGTCAAACAGAGAATCTTCTCCCTCAATCTTATTGGATCTTTGGTCGTTAAATATTGGTTGCTCAAACAAATTCAAACCCGTCTCACAATCGTCTATTTCCTCAACTTCTAAATTGCCCTCTTCTACTTGCTTCTCCTCTAAAGCGCTTGGAATTTCTTTGTGTTTGGTTTTCATAAGCTTCTCAGCCACTCTTCTAGGAATCGTTCTTTTTAATCGTCTCCAATGAAATTCAGAAACATGATCATCACTAGGATTTTCCAGATCACAGTAACCACATCTGAAAACTACTATTTCAAATAAAATACTGATAATAGAAACATACATTTTTATTTTCAAACATTCCAATGCATGTCGTGAATGCTCAACAGGTGATTGGCTCGTGTGGTCACAGTTTTTGCATTTCGCCGATCGGTAATGTAGTTTTTTGACATGTCGATCCAACTCAAAGAATTACAAATGAGAGACGAAACCTTATAACTTTCTCACTTCAACTCTTTGCTTGAAAAATGTTTCACATGGAACACAAATCAATGCAACTTTTTTGAGGCAAGCTGTTTGATGAGCTACAAGATCAGCTGGACGTGTAAAAGAAGCTCCACAGTGATCACACATCTGAAAATTCTAGTTTCCAGAGGAGATTAGTCGAAGTCAACTTGCCTTTTGTTTGCTCCTACATCTTATATGGTGCTGCCTTAGACTATCATTTCCACCCTCCATCACTTCTTGGCATCGCTTGCATCGATGCAGTTCGTGAACATTCTGGAGAAAGTTATTTAAAAAAAGACGACCTAGATAATATTAACCCTTCTGTGAAATTTCATTTCATAAGTCGTTTTGAAAAGTTTGCCGCATTTGTTACATGCAATCCATTCAACTTCCACTCCTTCTTCGTTAGCATGTTTTCTGGACAGGTGGCGAGTAAGATGTGCTTTTTGAACAAACTTCTCATCACAGAAGTCACAAGTATAGTTTCGAACATTGAGATGCGTCATTTGATGTCGTTGTAGATGAGACAGACGTGGAAATACCTTCAGCTTGAGTTGTTAGGTTTCGAGAGTGATTGAAAGCTACCTTCTCACACATACTACATTTCAGTGGTTCTGTTGATTGTACGGTTTCTTCTGACTTATTTGGATTGTTATGCATCCGAAGTTCATGCTTCGTCAGGTACCTGAATAAAATGAAGCTTTCTAGTTACTCTATGGATCGCGGTAGAATAGCAAGTCCTTACCGTTTCAAATCGAAACTTTTTCCGCAATCTTTACATTTGTGGCGCGTCATGTATACTGAACAATATGTACAGACTCGAAGATTAGTCTCGGAAGAAAAGTGGATCACCAGTACTTTCAAACTTTAGAATAACAAGAAAAAAGACATGGAACCCAATAAATGTTTCATTATACAAAAATAAAAGTCCCAGAAGAAATGTTACGGAAGAGGTGAGTATATTTTGGTTACTCTTCAGATTCACGTGTTCATACACTGGTGAAGCATCGGCAGCCCAACTGATGGCTGACAATTTTTCGAATCTTCTTCGAACCAGATTTGTTCGCAGTAGGAAAAATAAATGTGAGAAAATTATATTGCCCGAAAGAAGATACAAAGTAAAAATAAGGAACATGCAATCAATTATACAGGCAGATTTACATAAAATGATCAAACTGAAACAACCGACTCGTCATCGTCGAAGTCAATGTCAATAGCTTCAACAGACTCCTGAAGCTCATCTAGTCCGGTGACTTCTTCAAGATGCTTTGGTGAGTTCATGACATCACGTACAAACTTCCATCCATTCTTCTGGAACCTATCAGCAATCAAGTCTCCGCATGCAACACACTTCTCGAATCGCTTGACGCTTGGATGAATCTGAATTGACTATGAGTCAAAGTTCCCGTTGAAAAAAACACCTACTTGTTGGAATCTGTGAAGGAAACCACGAATTTGATGTGGTACCGCACCAAGAAGAGTTATGTTGTCATCGAGACTTGCAGGTGCTGCTAGTGGATCGGGGTGCTGGAGAATAGAAGCAAGCAACTCCACAGCGAACCCAGAAGCGATCATGGATAACCCAGAACGTGAAACCTGCAATTTAGAATAAGGAATCTATCTGTAAAAGTTTTCTTAACATACGGTGCACTGTTGATCCAATGTTCTATCCGATGTCGAGTTTCCTGGAGCGGTGACATCGCTGCAGAAGTAGCACGACAGTTGAGAATATGGCACAGCTTCCGAGTTGACATCTTCGGATAAACTGTCTTTTCTCAAGCCAATTCCGTGTCGAATTATGACATAAGTGTCAAATCCAATAGCCACACTAATCGCGATTTTCCTATGAATGGAAGCCATGACAGTTGGAAGCCACCGAGCTTCTCTGGAATCGAGAGCCAAGAATACGACATCATGATTTTTAATCAGATCTTCAAGTTGGCGAACATCTTTCTCCAATTGCTCTTCATCTTTCTCATCAATAGTATGTCCTGGCATCGGTACAGTAAGCTGATATCCGAATGCTTGAACAGATGGGAAGATTTCTTTAAGAGCGTCCACGGCTGTTTCTGCTTTTCCCCGTCGTTTGCGAGCATCTTCGAACTTTGAGAGACTTTGCCGAACTGGATTACTGTAGCTGACAAATGAGTTATCTACAAACGATATATGACGGACACCCCAAGCCATAATTCCACGTGCTAGATTGCATCCAATAGTACCGGCACCCAGAATGAGAACCTGTAAAGTTAAGAACTTGTAAAATAACTTCAAAAAATGTTTACTTTCAGCGTCGAGTATCTTTCCAGTTTCAAATCTGGATTCAATCTCCACTTGATCAGGCTCAAATTTAAGTTCACAGCTTCTTCCATCATGATCTTTGGATCGAACTGCTTGCTGAGATCTGCCGAATAATGTTGTTCCCATCCAGAACACTGTGGAACGACATTCTGAGCGACTGCATCCGCATTTGCTGGCCAGGAGTACTTGATTTCGATACTCCCGCTTGATCTCAAACTGATTACGTTACAATGGTCCCAAGAGGAATGCAGATATGCCACAGCTGCTACCACATTTTTAACCAAACGGCCAGCAGAGGAGGGGTTAGGAGATGGATCAGCCACTACAATCAGAACGTCGTCTGGATTAACTTGACTTTCGAGATGTGCAATTTCGAGCGGTTCTTGTGAAGATTTGGAGAACAAAAAAACTGGAGCAAGGGTTCGTTTGTAGTACGTAAGAAGACTGGACTCATCTGTAGAGAGCGAAGGAATCTGGAACAAGAATATAACATTAACAATTAAAAAACGGAGCCATGCCTCTTGCTCTGGATTTTTTGGATACTTCAACGATGGAATAAAAGTCTTATAGATGTAATGAAACTTTTTCAGATCAGCAAACGCGATGATCGTGAATGACGAGAGAAGATGAGGAGTTTGAAGCCAGGTTTTGGTAGTGATAACGTCCCAAATCTGTGAAAAACTGGAAATTGAAAACACTGCGTTGTTTAACCGTATTCACCTTGGTTGCTTCTGTTTTCATGAGTTCTTCAAGACTTTTGGTGGTTGCAGCTGCTTTAAAACTCTCCCGAGTGTTGTACAAAATGAGGTTTCCGGAAATCGACACTTCATTCGGATTGCCGTTTGATGGTTTGAAACTGTCATGGCTCAGCGAGAGCCTGCAATGATCGCTGTTCCGTTCACCTGAATTCGTCAGAATTTTTTTTCCGTCATAACTAATACTCTTACAAAGTGACAATTGACTGAATATTGGTTTAGGAGTCTCATCAAGTTTCCACTCATGGAGCTTTCTCTTGTTAACTTCTCTCCAGAATGGCGTATCTAAATACGTTTTGAATGATACAAACGTCGCCATTCTCAAGGATTCTGAAAAAAGCGAAACAGTCAAAATGTTGAAACTTTTCAGAACTCTTCAGTAATTTATTCAGGATTCACAAACCACCAATCGAGAAAGAAACGAAATACGAATGCGTGCATGGTGGATTGTAAAACATAATTTTTTCAATTTCTCGAAAAGAATTAAAGGAAGAGTTTAAAGGAGAACCAATGGGAGAGAAATAGTTTAAAGGGGATGAGAAGAGAAAATGGGAGGGGATCAATCTACACCGTTCGATTTACTTTTGAATTATAAGGAGGGAAATCAAGACGAACATATATTTTATACCGTCATCGAGACGACGACAGAAAATAATATGAAAGTGGGTATTGTTGAATGAGAGTAATGTGTGGAGACAGACACAATTAATAAAAACACAATTTATAGTACAAAAGAGCAATCGCCGGGTTTAGGTGTTGATTGAATGAAAAATGGGATGGGTTGGAGATGAGAGACAGGGAAGAGAGGGAGAAAGAAAACATGTATTGATTGGTTGCGTTCATCTGGAGTGAATCACGTCAGCCTTCTCACATGGCGTACTTCTGTGTCCATTCTCTGGCCAACTGGTTGTACCTGTAAACGTTTAGAATTATCAAAGAGTTAGTGAAAATTGATCTTACCTTTCACGGTCTGTCTTGTAGATACGTGCAATCTCTGGCACGAGCGGATCATCCGGATTTGGATCGCAGAGCAGAGAGCAGATCGAAAGCAGAACTGCAAAACACATTATGAGTTATACCTAACACAATCTGGATATTAGTTCTTACCTTTCGAGATGGTCAGAGCTGGAGACCACTGTGAACGGAGAATGTCGAGACAAATGCTTCCGTTTGAGTTAATGTTTGGATGGTAGATACGAGTAGTGAAGGCAACCTAAGAAACTCAATATGATATGCGAGATAACTGACAAAATCTTACCTTTGGTGGCTTGAATGGATAGTCTGTTGGGAAGTGGATAGTGAGGAAGAAGACGCCTCCCTGGTATGGAGACTCTGGTGGTCCCATGATTGTAGCTTGCCAATGGAACAAATCATCACCGACTGGACCAGCGGAGCATTGTGCGGGTGGATCACGACCAAGATCTTGCAGTTCCTGAAATTTCAGACCTTACGGAAATATAGGAAGAAAACGCTAAAATACCTTCTGGATTCTTTTGAGAGCCATATCGGTGTGTTGATTTGTTGATTGACCCGGCTACACCCGGAGTACACTGCAATTAATAAGGAATGAAAAATTAGGATCTTTGGTTTCGAAAGTTATAAAGTGGTTATCAATTGAAGTGAGAAGAAAAAACTATTCGATTGGGAAGGATGATGAAAACACCAGCTGGCCCCGCGCGGAGAGAAAATCGATTCGAATGGGCGGTGGAATTGCACTCGTTTTGTACTCATAGAAAAACGGATACGAACTTTTTCGAAACTCTCATGCGAAAAACAGTAATTCAAAGAGAATTCTTCACATAAACTTAGAGGCAAATAAGAAATATTCCTATCTCTCCACTAAAGAGCGCGAAGGGAAGAGTTTCGAAATCAATAGAATTTTCTAGAACATTTTTTTTTATTCTTTGGCACTTCGTTGCATTCAAGCTAATGATTTTGTCTAGCAAAGATATCGAGTTTGAGTGTTTTAATAATACTTCAATTATCGGATAATTAGATTTTTAAACAAGTTAGCAGTAATTTTTCAAGATTTAGCGATACTTATGAGACTTCGAAGCTTGTTATCTCTACCTAGAGATTCCATTACGACACGGAATTTCAGATAAATGCTCTGAAATCGACTAAAGCCACGCGACTTGTCGCCTCACGAGATGGTGAGGAAGCAAGAAATGGCCACAGGACGCAAGTGAGGCTGTGTGCTGTCTATGAGTGAAAGTGAGCGTTTCGATGGAGCGAATAGGCGCAGAGACGCGAGTATGAAAAGTACTACTTCAAAACGAGGAGGCGCCAGACAGCGATCGATACACAGCGCCGAGGGTCTTGAGACGACCGCCACACTCCCTGAACTGGCACGGCCTATAGGGACGAAGGGTAGGGAAGTGAATAGAGATAAGAACATTGAAGAGAAGCGCAGAATAGTAGACACCTAATGACACAGCTAAAGGGAAGGAGATTCAGATAATCATGTGATTCAAATGATTCAATTCTGTGTACGCGAGGGCACGCACTTTCGTCATGAAAAGTGCGGTCCGTCTGAAATGTGAACTGAGAATAAGGAACGATAGGACATAGGAACTTTTACATCATTATCGTTCATTCCGAGACGGAAGACTAGTTAAACTGGCTAGCAGATGACATATAACGAAGTGGATTAGAAATCGATAGAATGAGAACTAGATTAAAACCCAAAAGTGCCCAGAAATTGTCGTGAAACTCAAAGAAAAACGCTGAAACACACAGGAGTGTGAAAATGTCGAAATTTGTCTGAATTTGAGAAAAACGGAGAACAGCACAGAACATTTTGTGTTCGCAGAGAGTTGAAGAGAACAGCGACCAATGCGAAGTCGCCGACTTTTCGGAAAATTACGTGGCTAGAAATTGCCGCGTTCAAATTGGCGCGGTGACTACGATGGCTTGTCGTTTCGAGACCCTTGCTTTTTTGAAGACCGAGAGAAGGAAGCATTTTATTAAGAATTATTGTATTTCCAGAAAAAAAGAAGCAAGAAAGGGCATATCATGGGTTTGGTAAAAACAACCGGTGAATTGTCACCCAGAGAAAAAATGAAACGGGAAAACTCCAATATTAGACCGCATATCCGTTCAGCCGTGCCGAGTCTCGAAGCTCTGAAAGTTGTCATGGTGATGTAAAACGCGGATTAAGCACTCTGGCAACGAGAGCCAAAAGAGCAGAAAAACTAACTCAGAATTGCGTGATGAATCTTTTTGCGAGCACCAATTGTCGACACTCCAATGTCCTTCAAGTTCTGCTCATCGAGCAGCAAGAATGCGTGCATGTCGATCTAAAAAGTTCACCTCTTTCTCAAAAAATCAGAAAATGATCCTACTTCCTGGTCTCTTAACTGAATCATGTATTCACTACACCCGAGTTGAGCAAGTACCATTGAAGGATCAGTGAAATAGTTTATATCCCATTGGAGGTCATATGGAAGCGAGTTCGAGTCAAACACCGAAGTGGATGCAGAAAATACTGAAAATGAAAAAAAAAACATTTTTTAATTGATGTTGAGTAGTTTACCATTTCTCGATGGCTGCTCGAAAACTCTCGACATCCCATAATTGGTTGATGAAGCTGAGAAATCTGAAAGCTCTTCATCTTCCTCGCGAACACTACAAAGTCCTCGTTGTGAGTGATTCATAAGAAGAGAAGAGTTGGTCGTTGTAGACGACTGAAAACAAATGGCATGAGAGCTTTCATCAGTTTAAAAACGAAACGGACCTCGTTAGCTGATAAATCCATCATGCCTTTGAGCAAATCAGCTGGGAGGGAAGAACTGAACCCATAACCAGACCATAAGTCAGTTGGATATCTTGGGCTGGATAGAACGGTATCATCGAAAATTGCTTGTGTTGCTTTCATCAGCATTTCTCCTCGATCAGGTTTTGGTTTCTTTTTCCAAATATCACTGAAAAAAAACGTTTCAGATTTAAAGAATAACTTTTTTCCTTACCTATTTTTGCTGATATCTTTCGCTCCTTTCAGAATAGAAGCAGCTAATGGAGATTCATCAGGATCTGGTGATCTTGGAGATTCTATAGGTGGCGTTAAGAATACGCGTACTCCAGAAGCCAATTCAGTTTGAAGTGGTATCAGTGTGGCTGGTCCCGTAACTGAATTTCAGGAAATATAGATGAATATCAATATTAATTTTACCATTCATGACTGGACTTGGATCGTAATCATCTGGAGAAGAATAGGTTGTTGGTGGAAGTGCAAGAAGCAGTTCACGAGATTGGAGAACTTCTGCTATCTTCGATTCTGTGGATTTCATAGTAATCGTCTGGAAACGAGCTTTTATTATTGAATTTTAAAAGGATCAAACCATAATATCTCCATTCTTTCTTTTACATCCGATTTGTAGTCCTCTTTCTTGTTCCAATTGTTGTATTGGATAGTGGATATCCATCACATTGCAATCAAATTGAACTATCACATTTGCCAGACCCTGTGAACGTAATTTAGACGAAAATTTTACCAAAAAATCGCCTACAACTAATAATTTTCGAACTTTTAGTACTCCTGCAGGTGATCCAACTATTGATATAGTATGCGTCTCGGGGAATGTTTGAATAGTCACATTGTTCTTATTACATACTTCGCGAATTCTGAAAATGTTTCCGAATTTGACGATAATATGACTTATCCTATACCTCTGCCGATGTTCATCCGAATTTTCTAATTGATAATTTAATTCTTCACGAGCTAACACATTAGTGGAAATGTTCACATACTCTTCGGTCTGAAAAAGGATTACTGTATCTATAAAGCATCTAGCCTGCTTACCAAAAGGAAATGGTGTAAAACTAAACGAATTGCAAATAGAACACTAGAATCTTGACTTCCACTCATTTTAATGGCTAAACTATAAATATTCTGTTCAACAGAAACTTCCAAATCCATCTGAGACATGAGTGGTCGTAGATCCGGTTGACCAAGATTGTACCAAGGAAGTTTCATGTATACTGTTAAAGGACACATCGCCTGAAAAAACTTCTTTTGGAATGCAATAATTCGGAAGAGTCTTCAAACTCTTAAGTGTTTCAATGCTTCATAAACGTTCATTGGTGTTCCAGATATTGATACTTGATCGCTTTTATTGGATTCCCTGAACATAACAATTAAATGTGAGTAGAAATTTGTAATAACTCACGAATACTTGTTAGAATCTGGAAAATGAATATGACACGATGTGATCTTCATCACCTTCTGTATTCCTCTTCCACCTTTTCCAATAATATGTGAATGAAGTGAGTGATGAAGTTCCATTTTCAGACCGATTCTTTCTTTCTGAAAATCTTACTATGGAAACTTTTCTGTGTCTGTATTTGTCTGTCCCAGACTTTCACTTAAATATCTCAAAAAGACACGGGAGTCCGCTGGTGGTGTACGGAATGTAGTCATGGACTACCGAGCACTTCATTTCCACGGTGTCCTAGTAAGGACCATATAGGGTTGAGAATTGAAATTTTCCAATTTATGCTCAAACACCCTAAAACTTCATGAAATTCAGTAGAAAAGTTTTAAGACCTATCCATGTGCTGCCTACGATGAATTGAGTAGAAAATTTCAAAGCTAAAAAACTTTGGATTATTTGTTTTTTTTTTCGAGAGTCATTTAAATTTCGATCACATGGACTACTGCTTGGAAATGTGTGTCAGTAAGCGGAAGCCAGAAGGTTGAGTTCCAAGCAGGGAGCATAAACCGACTGGTGAAGTCATACGTGAACTTGTGCCTGCTCAAATGCTCTGATTTTCAATTTGAATCAGAATACGTTTCGAATCCATCGAATCATCAAAAACCTTCCTTCAATCTTATTCCTATTGATATTTTTCTCGGTCTTTTTCAAATCGTCATCAAAAATCTAAATGGCTAGTTTTTTAAAACTCCTTGAATATCTAAATATCATAACTTTAGACGGACCGTCTGTACATGGAGCATCAAGCAGGTGCACAAGCTGTGCTACCACCTGGTACAGTATGCGATACATTCGTACTCCAGAACATGTTGAGCGTCGGCGGATTCGGTCAGATTTTCGAAGCTACCGTCAAAGGGAATCCTAGAGAAAGAAGTGTGGTGAAAGTGGAAGCACAATCGGCAATGGTAAGAACTTTAGGTTTTTCCACAGATCCATGATGTTTCCCTTTTCAGTTTCAACTTCTATTCAACGAGTGTGCGTGCCTCAAGAGTCTAAATGCTGCTTATAATCCCAACAACTATCTGGAGTCAACACCGTTTCTTCGATTTCATGGATACGGTACCATTGATGGTTTCCGATGGCTGGCAATGGAAAAATGTGGAGACAATTTGAGTGATCTGAGAAAAGCGACACCTTTGAATCGATTCAGGTATTCTGGGAAACCAAAAAAATCAAATAGTTCAAATTCAGTGTTCCAACATCACTGTTCATCTTGTCGAAATTCATTGAAGCTCTTCAAATGATGCACAGTATTGGATGGCTTCATCGTGACGTAAAACCAGCGAATGTGTGCATCGGATTGCACTCACCACGTCATCTGTATTTGTTGGATTTTGGAATGAGCAGAATTTATGTGGAGAAGGACGGGACTTTGAAGCCAAGACGAGTCACTGCTCCATTCCGAGGAACACTTCGCTACGTTTCTGTTAATATTCATCGTAGACAGGATGCAAGCAGGTGGGATGACATTTGGAGTGCATTCTACATCGCCACGGAAAACATGGTTGGGTATTTGCCATGGCGTCGGATGGGAGATACAAAGAAAGTGGAAGAGACCAAGGTGAGAATCACATAAAAATTAATTCCAAAAAATTATTATTTTTAGGTAGTATCTGATCTGGCTCGCCTCAAGTACGGATCAGAAGCAGCTAGACCAAATAGTATGCATGTCATCGAAAACTATTTGAATATGTCTCAACTCGATCCATCCTATTTCTACCAAGTTCCTCCTTATGAGCATATGCGTCGAGAAATTGTAGGTTACAATTTTATATCAGTGATAACATTAAATTTTTAGGACACTGATCTTCGTCTTCGTGGCTACTCAATGTCATCTGTACTTCTTGATTGGATGACTGTCCAGTATGCACCAACTCATCAGTATCACATGAATTCGTATTTCCCTCAAAATCGTATGAGAACCCCACAAAAAGTTCACAAACGGATGGAAAGAGAATACGAAAGATCTGTGTGCTTTTACTAACTTTTAAAACTGTGCCTTCCAATAAAAGTTTTGCTTCTGAATCAAATCCTGTATTGTTCTTTTTTTTTTCGAGAAAACGAATCCGAAACTAATTTTTTTTCTCGGAATCCGGAATCCGGAATAAAATAACTTTCTTGAGGTCTGGTAATCCGGACATCCCTGATAAAAACGATTCCACTCACTTTTATCTGCAAACTGTTCAGAATCAGAGTTCGTGCTGATTCAATTTGTTCAATAGATCCAATCACTTTGACGTATGGATCCTTTTTAGTTTTAGCTCCAATTTTCAGTTGAGATGGCCAAATAACTTCTGCGTTTGAATAGGTCATCACATTGGCAAAGAAGGATTCGGCAGTTGGAAGTTGTTGAGATGAGTTGTCGATTCGACCTATCAAAAAAATAAATGTTAAATCAAAATTTCAACAATTTATCACCTGTTATCATTGACTCCAATTTCCGTCGATCGACTTGAATCTTCTGTTCAAATCTCCCATCTGGTAGTTGGGTTACTGTATCTTCCCGAAGCATTTCACTAGAAACTATCTAAACACAAAAGAATAAAAATCAAAGAATAGTGATTTTTGAAGATGTGATAGGAACTAGAAAACAATATTTATGTCAGATGAAAAATTGTGTAAAAAAATAAAAATGAAAACTCGATCAATATTTGATGATAATCACGAAGAAGATGATGACCGATGAGGGTGGTCGTTAGAGAGTGTGTGTCACATACAAAAAAACTGATTCATCGACAACCGACGACGTCTTCTAGGTATCTTTCATTCTTTTGACTTCTTCAACAAAAACAATCATCGCCTCTTTTTTTTGCAGTTCCGTGTCATCGAGAAATCAAGTGGGGATGTGATAAGACGATAAGAGATGTAGAGAAGACAGTCTATGACCTCTTCTGTCTCTTTTTCAAGAAGGTGTCATAAATCAGAGTGTTTAACGGTTTCGGGTGGAGGATTTCCTTCAAAAATCAGTCGTTACATTTGACATGATTTTAATGATCTGAATCATCATGAGAACAAGCAAAATAAGAAGAACAGTTTTATAAGATTCACCGGGGAAAATATAAAAAAATAAATAAAAGATTCAGATTTCCTTGAACATCAAATTGACTCGATCCGTTCCATCATCACAGATCAACATTGGTTTTCCTGTTTCCGGATCAACTTTTGTAAAGAGAAGAGTAGTGGCAAGGGTCTGATAAAGAAAAACAAAGAATATATTTATGCAATTGCGCCCGAACCGTATATCCTCGTTTATTGAGAAGAGTTTGATTTGCCAGAGACGATGCTTCCGTAGCGATTCCAGTAGCTCCAAGGCTCTCCAGAAATTCCTTGTTCTCGGACCAGTTCAGAAAATTGAAGGCTAATCCTTTTCTTCTGTGATTCACACTCACTGAAGAGATTTCACTAAAAATTAGATACATTAAGAACATAATCAGTACTGGACTAAATATCTTTTTTTAAATTTTAAATGCGAAATTGTCAACTTTGCAGTTCTGAACTTTTCCGCCAAACTTCAATCCGATCAGATATTTTGTTTGAAATCAATGTCAAGATTAAGAATCTTATGAGATTGGTGCTACTCTAAAACCGATTCTCGGGCGTTGCCAACAGATTCCGGACTATTTAACTACGAAAGCCGACAAAACTCTACCAACTTGATAAAACCCCGGCCTTTTCTCGGTGCTAACCAAAGATATAAAAAAAGTTGTCAACTGATAAATTGCTTATCATAGTATCAGAATTGTTTTGTCAGTTGAAACTTTTTATATTTCTTGCATTGGAATTAATACAATTGCACTGGACAGTGTGAGGGGCCCTTCTATTATATTTTTACGGAATCAAAATTGACCATTTTCTAGCGGAACGGTAACAATGCAATATATTTTTGCCCGGTTTTGTAATCTAAAACCGGAAGTTCAAAGGAACTTACAAATGCAACACAACGTCTTGGTCCGGTCTGAGGCTCCAGAAGCTTTCATGCAGTTCGTTCAGAATCTCTCCAACCATTGCCACTTCTTTTCGAACAGTACAAAACTCAAAATCTTTGTCGTCGTCATTTTCAAGACTATTATTCAACGATTCATCTTTTCTCCAAACGGAATTCAACATGCATCCGACGATTTCATGTGTGTCTGAATGTAGAAGGAAAAAAATATTTCGGTGTAGAAAGAAAACATTTCCTCCTCTTACCCTGAGTTTTGGCTAGAATCGACGATTCTGTTTTGAGTGCTCTGCCAAGTGCTCCGTTTAAACATTTCTCAATCTCTTCACAAGAAATTTTAGATGCCTAAAAATCATTAAACTCATAAATTTCATGTTTTTAACTCACTCGATTTAAAGGTTCATCGACTCTGAAATTATCCAGTAGAAATTTGAGCATATCCGGCTTCTGCTCATTTTTGAGCACTTCGAAGTAGTATCTGTCAGTGGGAGGTGGCAGTTTGTGTGACATTTCTTTGTGTTGTTGAATGTGAAAAAAAGAAGAAGAGACGAGTCAGCTGGAAGAAGAAAAGAAAAGCATTCTCCTAATCTTGTCTGAGTTAAACTAATCAGAACGAGTGAATAAAAAAAAAAAAGAAAAAGAGGACAAATGTAAATGAGAAATCTATGTGTAGAGCTTCCTCTCTCTCTCTCTCTCTCTCTCTCTTCTTTTGTTTTGATCTGGATCAAGCTGCCAGTTCCAGTGTCACGAGTGTCTGCGTATCTCCAGAATACATGCACTTCCGTTTCTAATCATTATAATGACAGGATGTGAGGGTGGATTTGAGAAGGAGTTGGTGGAGGAAATGAGTGAAAATGGAGAAGAATGAAGTAGATGACAGCTACAGGAAGAGAAGTCTAAAGATCTTTTGTTCATGAAAAGAACATCGCTCATAAAATATATGTTGTCATGTGTTAGTTTTTTGATGGTTCAAATAAAAAAAAAGTAAAGAGACCATGAACCAGAAAACTATAGTTAGGAACTAAATTTTATTGGAACATATAAGCCTTGAGTTTCTTTTCAAAGTTTGAATATTTCTTTTGCGTTTAAAGGGTTACTGCATCTTTCTGAAACTCATCAATAAAAACATACTAATTGGTTTACACCCTTCCCGGGATGAACCTTCTGGCCTCCGTTTACAGCACCCGTAGCTTATAAAGAGGTTCCGTCATTTTTACAGAGGTTATTTATTGCAGTATTTATATTCGGAAATCTCAGAATTAGAAATTTAGAGTCTCAGAAAACACTAATTCGGAAACTCATAAATTTGGTGATTTCGGATTCGGAACGTCAGACAGAAGGAAATCGAGAAATCTGAAAAGGAAAACATTTGGAAATTCACAGACTGTAAAAAATCGGCATTTCGGAAACTCTTAAAATTTAAACCTCAGAGTTCCAACTATCAATTTTTTCTGAATTTTTGAATACCTGAATTTCCAAATTTTTAAGTTTTTGAGTCATCTAACTTTCGAATTTCTGAAATTCTAAGTATCTCAAATTCTGGAGTTCAGAAATTCCGATTTTCGGAATTTTGCAGAATTAGAATTAAAGATGCTAAAAAGTGGGGAATTGAGTTCAAAATAAATATTTAGTTTCGAAATTTCCGTAATTAGAAAACTATAAAACTTTCAAATTTCAAAATTGATTCCTGAATATACAAATTTAGGAGTTTTTTTTAATACCCAAGTTTTGAAAGCAAAGAAATATATAGCGAACGATTCAACGAAACTGAATTTTTTTATTGTTCATAGAGGAGTTTTTTTCTTATCTAATTGATAAACTCTAATTTGATATCAATTGAAAAATGATTGAATATTATGTTCAGATGACAAATTTTCTTTGTTGAACAAATGAAAATATAATATTTTTTCTCGCTTTTCAGAATTGTATTTCCATCTGACATTCTGACTCTCTTTCTCTCGTTTAAAGGTGGTGTACGGTGAAATTTTTATTGCATCAAAATGTGCAGAAATGCATGTAGATTGACTTAAAAATAAAGAAAAAATTCAAAAAAATTCCTTCATCGAGAAAAACGCTGAAAGCCTTTAGGGACGAGGTTTTTTCTAGGCCGCCCGGTGAGTAAAAGCGCGCAAATTCAAACTTTTAAAATTTTTTCGCTCGTTTTCACTTTTTTTTCGGTTTTTTCAAGAGTTTTCTAGGTTTTTGTCAATTTTTCTTCCAGATACATCGGAAAATTTGAAAAAAACAGTGAAAACGAGCGAAAAAATTTTAAAAGTTTGAATTCGCGCGCTTTTACTCACCGGGCGGCCTAGAAAAAACCTCGACCCTAAGGGCTTTAAGAGTATTTTTCGATGCGTTTTTCTAGATGAAGGATTTTTTTTGAATTTTAATTTTTTTTTCTTCATTTTTTTTCTTTATTTTTAAATTGTTTTTTCTTTATTTTTATGTCAATCTACATGCATTTCTGCACATTTTGATGCAAAAAATTTCACCGTACACCACCTTTAAACACATGTCATATTGGTTTTCAGGAAGAACAAATAAAAAAGAAATTACATAAAACACCAAACAATAGTCAAGGATTGTTAATATTTCTTCATTGAAGCAATTTAATTGAACTCTTTGAATACCAAATTGACTCGATCTGTTCCATCCTCACAAACCAATATTTGATTTCTATTCGAATCCAATCGAGATGCAAGCAACGTGGCAGCCACTGTTTCATATCCTCTCTTACTCAACAGAATTTGATTTGCAAGAGATGAAGCTTCAGCTACGATTCCACTCGCATCCACTGACTGAAAATAAGAATTTGTTGGCCAAATAAGGTGAATATTTCACCTTCAACAGAGCTTGATTCTCAGTCCAATTCATAAATATGGAAGCTAATCCCTGTCGCTGATGGCTTTTATTAACTGATGATATTTCAAAGTGTAAAACTGTATGGTGATTATGTCTCAATTTCCAGAAGGACTCGTGAAGTTCATTCAATATTTCTCCAATTGTCACGACACCTTTCCTATCACCACCAAATTGAAAATCCTGAAAACAAAACGTTTTTATTTCCTATTTCTTTCCCACTCACCTCTTCTATATCTTCATTCTTTTTAGCATCACCTCTTCTCCACACTGAATTCAACATGCATCCCACAACTTGATCATTTCTTTTCTCTCTTGCCAAAATGGAAACTTCGTTTTTCAAAACTCTTTGGAGAACTCCATCAAAACAGGCTTTGATATCAGACTCTGTCATTCCAGCAGCCTATTATAAAATCCAGATTTTCCAAAGAAATGTATTGTTAGACGCCTACCTTGTTCAATGGCTCTTCCACTCGGAAATTATTGTTCAGAAATTCAAAAACTTCATCTCGATTTGATTTCTTAACAGTGTCAAAGTAATATTTTTCAGTGGTTGTGGGTAACAAAACACTGAATCTGAAAGAGTATTATTAAGAATTAGGTCTAGAATTCCTATGACTTACTTTCTTCTGAACGTGATAAACAGACGAGATACCTGCATGACTCAATGAAACAAAATAGAAAAACCTTTTATCAGACGAGACTTAGAGAAACGTGAAGAGACACTTCAAGAGTACAAAAAGTTCAAACAATCAATCAAGGAGACAAGAGAGTGTCAAGAGCAGAACGAAAGAAAGAAGAAGAAAATATGGTTGAAAAAATGAAAATTATGATTGTAAAAACATGCGGATAACTATTTTCTGGCAAAATATTCGGAGCATGCCATAATTTTGGGGTCATTGGGGGTACAAAGCAGTTTAGGGGTTCAAAATTCGCAATTGGAAGGTACGAAATTCTTGAAAAAACATTAGAAATTTTTAGAATTTTGTACCCCTGAATCACATTGTACTCCTTTGTAAGCTTCGAACTACCGTGAACTTGTATTAGAAGGGCCCCTCTACTAGAAGTGCTCTTCTCATCTGATCCCACGAAAAGTACAAGTCCACCCTCTAATTGAAGGGCGCCTCTAGAAAGACAACCTCTTCTAAAGCAGGTTTTACGGTATTTGCCCTATTTTGTGTTACCCAAATTAAGAGTTTTGAGGAGAGTTGATGTCATTCTGGTTCTCCAATTGGTGGGAAACAGCAGCACTTGGGACAACTTTTGCTCTACAGCAAAAGGAATCTGAAACTCTATTTCAGGTTTTTTTCAATAAAATTTCATCTCACTTAAAACTGCATTCCGATAGTTTTTGATTATAACAATTGTTGGAAGAGGATCAAATGCCGGATACATGCTTATTGTGATCGAAGCAATTCCACAAATGGTTCCCATTCCGTGACCCATAAATGCAAAAGAATAGATAATTGTAACAGGAATATGCATCAGAACAATTGGAATCATAGTTTGAACAACTAAAGCATAGAACAGTTCAGTCTGTAGGGATTTATTTCTGGTAGACATATGAGATGCCAAATCGTTGATTTTTTGGTATATTTTGACTCCGAAAAACAAGGCAGTAAAAATAGAAGAACTCTGGAAATGAGTAGATGAAAAACAGGAATTGATAGATCTGCCTACAATTATAAAACAGTTGACGAGAACTCCAATAATTTGCTCGTAAACTATAAAAAACTCTCCATTCTTGTTTCTGCCATAAAAATGTAATCCAAAATAGACAAGTTCGTTAAGGGAAAGACCATAATTATCCATTACATCTTGCTTCACAAATTCGTTTGTATATTCTGTGGGTGCACATGGAAAGTAGCTGCCAAGACCCCAAATTATTCCATAGAAAATGGGAAAAGATAACCATAATACAATCTTCCAGGTATAAAAAGTTCCAAGAAGAGGATGTCTGGAAAGTTGTCGTAAGATTTACGCTTATTTGGTTTTTACCCGCTGGCAACCAAGAATCTATAAATGAAATGAATTCCAAATATGGCCATTGATGTTCCGAAAAAGCCACTGTAAACGCCTACAAGTCTCGAAATTGACCGTGTAAAGCCTCTTCTATTACAGGTTTCACGGTATTCTGAGATTTTTTGAACAATTTCCAAAAGAAATTCATCAAAACATGATAATTATTGTCCCATACTTTATGTAGCTTGTCCCGTAACATCACAGTTTTCAAAACTTACAAAGAAAAATATAAGAAACAGCTTTTCCAAAGAATGACTCATTCAAATTGACGATAACGATTAAAGCAGGTCCGTATGAGTAAAAAATCTAAAATCTCTCTTATTTCCCTATATACGGAAAATTTTCAAACCGGAGAAACAAGAAAATCTGTCACAGAATAAAGAATTTCAAAAACAGATATAAAGGTCATAAGATATTTGTATGGTCCCAGTTTGCTTGGAGATTTCTTGATGATAATATAAATTAGTATAGAATTTATCAGAATTGATATTGATTCTGACACGTGTTGCACAGCTTGTTGAATCACTTTCGATTGTTGGGTGTAGGAGGAATTCATCAGGAAACTTTATAAAAACCGTTTGTTCAGAATGAAAAAGTATAATGAAGAGAAGAGAAGGAAGTATAGCTATATCTCAATTCAAAAATATTTTCATATCCATCACGAGAAATGAAATCTCGGGCGGATAAAAGTGTAGACATGAGCATGATAAACAAAGTAAGAAGAAGTACGAGAAACGTGCTCAAGTCGGCTGTTCTGATAATTATAGGTTACTAATTGAGGGAGTGTTATGAAGATCAAACGAATTTTTTTCAAGCTTCAGATTTTCTGGATTGTGATTGATAGTTAGTAATTTCTTCAACCAACAATACTGTAAAAGCTGTAATAGAAAGGCCCCACACTGTCAATTTTAAGCTTAATCATCTCAATTCCTATGCAAGATATCAATTATGTGTCAACTGACAAAACACGCCTGATATTATGATAACAATCTACAAGTCGACAATTTTTCTATATCTCTCACACGAATCGAGAAAAATTGGCTTAGAGTTAAAAGTTACAGGCTCTTCTATTTCAGGTACTACGGTAATTAGATTCTCAGAAACGTTGTGAAACTGCTTTCTGAATCACTTTTATAATTATTTTTAAATGATAACCAATTTATTTATTATACTTTCAATCAAAAACAACAGTTCACAATCATTTAGTTCTTTCTGCGACGTGGATGTTGATGACGGTCGTGACCAGTGATCAGACGGGAAATGTAATACAGAACAGCCGGACCCTGAATACCGAGAAACAGTCACAATTCAGTATTAGACTCAGAAACTCACATTTGGATATTTCTTTCTCAAGGCAGAAACGGCAGCCTCCTGTTGAGCAACAGTCTGATCTTTGTTATCGAAAATCTTGATCAATTCATTGTGGACCTCAAGAAGACTCTTGATAACTTCTGGTCTCTGTTTTTTGACGATTTCTTGGTTGTCAGCCTTCAGTTTCATGTCGTCTTTGATGGCTTGCTGAAACAAATAATAATTTATTTGGGGATTGATATCTGGTATCCAAAAATAAGTATGTATTTTTAGATTCTTTTAAAAGTCACTTATCAGATTTTTCTATAGTATTAGAAAAAAGCTAATTAGGTCTACTGGGACTTACCGCAAATCCATGCTTCTCGGCGAAAGCGAGTCTCTGTTCCTCTTGTTGCTTGATGGTCAGTTGTTGATTTCCGAAGATCTTATAGTATTCCTGTTTCTCCTCTTTAGTCAAATTTTTCAAATAAGATGGCCCAAATAGGAAATGTCCACCACCATTTGGTGGTCCATTTTTCTTTTCGGCATCTTTTTGGCATAATGCAAATGATGATAATGCAACGATGAGAAAGAAAAGAGAAGTGTTGAACGACATGATGGTTACACAACAATTTCTTTCCGTTTCGATTCGTTTCTTTTATATGAAAACGGTAGAAAAACTTTATGAGGCCCCTGCTTCGAGTTGCAGCGAACATTTATTATAGAACTGTGTTGCGGGGACATACATCTTTCATTTCGGCACATCATTTTGCGGTCGAAGATCTCTTCCAAGCGTCAATGTGATTTGTGCCCGAAGGAAAAAAACCGAGTTTTAGGTGTTGATAGACTTCCTTCTCACCCTGTAGGAAAACGATTATGGAATAATAAGAAAAGATTTGATTAAAGGAATACGGCTCGAAGTTTCAGTACAAAAACCATTTGTTTCAGCATATGCACAGTTTAAAAACTTTTATTTATCACAGGCTTTGCCGAAAAACTGCTAGTTGACAGACGAAGGAGAAGCGACGGGTCGTCGGCGGACCGTTAACGGATAATCGGAACCCCTTGGAAGCTTGACTTCAAGGTTTTGATTGGAAATCAGTTAGAAAAATATTTTACGCATTCACTAGATTATAGAATAATGATAGAAGCTAATTTTTTCACATGGGACCACCGCAAAAAATAGGTTGCGGAATGAATTCTCAATGACAGCCAAAGGGCGCTAACTAGTCGATTCTGGGAATCTATAAAATTCATTATTATAAACATTTTTACAAAAACTAAAATCCTAGGCTCGGCTGGAAACTTTTTGGATACCGCAACTTTTTTCTGGAAAATGTAATTTATGAATTTTTATTACCCCCAACAACTCTCTGATATTTCTCACGTTTAATAGCGGATATTTTTCCATCTCACAGTATCTGATGTGAGTTCGTGATCTTTTAGACTTGATTGAGAATGCTCGAATAATTGAAAAAAATTGATAATTTTTATCCCAAAAATAATTAACGATTATGAGTCAAATTCATTCTTGATTTTCCTCTTCTGAACTCTCCTCTTCACTTTTTGGAGTAGTTGACTCCTCCTTTGGCTCTCCTTTTGGACCTCCCTTTGGTCCTCTATTTGGTCCTCTACGTGGTCCACCGCGTGGTCCCTTTGATCCACCTTGAATACGGGAACGAATGAAACGAAGAGCTGCGACCTCCACTGGGTTCTCCTTAGCAATGGCTCCAATTGCAGCCAACTGCTCAGCACGGGTTTGATCCTTGTTGGCAAAAATGGCGCTGAGCTTTTCGGAGACAGATGCCAAATTTTCAATCACTGTTGTTTGATTTTTCTTGATTTCAGCGAGGTGGGCAGTCATGTTGGCTTGGAACTCCTTGAAGATTTCCTGAATAAAAATACATATAATTTTAGTCTGGATAGATTGTAAAATCTTACAGAAACTTTATATTTTTCAGCGAGAGCAGCGAGTTGGGTGTCAATCTCAGTGATAGTCAAGTTCTCGTTTTTGGAGACCTTCTCGAATTCCTTCTTGCCTTCGGCACTGACGTCAGCTAGGAATGGTGGGAGTCCTGGTCCTCCGCGTGGTCCTCCTGGTCCTTTTGGTCCTTTCAGCCCAAATGGTCCCTTTGGCCCTCCTGGTCCTTTTGGTCCACCTGGTTCTTTAGCACCTTCTGGTTTACCACCATGTTCACCCTTTGGTCCTTCCGGACGAGCCAAGACAACAGCAGAGACCGCAAGAACGGAGAAAACGATTTTGAGCGACATGTGAAACCTTTGAGAGTAGAAGAACGTTTGAAAGTTGAAAAAAGAGAAGATGATGACTCTATTGAGCATCCCATTCTTTTTATATCAGTTTTCAAACTGACGCTGATCAACTGAGAGAGTTCAAAAAGTTTAGAAACTGAGAATTTTGATACTGATCTTTCTCGGAATATAGTTCTCTTAGTAACAGTTAACAATAGAACCTGAGAAAAAAAAATACTTTTTTGATCGGCAAAAAGTTTTTCATTCACAAGATTTATAGCTACGGTCAACATCAACACCAAAGCAGAAAACTCGAATTAAAAAAATAAAGTTGGTTCAAAAGCTTCCGGCCATTTTATCGATAAATTTTGGCTCTCCATGCTTCGGGATCGTGGGCATTTAAGATGGAATAATGGAGTTGTTCAAATTAAGTCTAAGAAGCAGAATTTGTTTTGTACAGGGGTTTTTATCCAGAATATTGAGATCTACATTACTTGTCATTAAGATGTCATTACAAAAACATTTTTCAGTTGAATTTCGGCCATTTTGAACATTTTCAGGCACCGAAGGCGTGATTCAACCAGCTGCTAAGAGATATAAAAATTTGACAACTGATAAAATATTTTCCATAATAACCCCAATATTTTGTTAGTTGATAAGTTTTTTGGCATTACTCATAGGAACCGAGATAATTGATCTCAAAGTTGCACGTATAGGGTGAGCTTCCATTACAGTACTTACTATTTTTTTTCATTTGTTAAAGCCAAGGTTCCATTCATTCAAGGAAATTTCCAAAACCAGAATGAAATAACATCGCCGTCATCAATATCATTGTTGTTAAGTGGTGAAAAAATTTGGCCGATTTTATGTACAAGAATCAGAAAACAATAGTACAACTGATAAAGGGCATTTTGACTTTGCTCGTGCTTCCAGCCTCCATTGGCGGAATAAATTATTGTTTTTTTTCTTTCGAAGAACAGCGACTGCGTCCTCTTGTTGTGCGTAGGATTGCTTCTTGTTTTTAAGTATTTCGTCAAGTTCATCGGAAATCAGAAACACATTCTTGATAAGCTGTTTCCGTTGTTTCTTTGCTTGATATAAACTAACAGTTCTTTTTTCGTGGAAGGATTTGAATTCATCCCAAAATTAATAACTGTTTCAAAAAATTCACAATATTGGGACGAACTGAGTATTTCTCTGCAAGTGCCTCGAATTGTAATTTGTAATTTGTTTATTGATCAGGTGTAATAAAACATTAGAGGGCAAGACATGAAAGGCTGAATTGAGCATTAATTTCAGAAATTGTAGCCTCTTAGTTGCTGAAAACATTCACAAATTCCTATTGTCCATCTGCACTGACACTGGATAAGAATTCTATAATAACTAACAAAATATTGGTGATATTATGATGAATATTTTCTCAGTTGACCACTCTTTGCTATCTTTTACAGGAACAGAGATAAATTGGTTCGAGTTGAAAGTTAAGGGTGACTTTCTATCAGAGTGTTTACGGTATAAGTCGGAAGTTTTTCCCATTAAGTTTTATTGCTCAATAGTTTTAAAATCATTAAAAAACATAAAAATAAATAAACTTTATAATAGAAAACCAATATAAAAATCAAGAGAGCTTAGTTGGCAGCTGAAGCAGCTGGAGCAGCTTCCTTGGTCTTCTTCTCATCTTTTCCCTGTCCACGTGGTCCCTTCTTATGATATCCTCCATGCTTTCCTCCGAACTTTCCGTGTCTTCCTGGTCCTCCTGGTCCTCCGTGACGTCTTCCTCCGAATCCTCCAAGTCTCTTGGCAATGAATTCGACGGTATCAACGGCGACTGCATTTTCCTTACGAAGAGCAGCAATGGCTTCGTGTTGAGCCTTGCGAGTCTGATCCTTCTTCTCATGGATTGCGGAAAGTTTCGAGGCAACTGCAGAAAGGCTGCTGATCACGGAAGTTGTATTCTTCTTGATTTCAGCATGTCTTGCCTCTTCTTTGGCTTTGTGCTCCTTGTAGGCAGCCTATAAGAAATTGAATTTTATAGTCATTGCAATAAATAAAAACGAAAAACTCACAGCAACTCCATACTTCTCAGCAAGAGCAGCAATTTGGGAATCAACTTGGGCCAAAGTTAATGCCTCGTTCTTGAATACGGCAAAAATTTCCTTCTTTCCTTCCTCGGAGACATTTCCGAAGAATGATGGTCCGAAATTGTGTCCTCCATGACCTCCTGGTCCACCTCTTTTGTGCTCTCCCTTCTCTCCTCCACGTTCTCCTGGTCCAGCAACAACAACGGCGACCAAAGCAATGGTGATGAAAATCAAGTTACGAGCCATCTGAAATCAATATCAACATCAGAAGATAAGGAGCAAAGAAGAAAAGAGAAGAAGAGTCGAATGATGATTTCCAGAGAATTCAATTCTTCCTTTTATACCGGTAGCTCACTTTTCTTTTCAGGTGAAATAGAACACGAAACAGAGAGTTTGTATATGTAGTAGTTTCGATATGCGTACATCCATTGATACTGATACTGATCTTTATATTATCCTCTGCAGGCGGAGGGTTGCGATCATTTTTTGAAACTTTTTCAGGTACGCGTTGGACGGAAAAAAAAAGGAAAAGAAATGACGATCTCAAACATCAAAGCATCTTTTTATTTATTTAAAACTCAACTGTGTTAATGTATTATCATGAATTTAAATTTTGAAATTTTATTTAATTGTTAATTCCATTGCAGATTTTTCGACTTAAATCATGGCTATCATTCTGCCACAAAAATCAGATCTGTGGAAGAAACGCCGGTGGCCATGACCGAAGGTCCCGCAACGACAACTACCGTAACCTAAAAACATACTTGTAACGGGCCGGGCTTTTTCCCGAATATTTGAGGCCCGGCCTGACCCGGCGGGCCTGTCATTCCACCAGTTTTGAAAATTTCAAAAAACACATAAGGGGGGGGGGGGGACCCTTATGTGACAAAAAGCACAAAAAAATATAGAAAATTGAATTGAGAGCTCAAAATTCGGTTCAAAATGACAAACCTTTTGCTACCGGGCCTTCCGGGTCCGGGCTTTGGCGGGCCAGCCCGGAATTTTACAAGTATGCCTAAAAGTATATCTTTCGTGTTATTTTCTCGATTTTCTCTGATTCTCGTCTAGTTTTCTGTCATTTTCCATCCAGAAAAGTAGGCAATAAAAGTTGTCATAGTGCAAAAATTGGCTGAAAACGCACGAAAATCAAAAAAATCTGGAAAATCGAACTATTTTTAAGTTACTGTAGTTGTTGTTGTGGGATCTTTACCAGCGGCATTTCTCTTCCACAGCTCCGATTTCTTTGTACCAGAATAGCATGTATACTTCAAGTTGGTCTAATTTTTTTTTACTAAAGACAAAGTAACTAGAAAAAGAAGTGAGCGTACGAGTAGTTTGAACCGGGAACGTTATTCACAGAATCATCCCATACTCGTCTCGTTAATCTGGTTTCATCGACTAAAGCGGATAATCCTTCCTTAAACTCATACTCCCAAAGTTCATTTATTGTAACCTTCATTATTTATTAGAGAAGCAGCAGTGCCGGTACGGTTATTAAAAATCGTACATGAAAAAACAAAGGAATCATATAAAACATAAATAACCAGTATAAAATTAAGTCAGGAGCAATAAAGCATCTATCACAATGGGTCCAGCACTCGTTATCACGCCCAGAACTCGTCATCAAGAACAATCTCCTCACTGAGATGTTGGAAGATTCGCGAAGATCCGAAGAAGTCGGTTACTCGAACTCGCTTCACATCTTTGGGATAGTGATCTTTTCGAACTCCTGCAAATTACAAGTATTGGAACTTATTTTTGCAGATCGTCGAAAAATTATAATCTTGTTCATTATACTGTCATGGTAACAGTCATGAAGATTGAATATTAGTAAAATCTCAATAAAACTAAGAAAGATATATATATATATATATATATATATATATATATATATATATATATATATATATATAGGATGATCCATGGAACCCTATCTTTTCGGTTCCGCGTTACTTCGAAACCTCGGTTATACAGACGAATGGATAAATTACAGACTACAAAATCAATTTTAGGGGTTTCAAATATGCTTTTTCTGACGGAACACATTCTGAACATCGAAAAACTCGAGAATTTTTTTGTTCTTTGGAGAACATCAAATTTTGGATTTTTTTTCGCTTTTCAGAATTTGATCTAAAAGTCCCAAAACTCCTAAAATTGTATCTGACTTAACTGAAAACCCTAGAATTGTTTTTTACAGTTTTTCGGGATTCTTTCTTGAATTTTCAAAAATACTCACCAGTATTAGACAAACATTTTCTCGCTGGACATGAATCGATATAGTCTTGCATATTAGCTGACGAGTTTAGAGCTTTCACTTTGTTATTTAGAAAATTCACAGTGTAGTGGGTGTACCTTAAATTGTTTCAGTTCATTAGATGTTATATATTTTCAAAACATACCGATCGATGACGTACACACCGATATCTGTATCCACATCGTATGAATAGCTTTCTTCGTGGGTCAAGCTACTCGAGAGACTCAAAACATTTGGTGAATCAATCCATTCGTACATTGATGCACTACGACAACTGTCAGCAATTACTAACATTTCGTGGTAGCTGAAAATTGAATATTTTATTTTTTGATAATTTGAGAAGGATGTAAAGCAATAATTTACATTCTTTACTTCAGAATTTCAATACTTTGCCACTGATTGAGTGACAATATGAAAAGATTTTCTCAAGTTTAGAATTCCTCCATTCTAATTTCTCACCGATTATCCTCGAACATCGTCTGAACAGCATATGCCAAATCAACGTTTGTCAGTTCTTCGGAATCCTGAAACTTCATGAAACTGTCTCCACCGTGACCAGTCAAATAAATCAGAACATTGCTTTGATGATCAGTGAGCAATCGTTTCGAACGAGGGGTTGCAGGATGATGGCGACCTGTTAGGATACGGATGAAATTTTCTACAGTCACTTCTTCTCCTCGGTAATCGACTTCCACGTCGCTTCCATACAAATTAGCTCCAGCTCTCGCTGCGTAGACTGTGCCTGGTCGTGGGTTTCTAGAGTTGCAGGGAACATCTTCAGCAAGCATCATAATAATATTACTGTAAAATGATAGACATTGGCTGCAATTTTTTTTTTGATTTCTGAAACCTGTCTGGAACTCCTAATCTTTTGATAGAATGATAAAGGGCTAAAACATTTGAAACATGACGATAGTTGAACCAGAATTTTGAGGTGCAGACCAGCACCGCCCAATTATTCGTGTGACCTGAAATTCCCACCCTCGCAATTGTCAAATTACGAATCAATAAATACCTGGAGTATCGAAAAGCTCATCGATTTTGAGCTGGAGACCAGTATTTAAAACAGCTTGAGATCCGATTATTGCGGAAAAAATCAATAGTACATGGCGCATAGCCTTAAATGTTCTATTTCAATGAATAATGGCTTGTTTGACTATTGTGCACTAGGGCGCAAATTGTGCTGTGGGCATGTAATAATGTGGAACATCTGGCTAAGACAGTATTCTGAGAATGCATTGCTTAGGTAACAACATATGAACAAACAAGGTTTTATCAGTTGTCGTACAACGAGATAAAAGTAAATAACAAGTTGCTTATCGGTTGGACTTGGCGACACGCTCGAGCTCGTCCTTCTTCTTGATGGCGTAGCTGTTGGAGGATCCCTTAGCGGCGTTGATGAGTTCGTCAGCCAAGCATTCAGCGATGGTCTTGACGTTTCTGAAAGCAGCTTCGCGAGCTCCGGTGCAGAGAAGCCAGATAGCCTGAAAATAATTACTCAGTATTGAAAAAAAAACTAGAATAGTTTTACCTGGTTGACTCTTCTGAGTGGGGCAACGTCAACAGCTTGTCTGCGGACTGTTCCGGCACGACCAATACGGGTCGAGTCTTCACGTGGTCCCGAGTTGATAACGGCATTGACCAAAACTTGGACTGGGTTCTGAAAATTAGTCGATAAAATAAACACAAAAGTATGCAGTAAATTTGTACCTCTCCAGTGAGCAAGTAGATGATCTCGAAAGCGTGCTTGACGATTCTGACAGTCATGAGCTTCTTTCCGTTGTTGCGTCCGTGCATCATCAAAGAGCTGGCAAGACGCTCGACGATTGGGCAGGCAGCCTTACGGAAACGGCGGACTTGGAAGCGTCCAGCCGAATGTGGAAGGTACTTGGCGGACTTCTCCTTGACTGGAATGTAGTCGACAAGCGAAATGTCAGATACATTCACGCTCTGAAGCGACCATTTTCCGAAGAGAGCAACCTGGAAAACTTTATCAGTTACTTGATTTTTTAAATTAATTTTTTTTTGATAAAATTTTATCGAATTAAGAATTTTTAAAGAGTAATTTTATAAACCTCTGGGGCTTCGGTAGCTGGAGCGGCGTCGATCTCGACGTTTTCAGATCCCCAGTTATCGGCCATCCTGAAATTAAAAACAATTTGAACTTAATTGAGCAAAAAAAAATCAAAAGTCAGAAGATTATAAAACAATTCAATGTGAATTCATTCCGGTTATAAAAGAGTACAGAACTTTGACAAGTCCTAAATTTTTGAATAAGACTTGACGATATTCATGACAAACGAACGATATAAAATCGATTTAAACCCGAAAAACAGTATTTTAAGCACTAATTTGCACGAATTTTAGGCCAAAATCGTGAAAAAAACATTAAAAAAAGAAATTTTGCAAAAAAGAAATAGAAATTGGGCCTCAAATCTCCTGTCGCTGGTAACTGTCGTGGCGAGATATCGCCACCGGCGAAACGCATTGCGCCTTTAGTTTTTGTCGTCTGCGTCTCTTAAAATTAGAAACAGAGCGGCAACTCCAAAACGATTCTTTCATTCGAATGGGTTCCACAAAAGTTGGAAAAAAAGAAAAATTTAAAAAAGAAAGATAAAAATTTATTATTGGAATACAACATAGAATCGACTCAAATGGGGTTATTCACCAACATGTAGAGAAATGCAGAGAAAATACGAAAAATTCCGCAGAAATTCGGAGAATGAGCCAAACTGGCTGAAATTTCGAAGAAAATAATAGAAAATTATAGGGAACATATTCACAAAAAGTTGGGTCAAAATATTCACTTTGAAAGTTTGGCTGGAATTTCAGACAAAACTTTCAAAGTGAATATGTTGACCCAAATTTTTGTGAATATGTTCCCTATAATTTTCTCCTATTTTCTCCGAAATTTCTGCCGGTTTGGTTCATTCTCCAAGGAATGGGAAAGCTCTGTTGGGAAGTGAATTTCTGCGGAATTTTTTGTATTTTCTCCGAATTTTTCTGCATATCGGTGAATAACCCCAAAACATAATTATTTCGCTTACAATTAAAGTTTTATCAGACTTTTAAAAGCTTTGATTTGAAATCGATGCTTCGAAACTTCGTTTCCATCGTGAAAGTCTCAAGTTGAATTTTATCCTCAAATCCTCAATTACTTGGAAAAGCTTTTCTATTATCCCAATGATGATTCGTCACTAACAGGAATGGTCATGTTACCGTAAAACCTGTAATAGCAGAGCCCACTAATTTCTAACTTTGCGCTAATATATATCGTTTCCTGTCATATATATATATATATAAAAGTTGTCATCTGATAAATTGTTTATCATACTATAACACATTTTATTAGTTGACACCTTTTAAAAACCTCTGACAGGAACCGAGATAAATTGACTCAAACTTGATAGCGCGGGGTCCTTCTATTATAGGTTTTACAGTAAATGTGGAAAATTAAGATGATTATTTTAGATGTGATTCATCAATGTATGCCCTCATTCTGTCCAGAATGATTTTACATAAAAAATCAAAGCTATAGGTACTAAATGTAAAAAGCTTTCATGTAATCGTTAACTTTTTCATCAGGCCAGACAATAAATCACAATATTTTGTCGTTTTCGTCTCGCTTCTCTGTCATGGTTCATGCGGCTTTCCAATTTCTTCGCCGCGTTTTCATCCATTTGCCACGTCAGTTGTCGTGCTTGTGCTCATCCACACTTGTGCTCCGAAGAGCAGTACAATTGATCCCTGGCCCGTGACACTTTTACATACAAAGAGAAAAATGGAGGCAGGACCAAAAATGTTTAGATTTCTGTTTTCGGTTCTAATTATTTCACTGTGTCTTTACTCTACGAATTATGAGCTTTGAACTCTAAATTGAGATTTTTGATTTTTTTAGTTATCAAAACAAAATTTTACGATAACTTTCTCAGTTCACAAACCATAAAAATGAGAGCGCCCCCGCGGTTCCCATTTGTTTCTGTAATTCTCTCGGTATATCATTCTTTCCAACAGAGCTTTCCCATTCCTTCTTCTTCCCTATCTTCCATTCTTAAATTTCAAATGTCGGTTTCTACCATTTCCTATTCTTCTGAATCAATTGACCTGGGTCCAATTGGATCAAGAGATGCACATGGAAACCGTATTGTTTCCAGAGAAATCGTTTCACATGATCAGCAAGTTGGAGACAAAAGAAAACGCAAACTTTCAAAGAAGTTGAAGGTAAGAAGAAGAGGGAGACTTCAAAATTTTTGGTTAGGTTTTGAAAATAATATGCTAGATGGAAACTTTGAACGAAACTCTGTAAATACCGTAATCCATACTTAACCCGTCATTCGACAAGGCTTTGCGGGCCCAGCAATAGTTTCTTTTAGAATCAATGTTTTGGACGAACTAAGTTAGATATGATAGAACTCGACAAGTACTACAAAAGGATGTTATTAAGAAAAAAAAATCATCTTGTCTATGAACAAAATTGCAGACGGAACCACCCGAAAAAACAGGCACTGTATGGCTTGAAACTTTTTTCATAGACAAGATGCAGTTTTCCAAATAATCATACTTGTAAAATTCCGGGCCGGCCCGCCAAAGCCCGGGCCGGTCCGGGCCTGAGGAAAATTTCAAGGCCCGGGCCCGGCCCGGAAGGCCCGGTAGCAAAAATTTTGTCATTTTGAACCGAATTTTGAGCTCTCAATACAATTTTCTATATTTTTTTGTGCTTTTTGGATTGTTCGTCTGTTTGATCAAAAAATATTTTTAAAAAAACGAAAAAAATTTTTTGATCGAAAAAAATCACATAATGGTCCCCCCTTATGTGTTTTTTGAAATTTTCAAAACTTGTGGAAAACCGAAACCAGCTAATTGGAGCGTTTTCTCTAAAATTAGTCCACACCCAGAAGGAGGTTGAAAATAGAGGCCCCACAAAGGCCCAGTAGGCCGTACTCTTTATCAAACAATATTCTTCTACAGAAAGATTTTGGGTACTCAATAACAACTTTGTTCCTGAAAGATATTATATGTCCTTGGTTTGGAAATTTAATTATATTTCTTATCTTTCTAATCCAGACGGTTCCAAGTTATAACTCGTTCATAGTTGCCCAATGGGCAATGCCCTTGAACAGAAAGTTATAAATTTTTGAAGATTAATATCTAGGGACGATATTTGTCGATATTTGTTTTGGGATCCTAACAAGCATAGGGAAGAATATGAATTTCGTTCGGTCTCCGATTTTCGTTTCAACTGATATCATAAAGATGATTCAGAATCGAAACAAACAGATGATCACCCGTTGCAATTTCCGGTGCTCTCTTTCCTATGGCAAACAAAAACAGTCCCATGGCTGTACTATATTTCTTCTTTCTTCAAGAAAGTGTGAATATACACAAATCCAAAACAAAAATATGTGAATCATCAAAGTGAACATCACACTGTCCATCGGTGCTTCATCTGAAAGAATACAGTACCATATTGTGGCATTCTGATAACTTTAAATCCTGATCAAGTGCTAATTTTCCGGATCAATTTTTTTCGAATCTCAGACAGTTTCAAAAAATTTAGTTCTTTTTTCGAAAAAAACAGTTATAGACATTTCCAGAAATATTTAGGAAAGTGAAAGATGTTTGATTCTTTGTAATTGCTTTTTCTGTTTATTCTTGTCATGGGTATTTTCCCTATAAAACTGAATATTGAGGGGATTCAAGAAATTTTCGGAAGAACTTTCCGGAAAGTACCGGAAAGTAGTTAACTACATATTGAAAATTTGTTAGTTTAAAAAAAAGCTTATTTTTCAAAATTTGAAATTATTATTAAAGTTATGTGATAGTTATATTAGCCGAATCCCTCACCATTTTCCTAACACAGGAATGGTGAAGTTCCCGAAAAAAGTACCAAGGGCGGCTGAAGATCTGAGAATTGCCTATAACTTACCTATTCAAGAAAGTGGCGGAAGAAAGTTTGTGACAAAAATTATAAAACGCAAAAAATTAGTAATTGGACCATAATAGAGGAACTATGTCTTTTTTAAACAAAAATATTAGAAAACTTTTTCATATGGATTACAAAATATTTTACAAAAAAAGATTTTTCATTATGATCGGATTACTAATGGGGTCTTTTTATGTTTTTTGTCACAGTTCACCCCGTTTGCTTGAATACGCAAGTTATAGCCAATTCTGAACCTTCAGCCGCCGTTCGCACGCTTTTCGGCAACCGCGCCTCACCTTTGAACACTGGAGAGCAGAAGTAGTTGATGACCTAATTTTAAATTTTTTGAATGTTATTCCATCTTATTTCCTTTAAGCCACACGATTTCCAATATTTCTGACTCACTATCAAAGTACAAAAATATCAATGTGTGCTCACGATCCTGATTTTTTTTTGAAAATTCAATACAGTTATTTTTTTCCTTCAACATTCAACATAGAAACCATGAAAGAATTCAGAGAATTCTGAACCTATAAATTTTTATTTCTTCCAAAAAAATCTACAGTAACTTAAACCTTTTTCTCGATCTCTTCTTTTTTTTTTAATTTTCTAACTGTTCCAGATGGCGGCTCGAGGCAGAATATGTTGCGTTGGTCTCTCGACAGTAATCGCCATTTTTTCGTTAATCCTACTAACAGTTTGCATGTTTTCCGCTTCATTCCGATACAACTCCGACAGTTTGGGTGGAATGAAAAACTATGGACTTTTCCGATTCTGTTATACTCCGGAGACGCAAACCCAATCTCGAGACGGTAGGATTACTGTACTGTTTTTTGTTCAATAAATTTGGTTTTCAGATGATAGTAATTCCAAAACCTGCCATCTTCGAAACTACATAAACTCAGCTTACTGTCAAGAAAAATCAAACACGAATCACGAAAAATCCACAAGGAATTGCTTCGGAGGTAACTCATCTGAATACTTAACACATCAATTATACTCTTTCCAGATTTTGAGCTAGCAACTATCATACTCATTTCGGCTTCAATGGCATGTTGTATTCTTTCAATTTGCTTTTCAATCTGTACAATTTTCACCTCGTTTGGAGCTCTGGCACAGAGTGTGGTTCTGATTGCAGCTGGTTAGTTTGAAGAAATTGTTCATGAAGTAGTATGAATTCTTTGAAACCTTATCAAAGTTTAACTAATTTTTCACTTGGTAGATATTACAGTAAACTGTTGCTACCGTATAACATACATCACAAAACGGCAAATATTTCAGCAATTTGTTCATTATCTGGATTCCTAGCGTACACCTATTATTACGAACTGAAGGAAAACCAGTATGAACTGGTTTCTGGATACCAATATCAGGTTTGTATCTAGGTTAGATCATTATGATAAGAAATCACATGAGGCTGAATTCAAATATAGCCCCCACCCCAATTCAAGTATAGCCCCCCCCCCCCCCCAAAATGAACCATAGTAGAGCCCCCACCTCCAACAATCTAGACACTTGCAGCAGTTCAAAAAAAGCCCCCCACCAATTCAAATATACACCCCCACTTTTAAATGGTACATTCCAATTCAAAATAAGCCCCCCCCCACCCATTCAATTATAGACCCCCACTTTTAAATGGTTCATTCCAATTCAACATAAGCCCCCCACCCATTCAATTATAGACCCCCACTTTTAAATGGTTCATTCCAATTCAACATAAGCCCCCCACCCATTCAATTATAGACCCCCAATTTTGCGTAGTTTGTGGTGTGTGAAGGGTACCGTAACCGTCATGATTCAAATTTTGAGCTTTTCTTAAAAATTTTTTGATTTTTTCGGAATTTGTGTCATTTTTCATCATTTTTCCTTGTTTCTTGGGAACTTTATCTGAAAAATACTTTTCAGCTATGTATATCTTATCAGAACTTCCAAAATTAAAACATTCTAAAATTCAGGCTTAGGCCAAAAAATGGTGGGGACCTATTTTTGAATTGGTGGGGGTCTAAAATTGAATGGGGGGGGGGGGCTATTTTTAAAATGGTGGGGGGGGCTATTTTTGAATTTGGTGGGGGTCATATTTGAATAAAGTGGGGGGGGGGGGGGGCAGATAAGGTTTTCTTTTTGGGGGCTATTTTTGAATGGTTGGGGGGCTTTAATTGAAGAAGACAGAGAGGGGTGGGGTCATATTTTAAGAATACCAGGTTCCTCAAGTATAGGCCCCCACTTTGTACAGGTGGGGGGGGGTCATACTTTAATCAACCAATTTAACTTCAGCCCCCCCCCCCCCACACCTCAGTAGAGAACCCACCCATTTTTGTACTGGTGGGGGGCTCTACTATAGTTGTTTATAAGGTGGGGGGTCATATTGAGGTGGGGGGCTATATTTGAATTATACCAATCATGAAATTTCAGATTCATTATGGATGGGCGTACTATGTATTCGGATTTGCTTCTCTTCTTCAATGGATTTCATTTGTTTGCAGTTTGTTTGGATCTGCACTTGTGCTAGTTCATAAAAACAAGAAGCGACAGTCGAAGGTGACTAGCACATCATTGTAAACTGCAATCTTTTCTGTTCACCGTCTCCTAGTGAGTTCTTACGCGGGTTTCACTCCCAAGAATCTTTCGCCTCTCTTATAATTTGTATATAAAAATAATCAGTGGATATTTTTTATGTAATATGAGCTGTCATTCAATAAAGGTTTATTTGTGGGATTTTTTTATTCGAGTAAATAAATAAATAAATAAATACAAATAAATATTTAGACAAGAAGACAATACTTAATTTCGGTTCTGTCGACAGGGGAAATGGAAAGAGGAAGGAAAAGCTAAATAAAACCCGAAGAAAATATAGAAACGGAAAGGACAGAAAAAGTGATTATGCGAAAGAAGAGACAGGCGAATAAAACAGGGATGGCTAGATGTGATATAGAATAGTCGGAATTATAACATTTTCAGTTATTCTTCTTTCCTGAATCCACTCGCTTTCTGTTTTCTTCATTATCGACATGTTTTCCTTCGTCATAATTCCAGAGAGCTGAAACTTCTCCGCGGATGGCAGCCAAAAGAAGCGGAACGAAGAGGCAGCATGGTACAAGATACAGGAGAGCCGGTTGTGCGGCCTTGAAGCGATGCATAACGGCCATGGTGATGAAAAGCCCAGCCATGTAAGCGATAACGGTCACAGAGAAGTAGTAACGTCCTTTAAGAGAAGCCTGTGGAGCCTTCGCTTCGGCAGTACTTTGGACAACGCGATAATCGAATCGACGAAGTAAAGCAATGAAAATTCCTGGGATAACAATATCTCCGAGTCCGAGCATGCTATATTTGTTAGCCTCCCATGGTCCGTTACGGTAGATGTCTTGAGGAAACTGGAGCAGAATCGGAGCATCGATTCCTTTAGCGACTGAGGTCATCACATCTGTTCCGAAGACCCAGAAGATGTCGTAGAGAAAGAGACCACAAAGAAGCAAGGAACCAGCCTGAAACGATGAATTTCCTTAATTTAAAAATCATTATCGCGAATATGGGTTTCCGAAAATGAAAGAATCTGAACTCACCTTGAAACTTGACAGATGAAGGTGTTGGATACCGACAATAGAGAAGCTCACACCAATGATGTTGTTGGTGATCCAATGACGCTTGTACAAGTGAGAAATGAGAACTGGAGAGCAAAGAAGCAATGAGATGATATCATGACGATCGAACTCAAACTTGCACAAGTACTCCGTATCTTTGCTCTTGGCTTCTTCGATATCTCCTTCTTCCATTTCTTTTTTGCCCTTTTTCAGAGAAAGCAAATAAGGAGCGTTGAATCCAATCAGAGGTAGTCTCTTGACAATGGCGGAGACCAAAGGTTTGATTAGAGAAGCAAAGGAACTGGCTCCTTCGAAGCAAATCAGGAACGTCAAGAGAAGCATGCATTCATTTTTTCCAAGGGTCGGAAGTTGTCCATAGGCCCAAACAGCACCGGCATGAATAGCTTCAGGAACATATTGATGTGGGACCTTTGACGCTAATCTAATCAGAAGTGATTCGGCAGGATCTGTTGATGTTTCCGGGACAGCAGTGTAGTTGATAATCGTAGCATTAATTTTTTGGACGTATTCTTCAGGTACCCTCAACTTTTGAGCCACAGATGCCACCCAGTTGAAACGTTCATTAGCTGGCTTGAAGAAAAGATACAATCCGAAGAGAACACATGATGCGGAGATCGGGAATTTTTTTGCTTCTCTCATTGTGATGGAGCCTTCAATTAGACGTTTTTTCTCAATCTGTCTCCTGATATATTGGGTAGAGCGAATAGATCCAATAATGATACAGAAAATCGACATTCCATAGAGTGCAAGAGAGCTGGTCGCCTGAAAATCGCTGTTTTTCAAAAAAAACCATCTCTCTAATCTAATAAAAACTCATTTATCATCGCACACCTGAATGACAATGTACAAGTTTTTCTAAGACTAGACTTTCAGTTATATGATACAAACCTGCTCTTCAAATGTGAAGACCGTAGCATTTGCGACCGTCGATGGCACTTCGGTGGTAGTTTCCGCCATTTCGAGAGATTTGATGACCCAACTGAAACAAATTACTTAACTGGATAATTAAGAACGAAGAAAGAAAAGCGAAGAGGAATAACAAGTGTCAGAATCGGCAATTCAAAAGGGGGTTTTTTTTCGCAAATTCTTATTATATCGTCTTCAGTCGAATTCAGTTCAATTATTCCACTACTCTTCCAGATTTGAATAAAAACTATATTTTCAGCAAAGAAAACATAATTCCAGGACATCCTCTCCACGTGTTCAGAGCTATTTCCAAACTGGCCGATTGGCCGACTCCGCCCTTTTTTGCAACTAGTAATGCGCCGCACTTTGCAGTTTTCGGTTAGAGAGCACGCATATTGGAGAGACACCGACAGCCTGCGGCGTTTGCAATGAGAGGCGGGGCTTATTAAGACACGTCGAGAAGAGGTGAGCACAGCGAAGGAAAACAAATAAACGGAGAGAAAAGGGACAGTAATTGACCGTCGGGAAACACACCTCATTCCATTAATTCTCCGTCGTTAGGGAAAGACGACTATGAGGTTCCTTGTTGTGGGCTTTGCCGCCATTCTGGCTGTATCAGGTAAGAGTATCCGTTGATAAGCTTGTCAGAAACTAGATCTAGATCTCTAAAACAATCTTGAACCATATCTTTTCTTGCAGCGTTCCTTCCACACGCCTACGCCGAAGATGAAATTGAAAATGCGCCGACTAAGGGAAGCAAAGAAGAAACCAGGTGAGCTGAAATTAACACTTTTGTGTAAAAAACGTTCAGCTGTAGTTTTTAGTACTAAAGAATTTCTCATGGAAGGTTTCTATATCAGTATCAGTAATTATCCCACTAGCCAATTCAAAGGAATTTATAAATGTTCAAAAAATTGCCAAGAGTTTATTTTGTTGATTCATTCTTCCTCCTTTTCAAGGCTTGATCAAAACCCATCAAATCACCAAACACATATTTTCCGGTTTAAAAACTAGGTCCATCTAATTTTGCAGTCATTCCAATTAACCTGTGGTATGTCACTGGGTGTCCGTTCTTTTTTTGGTTACTTCGTAGTAAATCAATATTTGTTCATCTACCTTCCACCGCCAACGTTTCGAACGGTACCAGTCCGAGACAGTCCACTTACGCGACTCTCATCCTTATTGCACACTCTCTACTTTAGGGAGCATATAGAGCCTGTTTGATGGAGAGTTGCCCTTTGTCGGAATGCAAATATACTCGATGGACTGCGAGGTTATCTTATCTTGTTTGTGTTTCCTCATTTCCTGACAGGTTAAAAAATCCGTTTACGGGTCAAGCGCACGGCTTACAGGGTTATCTGTGACCTACATAATGGGGCACTGACTTTCTAAGAAGTGTAGCTGGTCAAGGACGGAGATGAAATCACATGATTTAATCTACTCCTAAAGAAGAGTGTCTTCAGGAACGGAAAGGAAATAGGGATTCTAATACGATGTAAAAGTAGGGCTTCTTAGAAATACTAAGCTTTTATAAGCTAGCTTATTCCTTGTTGTGAAAATTTTTGAATCAGTGCTAATGGAATCTGAATAACTAAAATGATCGTTAAAATTTTGAATTAAAATTTTTCAGAGAAGAGGACACAATCAAACTAGATGGACTATCTGTATCCCAAATCAAGGAGCTCCGATCGAAGGCCGAAAAACACGAATTCCAAGCTGAAGTCAACCGGATGATGAAGCTCATTATTAATTCACTCTACAGAAACAAGGAGATCTTCCTTCGTGAACTTATCTCCAATGCCTCTGATGCTTTAGACAAGATCCGACTTCTTTCTCTGACTGACCCAGAGCAGCTTCGTGAGACTGAAGAGATGTCCGTTAAAATTAAAGCTGATCGTGAGAACCGTCTCCTTCACATTACTGACACTGGAGTAGGAATGACCCGTCAAGACCTCATCAATAACTTGGGAACAATCGCTCGCTCCGGAACTTCTGAGTTCTTGTCCAAGCTCATGGATACTGCCACTTCTTCCGATCAGCAACAGGATCTTATTGGACAATTCGGAGTTGGATTCTACGCAGCTTTCCTTGTTGCCGACCGCGTCGTCGTGACTACCAAGAACAATGATGATGACCAATACATCTGGGAATCTGATTCATCTAGCTTCACCATAACCAAGGATCCACGTGGAAACACCTTGAAGCGCGGTACCCAAATCACACTCTACCTTAAGGAAGAAGCTGCCGATTTCTTGGAGCCAGACACCCTCAAGAACTTGGTTCACAAGTACTCCCAATTCATCAACTTCGACATTTTCCTCTGGCAATCAAAGACCGAAATGGTTGAAGAAGCAGTCGAAGAAGAACCAGCTACCACCGAAGATGGAGCTGTTGAAGAAGAGAAAGAAGAGAAAAAGACCAAAAAGGTTGAGAAGACCACATGGGATTGGGAGAAGGTCAACAATGTGAAGCCAATCTGGATGCGCAAGCCAAACCAAGTTGAAGAAGATGAATACAAACAATTCTACAAGAGCATCACCAAGGATTCCGAGGAACCTCTGAGCCACGTTCACTTCAGTGCCGAGGGAGAGGTTTCCTTCAGATCGATTCTCTATGTTCCAAAGAAGTCTCCAAATGACATGTTCCAGGTTTGTAATTTTTTACTACCTATGCGACAGTTTTCTTTTGAAAAATTAATAATTTTAATTTTAGAACTATGGAAAGATCGTCGAAAACATCAAGTTGTACGTTCGTCGCGTTTTCATCACAGACGACTTCGCTGATATGCTCCCCAAGTACCTTTCTTTCATTCGCGGAATCGTCGACTCTGATGATCTCCCACTCAACGTTTCTCGTGAAAATCTTCAACAGCATAAACTTCTCAAGGTCATCAAGAAGAAACTTGTTCGTAAAGTGCTCGACATGCTCAAGAAACTTGATGGAGCTCAGTTCGACGACTTCTGGAAAGAGTTCTCCACCAACATCAAATTGGGAGTTATGGAGGATCCATCAAACAGAATGCGCCTCGCCAAACTTCTTCGATTCCAATCTTCCAACGATGACGAAAAGACCACGACTCTCGCTGCTTACGTTGAGAGAATGAAGGAGAAGCAAGATGCCATTTACTACATGGCCGGAACATCTAGAAAGGAGGTTGAAACATCTCCATTTGTTGAAAGACTTATTGCCAAGGGATATGAGGTTCTTTTCCTTACCGAAGCCGTCGACGAGTACTGTATCCAAGCTATGCCAGAATACGAGTCCAAGAAGTTCCAGAATGTCGCCAAGGTAAGATTTTTAAGTTGCAGTAAAATCAAAAGCGGTGTATTTCTTGAATTCCTTCTTAATGCCAATTTATATCCTTCATCGAATTCTGTTTTTCTTTTCAGGAAGGAGTCAACATTGATGATGGAGAGAAGGCTAAGGAAGCTCACAAGGCTCTCGAAGAGGAATACAAGCCACTCACCGACTGGCTCAAGGAAACCGCCCTCAAGGATCTTATCGAGAAGGCTGTCGTTTCCCAACGTCTTGTGAAGTCTCCATCTGCCCTTGTTGCATCGTCTTACGGATGGTCTGGAAACATGGAGCGCATCATGAAGTCTCAAGCTTACGCTAAGGCTAAGGATCCAACTCAAGATTTCTATGCTACTCAAAAGAAGACCTTTGAAATTAACCCACGTCATCCAGTCATCAAGGAGCTTCTGAAGAGAGTAACTGCATCGGAAGACGACGTTATCGCTTCGTCAACTGCTAAGCTTCTGTTCGAGACAGCTACTCTTCGATCAGGATTCTCCCTTCAAGATCAAGTTGGATTTGCAGACAGAATTGAAGCTGTTTTGCGCCAGTCTCTTGATGTCTCTCAAGACGCTCAAGTTGAAACAGAACAACATATTGAAGAAGCCGAACCAGAAGCAGAACCTTCTGAAGAAACGCCATCGAGGAGGAACACTCCGAGCTCTAAACGGTTACCAAACTCTTCACACCCCTTAGCTTTATGCTCTCGATGATATTGTGATAAATTAAGATTACTCGTATTGTTTCAAGAAAATGATTTAATTTATTTTCGACCCATCCCCTTTCTCAGTCTCAGTACTTCTCGAACACTTTACGGTTCTACCCTTTTTGTGGTTGTAATTGCAATATTGCATTTGAAATAAAACTTTTATTCTAGTCAATCGCTGTCGTTGTCTATTAAATCATCCATCATTCGCTCAGTGTCAGAATCCGCATAACAATCGTCCAAATCTTCATCAGAAGTGTTAGCGTCGAAAGAAAGTTGTGAATCTAGCGAACCCTGTTCAGCTTCAACTTCTTCAATTGGATCCATTATTTTCTTTTCAACTTTTTTAACACGTGGAGCAATTAGATACCTTCCCATATACTCTGGTCCGCACATGTTGATGGATTCCAGTTCGAATTTCAAAGGATTCTGAATCATATAATCGAGTTCACGAGTAACGGAAATTTCTCCGAGCTGAATGGAACGGGGAATCAGATTTTCGATTTTCACATAGTCGGAACGAATCAATGGGAGTTGCTGAGATTTGTCGATGAAGAAATTTTTGAAGTCAGTTGGGAATAGGCTGAAAGAAAAAGAATTTTCTTGAACACTGATTTTTAAAAATTCCTACCCAATCCACTGAATCGAAGGCACAAAAGCTCCCCGTCCTTCGGCAGTTTCTTTCGTTGCCCCATATTTGTATGTCAAATAGATTTCTATCCCTAAAAAAATAACTATTGTCATTGATTGCCTAATTAAAAAAACTTACCATGAGGATCCGCATCGAATAACCCATAGATTGGAAAATTCTTTCTTTCACCAAACATTTTAAGAACATTTCTAGTTGCAATATCAGGATATCCTTTGGAAGTGACTAGAATCCCTCGAGGAAACATTTTTTGAAAATCTTCATCCTTTAGTTTTTGAAAAATTGTGTCTTTTTCAACAACAAGCACAAATTCAGCTTCTGACACAATATCCGCGTAAATTAGAGCATCTGTAATAAAAACAAAGTTTAGAAGATGGTAAAATTCTAGATGCCTGTGATAAGAACATCTTGAATTCTGGCATCAATAACTCCGACATCTTTTACCAAGAAAGTTATAGCCCCACGAATGATTCCGCGTCCACATGCAAACTGTAATAGTACTCGGAGTACAATTTCGTGATCTTCTCAAATTCAAATCTCACCACATTTAACATCGCCCGACTCTGGTTCAATAGCTCACAAATTGATGTGATTGAGCTGTCGAGATTCCGTTGGACTTCATAAATTAATTTATGCTCGTAGAACAATTCTCTCTTTGTCGATTTTTTATCATTTTCTAGCAAGTCATATATCTGATGAAGACAATGTAAATCTCGATCTAACTTCTTCTTCATGCGAGGAGAATATCGAAGTGAGAACTTCGATTTGTCGTGTGATCTGAAAGAGAGGAGGATTGTGTCAAATAAATAGATATCGTTTCAAAACCAACGTTCTCAAAATGAGGGTTTTATCGTCTCGTTCAATTTGCTCTTGGATGTCAGCCAGGGCAAACTCTATCTTCCGGATCGCCTGAATCTTCAGCGGGATAACTTCTTCATCGATGAAACTGTCATCTGACTCGTCCGAACTCTCGTAACTGGTGCATTGTGTAGAAACAACCTGTAATCTTCAACCATGAAATTGCACACAGTTCTTCACTTACGGATTCGTTCTTTCTGAAGTCATCGCCTCGATCATTATGCTCAAACATAATTTATATTTTTTAAATGAAACAAAGTTTTGTAAAACTATAAACACGATTTTACATGAGATTATAATAAAAGAGATCTCAACATGAATGAAAAAGTTTTCTGATTCTCTCGCAAACCATTTTAAAGGAGCATGACTGTTAATGTTAATGGACACTAACGCGATGACAGATGTTACGGTAGCTGTAAATTTATCGATCGGCGATTTTCCTCTTTTTCTTCCTTATCGTTATTTTTATTTCATCATCCATTTGCTTTAAGAATATTTAGTTTGTTTGAATTTACAGAACAAATATTATTATTGTTACAGAACCCACTAATCAACGTAAACAAAGATAGCTTCAAGGTAGATATGAGCGCTGCTCAACCTCCAATACTGGCCAGCGTAATGGCAGATGGTCAACCGAGCAGCGATACTCCAAAACCAGATCAAGCTCTTACGAAGTTAGACAAAGTCCTTTCCGAAATGCAAGATCGTGGTCTACAGAATGATCCGCGTTATGCGGAAGTTTTGCTACTGAAACAAAAACTTCAACGAGGAATTCAGAACAATTCATCCAATGTGGGAAGTAGTTCGTCAGAGAAAAAAGAGTTGAGCACATCCCAGTTATCCCAGCTGAAATCTCAAGTCGTTGCATATCGTCTCCTGGCTCGAAATGAGAAGGTCCCTGAGAATTTGATAGCTAATGCTGTACAACTTCCTCCAAAGAAGACTACGATGTTACCAGAACCATTCAAATATCCTGGCGAAGCAGAAAACGGCGAAAAATTGCCATATGATTTGATAAAGGTGATATTCAAGTCTCAGAATTTTATGCTTTTGAACGAGCTTCGTAATTTAAATCGGTTCTGCAAATCCGGTTTTCAGACTCGTTCACTAATTTGGATATAGGTATTCCTTTTCCAGGTTCTCAGTCTACATCAAGCACGGAGCAAGCGGGAAACAACAGTTTCTGCTCCACCTGGAATTGATCCGATTGAGATGCTAATGCAACGAGAAAATATGGTCCATAACAAAATAGGGCTTCGTTTGCAAGTCCTCAAAAATTTTCCTGCCGATATGCCGGAACATATAAAACTGAAAGCCGAAATCGAGTTACGCGCAATACGTTTGCTCAATTTGCAAACACAGGTATTCATGAAGTTGCTCTCTGTGATTCTGTATTGCTACTTGTTTTAAGGTTCGAAAAGACGTAATGTCTTGTATGCAACGCGATACTCTTCTGGAAACATCGCTGAACCCCCAAGCTTATCGACGCATGAAACGTCAGACCCTTCGCGAAGCTCGTATCACCGAAAAACTGGAGAAACAACTAAAGTTGGAGCAAGAGAGAAATAGGAGACAGAAGCATACCGATTTGATGTATGCAATCGTTCAACACTCAAGAGATTTCAAGGAGTATCACCGGTCAGTTCAAGTTTTTTGCCTCCATTCTTAAAGAAGTGTTTTCAGAAATATTCTAATGAAAACAGCAAGAACCAGAAAAGCTGTTACAACATACCATCAAAATAACGAGCGAGAGCGCAAAAGAGATGAAATTCGCAATGAAAAGCTGCGAATGCAAAAACTCATGCAAGAAGACGAAGAAGGTTACCGTGCACTTCTCGATGAAAAGAAAGATCAGCGACTGGTGTACCTACTTCAACAAACTGATGAATACGTCGACTCTCTTTGTTCCTTGGTTCGCCAGCATCAAACGACTGAGAAGAAAAAGAAAAGAGAAGACAGACAGCGAGATCAACTCGATGAAGAAGTCCATGTTCATGTAAGAGAAAGAAGTACCGGAAAAATACTGACAGGAACTGATGCTCCAAAACCAGAAGAAGTTGAATATTGGCTTGAGACACACCCAGAATATGAAATAATTCCACGAGATCAGCTCAGTGATGATGACGGTGATGATGAGGAAGAAGTTGCTGAAGAAGTAATCGAAGAAGAAAAAGATGATCAGTACGCCGGAATGGACGACGAGACAAAAGCAAAGATGATTATCGAAAAAGCTCGTAATGAAGAAGACGAATATGATCAGAGAACCAAAAAGCAGATGGCTGACTATTATGCGACGGCACACAGAGTGAAGGAAAAGGTCGTCAAACAACATTCTACGATGGGTGGCGGTGATCCTAATCTCTTGCTGAAACCTTATCAGCTAAAAGGGTTGGAGTGGATGGTCTCGCTGCACAACAACAATTTAAATGGAATTCTTGCAGATGAAATGGGTCTCGGAAAGACAATTCAAGTGAGTCACTAGCGTCAAACTAAAAACTATTCCCTTGTTTCAGACAATTTCTCTAATCACCTATTTGATGGAGGTAAAACAAAACAAAGGACCATATCTCGTTATTGTCCCACTGTCTACTCTTTCAAACTGGCAATCCGAATTTGCGAAGTGGGCTCCGTCTGTATCAGCAATTACTTACAAGGGAACCAAAGATGCTCGTCGTCTTGCAGAAGGAGCAATCAGGAAAGGCAACTTCAATGTATTGATGACAACCTATGAATATGTAATTCGAGAAAAGGCGCTGCTTGGAAAAATTAGATGGAAGTATATGATTATCGATGAAGGTCATCGTCTCAAGAATCACAATTGCAAGTTGACATTGATGCTCAATGGATATTTTCACGCTCAACATCGTTTGCTTCTCACCGGTACTCCGCTCCAGAACAAGCTACCAGAACTATGGGCGCTTCTCAACTTCCTGCTCCCCTCCATTTTCTCATCTTGTGGAACATTCGAACAATGGTTCAATGCTCCATTCGCCACTACAGGAGAAAAAGTGGAGTTGAGTCAAGAAGAGACTATGCTCATTATCAGGAGGCTTCATAAAGTTCTTCGTCCGTTTTTGTTGAGACGTCTTAAAAAAGAAGTAGAGTCACAGCTGCCGGATAAAACTGAATACGTTATCAAATGTGATATGTCGGCTCTTCAAAAAGTCATCTATCGTCATATGAAACGTGGATATCTGCTTGATTCGAAATCGTCATGTGGAGCTCGTTCCTTGATGAATACAATCATTCACCTTCGGAAACTTTGCAATCATCCCTTCCTATTCCAAAATATTGAGGAATCGTGTCGAAGCCATTGGAATGTGAATTTCGTTAGTGGAGTCAATTTGATTCGTGTGGCAGGAAAACTGGAGCTTCTGGATCGTATTTTGCCGAAACTTAAAGCAACTGGTCATCGTGTATTGATGTTCTTCCAGATGACGACAATGATGACAATTTTCGAAGATTATTTGAATTTCCGACAATACACTTATCTCCGTTTAGACGGTTCAACAAAACCAGATGAACGTGGAGAGTTACTCAAAATGTTCAATGCTCCAGACAGCAAATACTTCCTCTTCATGCTTTCAACAAGAGCTGGAGGACTTGGTCTCAACTTGCAAACGGCAGATACTGTTATTATTTTCGACTCGGACTGGAATCCTCATCAAGATATGCAAGCTCAAGATCGTGCTCATCGTATCGGACAGAAAAAAGAGGTTCGAGTTCTTCGACTGATTACGGCAAATTCTGTCGAAGAGAAGATTTTGGCCGCTGCCCGTTACAAGTTGAATGTAGACGAGAAGGTTATTCAAGCTGGTAAATTCGATCAACGTTCAACTGGTGCTGAACGGAAACAAATGCTAGAAGACATCATTCGAGCCGATGGAGAAGAGGAAGAAGATGAAGAAGTGCCGGATGATGAGACTGTGAATCAAATGGTTGCTCGATCTGAAGACGAGTTCAGCTTATTCCAATCCATGGACATTGATCGCAGACGAGAGGAATCTCTTCAGCAGAATCGAAAGCCACGTCTATTGGAAGAGATGGAGATTCCAGATGATATCGTCAAATTATCCTTCAACTACGAAGAGATGGAAAAAGCCAGGGAGGAAGGGCGCGAAGTTGTTGATCAAACTCCCAATCAACGAAGACGGCGTAAAGAGGTAATTATAAAATGGAACCCAAGTTAAAAAAAAATTCTAGTTTGAACTCTGTAGTTATTAATTCAAAAACCGTTCAATTTCCAGATTGATTACGCATCCGATCTGATGACCGAGGAGCAGTTCATGCGACAAGTAGAAGAAGTCGAAGATGAAAACGAAAGAATCGCTTTGGAGAAGAGAAAGCAGCGTAAGAGGAAAATGGCAGGACTAGATGAGAATGACGTGTCAATGGATAATGTTATTCAACAACCTAAAAGAGTGAAGACTGATCCAGAGTTGGCACGATCAGTCAATGACATGATTGCTGTAATTTTGGTTTACGAGGACGATGGTGGTTACCGTATCGCAGATCCGTTCAAAAAACTACCAACTCGCAGAGAGCTTCCGGAATATTATCAAATTATTGCAACACCAATGGATTTTGATAGGCTCAAAAGGAAACTGTCTACCGGTCGCTATCAGACACTAGAGGACGTTAACACAGATATGGAACTACTCGTGAATAACGCTCAAATCTTCAATCAGGAGGGTAGCGAACTTTATGAAAACTCGAAAATCATTGGAAAGTTATGGAAGGAGCAATATGATAAGGTTAACCATAATGTTATTTTGTTCATGGACCGATTCTTTTTCAGATCAGCGCGGGACCGGACAGCCCACAAGGCTCATCCAAGAGCGATCCAATGAGCAGCGAGTGGAATAGAGAAATTTCTTCTGGGCCGCTTACGTCCGCCCCTCCATCAATGAAAATGCTGAAGAAGGAGTTAGAGGAAGGACAATAATTCAATTCCCCCTGTTAAATTGTTATTCAGCGTTCTTCTAGTTGATACTTGTATGTGTTCCATCTCATGTTCTATGATGTCTGATTTTTTGTTCTGTCGATATAAGCTTTTTTTTCTTATCAGTGTCTCTAGTCGCTAGTTCGTTTGTGTCGCCCTTTGACCGTTTTCACCTCTGCGTCTCTCCTCTGTTCTTTTCACATAATCGCAAGCCCTCCTCACTGGTGGAAATGTCTACCTCGAGCGAGATATGGCTTTAGCCCGATGAATTCAATTTTATCTATGACTTTTGTCGCTTCTATTTATCCGTTCGTTTTAATCCAATGAAAATTACTTCGAGTGCATTTTTTAGTCGTTAAGTTTTCTAGAATTAGCTCACTTTTTGCTCCTTGTGTACTTCTTGAGCAACAAAGGTTAAACTGAAATAACTTTTCCAGGTATTTATCTTGAAAGATGGCTGCTTTGAGAAGTACTAAGGTTCGTTTTTTAATTTTTTTTAAAAGCTTTTTTATAATGGGGTGATTCATTTGGCGAAAGAGTGTACCGTAGTTTTATTCAAGAGTGGGTGTTTTGAAATACAATCGTTCGCCACAGGAATAACCCTGAAAGAAATTTCTAAAGCCAATTTTCGAATTTTTCTTTTTCAGGGACTCGTTGCACTCGTCACAGGAGGAGCGTCTGGTCTTGGAAAAGGAACTGCTGAGGTTCTAGCAAAAGCCGGAGCTCGTGTCGCTATTCTTGATTTGCCACAATCCAAAGGAGCCGATATCGCAAAAGAAATTGGAGGCATTTTCACACCAGCTTCTGTAAGTTGCAGAAACTATTTGTCATTCACTAGAGAATTTCTTCAATTGATTTTCAGGTAACAAATGAAGATGAGATCAAGGCAGCTTTTGCAAAAGTTCAATCTGAGTACGGACGCCTGGATGCTCTCGTGAATTGCGCTGGAATCGCCTACGCATTCAAGCTCTACTCTGTTCAGAAAAAGAAGCACGTTGAATTCGATAAGATTCGTCAAACTATGGACGTGAGTACACGAGAAGGCATAATAGCTCCACGATAAAGCTTTGTAGGTCAATGTTCTCGGAACATTCAATGTGATTCGTCACGGTGTTGCGTTGATGGGAGAGCACGAGAAAGATGCCAATGGACAGAGGGGAGTTGTCATCAACACTGCCTCTGTAGCTGCCTTCGATGGACAGACTGGACAGGTATTTAATGTCAAGATATTCTTAATTTCTATCAGTTTTCAGTCTGCTTACTCTGCTTCAAAAGGAGCTATTGTTGGAATGACCCTCCCATTGGCCCGCGATTTCGCTGGAGATGGCATCAGATTCAACACCATCGCTCCAGGACTCATGGATACTCCACTCCTATCGTCTCTCCCTGATAAGGTATTCTTGTATAAAGCCTGATTTGATAACATTTGATGCTTCAGGTGAAAACATTCCTCGCTCAGCTCATTCCAAATCCATCTCGCCTTGGACACCCACATGAATACGGAGCTCTTGTTCAGCACATCATTGAGAATCAGTATCTGAACGGAGAAACTATCCGATTCGACGGAGCCCTTAGAATGCCAGCATAAGTTGAACTTATCCTGATTACGGTTTTCTTTAATTTGAGTTAGATAGATAAATTATATTTATATTCTCGTTTTATGCTCGCAAAAAATCGTCAACATACACCGAACATGAAAAAAACCGGTTTCGAAAAATCACAAAAAAACTAAACAGTAGTATATAGGGAGGCAGCAAATACAATATCTCGTCGAATCGAGGCACTAACTTCTTCCATTTTTTCCACTAACGCTGGATCTCCAACAATGCGACCAGCATTTCTGAAACATCAATATATGCCGAAGAACTGAGTTAATAATTTACCTAACGTCCTTGCAAACTTCGTCAAGTCTCTGGATACACTTGACGATCAGACCTTCTTGACAATCCGTCATTTCCATAATTTGATAGAATGGCTGAAATTAAAAAAAAAATCCAAAACTTCTCAGAATTCATCCACAAAATACCGTTCCATTAGCCCATTCATACACGACCTCCATCAAATCGAATCTTATTTCGCATCCCACATCTGAAATGTGAGCCCTGTGTTTTGATGCTTCTGACTCCAGACGGGTGAGAACGGACTTGACACTTTCGCAAATCTGAAATTATATAACTGATTCTACCAAATTTGGTATTTAATCCTTGCCTCTGCAAACACTGAATTGGGTTCGAATGTCACTTCTTTTCCGCAGTTGTATTGGCATGTCAACGTAGACAAAAGAGCAGCCAACTCAGCAGGCGTTCTCTTATGGAACTTATAGTCGAGAATCAATTCAGTGATCAGAAGCTCTTGATGATGAATTTCGCATCCGATTCTTCCTTTCAGACTAACCATCTTCTTTTCAACAAAACCCAGAGATTCGAGAACTTTAAGACGATTCTGGTATTCATCGCTGAGCCGGAGAGCATCACTAGAAAGATCGTATTCGAGACTCTTCACCTTCCTTTCAATGCGGACAGAATTACGAAGAAGGTCAAACTGTAAAGGGGAAATTGATGGAGATTTTTGATTTTAAGTTTTACATGATCTGCGAAACGCGTACAATGCCGAGCTGGAAACGCTTTCGGAAGATTCAGCTCTGATTCAATAGACTCCATCCAATCAGTTTCGAAGCTCAATTCAAGATTCTGGCACATTGCTCGAAGCTCTTTCCACGAATATGTTTCCAATTCTTTGCTCGCAAGTTGCTGTGAAACGGTAGTTATTTGCTGCATAAGCTTCCGGATGCTTTCAGAAATCTCACGATCCCTGTAAATACAGTATACTGTTGATAGATTATTAGATTCAAATTTACCGGAATCTTGGAATCTGTAGCATGTTATATTCTTGCAATATCTCGGCAGATTGAACATTCTTAATGCTTTTTTTCGTTACAGCAACGATTCCAGACAATGGAATTTCAGACAGTCGGAAACTTTGAGCGGTCTGCGGACATTGAGCAACCCCTCGAGTTCCGTATTTCGTAGTTCCAAGGATTTGGTTTTCCTCAGTGAGCCAGTTGATATCCTAAAATTGAAATAAAATTCATAACCTTTTCTGATAGTGAGTCAAATACCGTTTTCGGAAGTTTTGAAAACTTTACTGCTTTTAAATTCTTTTGTGTCGTCTCTTCAGAATCCTTCGAGACGGACAAAACCTGAAAATGCATAGTAATAAACGGTTTGATTGAAATTTCACAGTTACCTGTATCGACTTATTGTTCAACTCTTTAATCAACAGTGCACATTCATTTTGCAGCTGATTATGTGCACTAGTTACAATCAAGAATCTTCCAGATCCCAACAGCTTGTTGATAACGTTCTCATCATTCAGTTTGGGCCAGATATTCGCTCGCTTTTGGACGAATGCAATGACTGCGTCATGATAATCTCTCAGTTGTGAATTCGGAGTGCATGTTTCACATTCGATTGGTTCTACTTCCTCCAACGCTCTTCTCATTTCGCACAACGCCTTTTTCTTCTCCTTTGATTCTCTTAATGAATCACTTTCAACGTAACTCCTCTGCAGCATATCCTCAATTTTCAACTGCTCCACACGAAGCAGATTCAGAATCATAGAATAGGTCACACGGAATTTACTCTCTAGGCGTAGTGCTTGGCCACTGATCACATTTTTCAGAACGTCCGGAAGGGGAATTGAAGAGTCTTTACAAATAATGACAACAGTTCCAGTGGAGTCAAGACCTCGTCTTCCAGCTCGGCCAGCCATCTATATATTGATATTGCAATACAGAAAAGATAGATCGATCAAACCTGTGTATACTCTCCAGGATTCAACAATCTTCTTTCCGTTCCATCATGTTTCGTGATGCTGTCAAACACTACGCACCTTGCCGGCATGTTAACACCCATCGCAAATGTTTCAGTAGCGAAAAGAATCTGAAAAGTAGAATAATTTATGTGTACATCTTCGGAAGATTCAAACCTTGACGTATCCTTTTTGGAAAAGAAGCTCAACGACTTCTTTCAAAATGGGCAAAATTCCAGAGTGATGTACAGCGAATCCTCTCAAACAAAGTTCTCGCATCGTAAGTACTTGAGGGAGTTCCTTATCAGATCCTTTCAATCTTTGGATACACTGAGAGAAGAAGGTTCTAACATGTTGTTTTTCGACTTCCGTGGTTAAGTTCATGGAAGACAACATTTGGGCGTTATCATCACAACGTTTCCGGGAGAAAACAAAAATAACCATTGGCAATTGATCGGCACATTTCATGAAGTTGATGAGATTCAGGTAGATATTCTTGTCATTCTTCCCAGGCCAATTCTTACCGCCTCCACTATTTCCACCACCTCTTTTCATTCCTCCTCCTCCTCGACTACCACCTCTTCCTCCTGAACCTCCAGCCTTCTCCTTCTCGTTTGACTTTGTCTTCGAATCTTTCGCATCATTATAGCCTTTCAAAATAAATTGTCCATCTCTGTCGATGATTTTAAACAAGTCTCTCTGAGTTTTGCCGTCTTGTCCCGTATACAAAAAATGCTCCAACGGTACAGGTCTCTTGTCCGTTGAAATAACATTGATTTTACGGTTTTTGATACGACCAACCCAATCGGCAAACTCAACACAATTGGGTACTGTAGCGGAAAGCATCACAATTTTAACATGCGCTGGCAGCATAATTAGCACCTAAAAATGAACCATTTTAATAGTAAAGTTTATCAAGACTACCTCTTCCCAGACATGTCCTCTTTCTTCGTTGTTGATGTAGTGAACTTCATCAAAAACAACCCATTCAAGATCACGAATCACTTCCGAGCCGTTGTACAACATTGATCGCAGAATTTCAGTAGTCATGATAAGGCAAGCAGCCTCCGGATGCAGTTGAATATCTCCGGTGACTAATCCGACATCTCCAAATATTTGCTTGAAATCACGGAATTTCTGATTCGAAAGTGCTTTAATTGGAGAAGTGTACACCGCTCTGAAGAGTACGGATCTTTGGATAAATAGTATGAAATTAAAAAGTACCTCGTTTTGTGAGCCTGACACAAAGCGATTGCGTATTCTGCAACAACTGTCTTTCCTGCGGAAGTGTGGGCTGCCACAAACAAAGATTCTCCTCTTTCCATGCAAAGTACAGATGATTGTTGAAAATAATCCAAAGTGAACGGATACTAAAACTTCCTATTCAGTCTATGAATTCTGTATGTTTTCAGCTTACCTTGCGTGCCATAGTTGGCATAAGCCGCTGATATTCTTCTTCTTCTCCTGGACTCTTTTCCAATTTTCTTGCGTATTCAAACTTCTCACCCGGTTTGTTGCTAATCACCTCTCCAAAAATGTATGGTTTTGTGACGATTTCCGGAAGATTCGAAATTTCGTTGTCATCTTGTTCAGCGATTTCGATTGGCTTATCGATAGGGATATCCTCTACCTTTTTGGAAGTCTTTGGCTTTTCCACAACTGTGTATTCGTCCGAGTTAAGCATGTTGAGAAAATCAAACACGTCTGATGTATCCACCGGTTTTGCTACCTCAGTGTGAACCACTTCTTTTTCTTCTTTTTTCAGTGGGACGATTTCGGGAATTTTAATTCGGCCAAGAGTAGGAACGGAGTTTAGTAGGTCTGCTGAAACATACTTGTTTTATATGAATATCCATTTTCCTAGATCTCACCTTCGTCCGAAAAATTGAGATACTTCAGCTCTCCACCACCATTCGATGATTTCTCTTTGTTCCCCATCATTTCCTCTATTTCTTCCAAGAAACCCGGAATGAATGGAACGTTTCCTGGTGATCCTTTAATGCTATTCAACGCCGAGGTGTGCAGACTTTTTTGTTTAAATGGAGCTCTAAAAAATAATTTCTGATGAAACAACTTTCCATGAGCTTGTACCTATTTATCGACATTGAGGTATTCGCTGATCCAACAACAACTCGTTCATATTCTTCAAATCCTGCGATTTTTCCGTTCGAGTCCACTTTTGGAACAATATTGGCAGGAGCATCAATTGACTGCAGAAGAGAATCCAGATTGTTGGCGACATTGTGGAATTCCAGACTGGGATCTTGTCTGATAATAATATATTTTTAATGAGTTCAAGTTTAATTGACTCTTGCATACTTGGAAATATGAGATGGGATTGGAGCACACGGCGGCCAGTTGAGTGTCTCAAGGCATTCCAAACGGAATAGTCGTTCAGCTTCTTCGTCTAGCATGATATATTATGCAGTTACCCTACAAAAATTATCTTTGTTTGGTCATTCCGTTATTTAAGGTGTGCAAGAAAAAAAACAGAAGTTCAGTGAGATTGAGCCAGGGATGTTCGAAATATTCCGATTTTGAAATTTTCGAAATTTTTTGAAAATTCAAATTTTAAAGAAATGTTGTTTTCCTATCACAAAAACGCAGAAACTAGCGAAAATTGACAGAAAATTTCAACAGCGAAAAAAATATCAAAATTATTTTAATTCCGCTCGAATCCGTAGGAAATTTTTTCGCTTGCGCCTTTGATATACTGTAATCTAAAATTCGCTAATCGGTAAAAAAGCTGTGAAAATTCCGGTCGGAATTTCGAATTCCGTTTCGAAGATTCCTGCGTTGAGTGATACATTCGGAAAACTTGAGATGGGCAAATAACGAAACTGCAAAGAACAAATCCGCATGAAGATATTGCACAATTTTTGCAGAATACGCATGAGGTGGTCGTCTTTTCAGATTTCAAGACCACTAAAATGTGGCGATCTCTTTCAAACCCCACATGCGATTTCAATAAAAGAAGCGCACAGATTAAATAACTTTTTGTCGACATGTTTCTTGCTGGTTCGTTTCTTGTACTTTCGCTTCTTATGAATATTTTGTTGTTTTCAGAACTTTATTCCAATCTGTGCACCGCGGTTTACGGACTGGTCTGGAAAAAAGTTGCAAATAAAATTGTCGTCAACTTCGTCGCCTGCGAAGTGTTTGCACACAGTTTGACTTTTTCAAATTTGACACAAAAAATAAATAAAATAAACATCTGCTGCTGGTGATGTGCATGATGAACAATGACAGCTAAAGGACCATAAAATGTTTTCATTGAATATATACATCAGCTCATTGTATTACAACTAAAAATTATTCAGATATTTTGTGAATACAACTTACAAGTGCACAGGATGCATAAATATGGTTATTACAAAGCTCGCAAACAACCCGAAACAGATATAGTACCGTAAAAAAGAAAGTAATCTCAATTTATGTAGCTGGACTGTCGCTGGTTTCTTCCGCAATCGGTTTCCCGTAGTATTTCCGAACTACATACTTTTGTAGAGCAAATATCTGAAATGGCCATGTTCCGAAGAAGTAGATAACTGTTTGAATAGCAGAAACAGCTAAACGAAGGCTTCGGAATACAACGAAATATACAAAAACAGTTGGTAGAATGAAAAGAAGGATAACAAAGAGTGATGTAGCCAGGAACTGTTGCCGAGTATCCAGTGTAATCTGCAACATTCACATTTCATTAATTTATTTGAACTGAAGAAAATACTTACAGTATCCATTCTCTCGCGAAGTGGGTTATGTTTTTTTCCTCTCACCAAACTCCACAAAACTGTCAGCGTATAGTAGCAGAGATAGCAAAGTCTGGAAATGTTGCGATTCTTGAATATTGAAATTCGAACAAATGCTTACTTCGTTGCATACGCATCGAAACAGTTAAAGTGAAGGAAGAATATTTGAGAAAGATCGTAGATCATAGATGAGAATGTTGACAATCCGAAGACGAGTGAATTGGTGACATAACGATAGAATACATCGTACCGAAGGAATCCGATGAATGCTGAAAATAGTTTAATCAGCTCTTTTTAACAGGCTATTGTGTATTCAAAATAATCGCGCGAGTGAACGAGTGAAAATGTCTGCGTCTCTACAGCGCCTCTACAGGTTTTGATACTCTCTACACGTTTTTTTACTCGTTCATCCGCGCGATTATTTTGATTAGACAATAGCTGAATATATACTGGTCCACAAGTAGATGTGATAACTGAAGAACCACGCAAGTGTTTCATTTACTGGAGTGTTCAACTTGAGACCAGCCGGATTGTCCCTCAGCCAGTTTATTGTCTGAAATACAGTTTTTCAAACCACTCTGAATTATTAGAACATTCACGAGCAAGTGATATTCTTACACCATTCAAATTATCCGCCACGTGGCTTGTCTGCTTCCAAAACGAGTCGACGTTATAGTTCCAATCAGGTGCCCACACATTCCAAATATACAGCGAAATAGCGACATCAAGAGCAAGGAGACGAGTGAACGAAAAAGTTCTAGAAGCAATAAGCATTATTATTTCTCATGTCATTTGGCACCTCATAAGCAGCAGCTTTGCTTCTACTGTTCGAATCAGTACTGATTTCTCTGTTATCCAGTTCATGTCTCTGTGAATATTACATACAGTTCAGAAAAAAATCTGAATCTCATCGGATTTATTGGAATTCAACGGTAAAACGAACACGGGCGAACGGTTTTCTGAACTACCCAATCAAAGACTCTTCTCGTATAAACGCAAACATCAAAAATTAAGTTCTTCGGTCGCTTGTTTCGAATAGGATTTTATAGAATCATCGACTGAGAATGATGGATTTTAAAAGGAAAAGATAATGATGACTGAATGACAAATTGAAACAAATGAAGAAAAATCATCACACTAAACGAGCAAGCTGCACTAATTAGTTATAAATTCAAAGGGGATGGAGTGGAACCGAGAAGAGACAAAATTAGGTGGATTTCAAGAAATACGAGCTAGATTATCAGAAGAATTGAGTCATGCATCGATATCTAGTCTGCATATTTATTGCTGGGCGGCAAGCTTGGCCTTGAGGGAAGCTGGCATCTCTGGTGGTGGTGGACGTGGGAGATTGAGGGCGACCTGAAAAATTAATACACTATGCAGTTGAAATCGTAATTCAAAATACCTTGACAGAATCGTAGATGAACCATTGGAGAGCCGTAAGAGTTCCGATCATGATGATACGTGGCACAAGTCCCTTCCATACTCCGGCAAATCCGAGTTTCTTCAAAATTCCACCAGCGGTTGCTTGAGAATCTTGGTTGAGCTTGGAGACGACAGTGTCGGCTGGATGGGAAACGATAGCGCAGAAAACTCCAGCGATGTATCCAGCAACGAAAGTTACGATGAGTTGTTCTCCCTTTGAGCACTCAGATCTTGGCTTTGGCACAACATATTGGTAGAGAGCTTCCACGGTCTTCTCGAAGCAAGCGAACTTCATCATGGTGTATGGGATCTGTCTCATCCAGAGTGGTGGGAGTCCCTTGTAGAATCCAGTGAGTCCTTCGGTCTTGTAAATAAGTGGAGCACATCCACGGAGTGTTGGTGGGGCTCCTGGAGCGGTCTGGATACGGACCTTAGTAGCCTCCATTGGGGCAAGGAGGATATCGGCGAAGAACTCGGCAGAAGCGGAAGCAGCCAAGTAAAGAGAAGTTCTGTAGAGGTAGGCATTCTCTTCTCCGAGCATATCAGCATAAACATTCTTGAAGACCTCGTAGAATCCGAACTTTCCAAGTCCTTGAGCGGAATATCCGATCAAGGTTGGAGCCCAACCCTTGACAAGAGCTCGCATTCCCTCCTCGGCTACGGTGGTACGGAATCCAGCTCCGATACCAGTGTACTTTTCTGGGTTTACCTGCAAAGCTACTTTAAAAATCATGAAAGTATAAAGGGACTTGCCTGAATTCTGCACTTGACGAGATCAAGTGGCACAATAGCGGTGTGGGTGATTCCGCAGGAAAGAACTCCTCCGAAAGCACACAGAGCATAGTACTTGCCAGTTCCGAATTCGACTTGCCCAGCTGAAAATGCGAATGAAATATATGCTTTCTAAAACGCGAAACCTTCATATGCAGATGCTACAGTCGTAGCAGCTCCGATCACAACCCGTGTTACGTATTCGGTAGAACCGTAAGCTAGCCACTCCATCAACCCGTCAACTAATTGGGTAACTCCCCAAAAATAAATTATGATCCACATGCATAATATCACTACGACTCCCATTCGTCCGTTTTGAAAATGTGGAGACTTTGCGCGAGCTATGAAGGGTAGCGCCTTTTCTTCAGTTTCTGACGTCATTGATAAGCGATTATAGCAGTGCTTATAGTCTCTCCCAGGCATGAGATAGCATATGATAGACGTTGCAATCGGTAGTCCCACGTAGTAAGTGGGTTAGATGAACCAAATAGTGAACAGTTATTTTCGCACTAGGTCACCGTCTACCGACACAATTGCCACGTTTAGCAGGAAAAGGGAACAACGTGTCTACCGTCTCTGCCCGATAGATACTATCTCCGTAATGCCTTTCAACGCCGGTCTCCGTGTGCACATGCGCAGCACAGACAGAATTGAGAAGTATATTTTGATGGACGCGATGTACACGATCTTACACATCTACTTAACTTTAAAAGTGTAGATGCTAAGGGAAATACATATTTTATGAAGAAATTTAGAAACACGGGTTTCAACCAGTTTTTATGGGGTTATTCATTAGCTACTTTTCACATGTGAAATAATTTTTTTCTATATGCATGAATAGGTTTAAAAAATCATTTTTGTGCCATAAATAACCCAGTTACCATTTAAATTTGAAATTAAAAGTCTCACCGGCTGGAGCTCCACTGGCGCAGTTCGCAGATCTGACTGGCAGACTGAATGGGTTCTGCTTGGCCGATTCGGAAAGCTGGCTAAACACGCTCATGGTGGTTACCTGGAATTCACAAAATTTAATTCAAATTCGAGGAAAAACGAAATTGGTTTGAGAATGTACATTTGGTTTGAGAATGTACAGAAAAAACAACAAAAATAGTTCAGAGAAGCTTCGAGAAACTTAGAAAACTGCAGTTAACTGAAAATTACGGAAATTTCGCATGGATTATCACGAAATTGATAATTTATCACTTGAAAACTCGGCCTGGCCGTTCTATGAGCCATGGTCGGCCCCTACAGAAGGCTGTTCTCTAGTGTTTGCTATATGACCTGCACATCTAACTCTGCGCTGGCATTGCGCCAAGACGATTTCTCTCTCGATTTTTCTTCAAAAATTGAATATGAATTCAGAAGAATTTACTCATCCTTCTCTTTTTCTATATTTGTATAACCGAAAAAAACTGAATTTTTTTCAAACTGAAAAAAAATTTAAGTTTTAGTTAAGCTTGTATACAAAGTTTTTCGCCAAAGTTTAACATTCATTTCTTTTCCTTTGCCTTTTTGTGTAGTGATTGAATTTCTCACCTCAATATAATTTGATGCTCAATTGAAATTTTTATCTTTGTTTTCAGAAAATGGCCGATGAGGAAATTTCAAAAGCGTTTCGCGATCTGCAGTTCAAAACCAATGAGACAAGAATGCGGATAGTGCAAGGAGAGCAAAATAAGAAAGTGAATCATCAGGTATTTTTTTTCTCAGTCAGTGTATTTTTTTCTATAAACACGAATGTTCGTGTGAGATATTCGTAAAAAGTGCATTCATTGAAAAGTTGCATTGAGCTGAATTACTTCAACAGGTTGTAGCCAGAAGAAAAATGTTTAATCCTTTACATATTAACTCAAAAAACAGTCAAGTGAAAAACATTTTTATTGTAGAAAATGCGGATTTCCGAAAGTACGAAGAGAAATCTGATCGGTTTGAACGAAGATCTTAAATATTATCGCTCCGTCGGTCGTATGTTCCTTCTCACCGACAAAGCTTCCGAGATTGCCCGACATGAAACCGAAGCTAAACAGTCAAAGTGAGTAGCATTTCAATTTCATTGTGAGAGCCAGTCTCCAACCGTATGACATTTTCCAGAGACAAAATCGAAGCCATTGACAAGCAAAAGGAATATTTGGAGAAGGGATTGGTTGAAGCCGAGTCGAACCTTCGTGAATTAATTCAAAGCAGACGCTGATTCAATTTCTTATGTGTGTAATTTCGCTTTACTTATGTTCGCATCAATTTTCCAATGAATCTCTTTGAAAACATGATCACGATTTCTCAGACAAAATCAAGACATATTCGTAAATTCCCGTTACTTTTATCTTTTTCGCTACAGACTGTGCATCAATCGGGAGTATAGTTCCAGATGCAAAGAGCAACAGGTGTCCTCCGAATACTCGGAAGTTTCAGTCAACGATGTTCACCTAGCTCTTCAGCTACGCCTTCCAGGTTTCAGACAATGAATTCCAGAAGAAAACGGAATTCAATTCGAAAAGCTGCTGCTATTGAAGATCTCGTCGAACCAAGAAAAGTGAAACATGTTACACAAGCGGCTGCTGGAATGGAAGAATGGATTGGCTCACTGAATAATGTACGAATTAAAATTTCACAGACAATTGGAAACTCCAAGAAACAGTTAAATATATTTTCAATCTTTCCAGGCAGCTATTCACATGGCGTTAGACGAGTTCATGAGACGACCAATGGTTCGACAGTTAGCAAAAGAAAATGGAATAAATGACAAACTGTTCATAAGAGCGTTTAAATCCTTCAGAGAGTACTGTACGCCAGAAGACTTGAGTTCTGTTGATCCTGGATTGCTAATTCTAATGAGTGATATTTCTAAAGGAGGGAAAGACTGTGAGATGCTCTATCCTTTCTTTTTGGATCACTCAAAACAGGTAGCATTAAACATACAGAAAACGTTAAACTATGATTTTCAGGTGTTCCCACATCTTGAAGCAATGGACGATCTTCGTATTATTTCTGATTTAACTCGACCCCACAATTGGTATCCTGAAGCCAGAAGTATCATAAGGAAAATCTTTTTCCATGCTGGACCTACAAATAGTGGAAAAACGTACCATGCTTTGAAACGGTAAATTTTTCCTGAATTTCCCAGGTACCGAAAATCGAGCTTGTACAAAATTTCAGTTTCGGAGAGGCAAAAAGTGCAGTCTTCTGCGGACCTTTAAAACTTTTAGCTACTGAAGTTTTCAACAGAACTAACGCTCTAGGAATACCATGCGATCTAGTCACTGGTGAAGAAAGGAGGTATGAACAGAACGTAAAGTGTCAATAAATCTTAACAAATAATTTGCTTAAGATTTGCTAAAGACAACCACCATCCAAGTCAACATCTTTCGTCTACCGTAGAAATGCTTTCCACTCAAATGAGGGTCGAGGTATATTGAAAATTAATGGACTGTATTAAGAATCAAATTCAGGTGGTGGTTATTGATGAAATTCAAATGCTTCGCGACGAACAACGTGGATGGGCTTGGACAAGAGCCCTTCTCGGTGCAGCTGCAGATGAGGTGATATCAATTATATAAGCATTCTTAAACAACTATTTATTATAGATTCATTTGTGCGGTGAACCAGCTGCCATCAATATTGTCAAAAAGTTGTTGGAACCAATTGGAGAAACCGTCGAAGTTCGGTATTACGACAGAAAATCTCCCCTGACTATTGCAGACAGAGCAATTGAATCTTATTCAAATGTAAAAATCACTATTTGATTTGTACGATAATTTTAAATTTCAGATCGAACCTGGTGATTGTATTGTATGCTTCTCAAAACGGGCAGTTTTCTTCAATTCAAAAAAACTAGAGGAAAATGGAATCAAGCCAGCAGTGATCTATGGAGATCTTCCACCCGGAACGAAACTTGCACAAGCTGCAAAATTCAATGATCCCGATGATGAATGCAATGTACTTGTCGCTACTGATGCTATTGGAATGGGACTGAATTTGAATATCCGACGAGTTATCTTCAACTCATGCACTCGTCAAACAGAGCTGCTTCCCACCTACGCAGCTCTGCAGATTGCCGGACGAGCTGGAAGGTTTCCTCAATTGACATAAAAAATCTGAAAAGAAAAATTTATTTCAGATTCGGAACTGCTTACGCTAATGGAGTTGCAACGACGATGAGAAAAGAAGATCTCGGAACTTTGAAAACAATTCTAGCTGAAAAAGTAAGAAACAAGATCCAGTAACTATGAAATCGATCGGTATAATTATAGGTGGAGCCAATTACGAACGTTGGAATCGCTCCAACTTATGATCAAATCGAAACGTTTTCATTCCATCTGCCACAGGCATCTTTTGTACGCTTATTGGATCTATTCGTCTCGGTTTGCTCAGTTTCCGATCATTTTTTCATTTGTACCGTCTATGATATGAGAGAATTAGCTGTTTTGATCGATCAAGTTCCGTTGCCATTGAAAGTCCGCTACACATTCTGTACCTCTCCATTGAACACAGATGATAAGAGAACAGCTGCAGTTTTCGTAAAAATGGCCAGAAGGTTTTTGTAGTTATGAAGAAAGTAAGTATGCTTCTAATTCCAGTTTTTCTCAGATTTGCTACTGGTCAAGCTCTCACTTACGAATGGTTGATGGATATGCTCGAATGGCCACCGAAGCCAGCATCAACTCTCTCTGAGCTATCACTTCTAGAGCAGAACTATGAAGTTCTCGACCAATACATGTGGTTGTCTATGCGTTTCCCAGATATGCTACCGGATGAACCCCGAGTTCGTGACGCGTCGAAGATTTTAGACAAAATGATTCAGGTATGGATCCATCCCTAAACCTTTTCCCTAAAATTTCATTTGTAGGACGGTGTCGAAGGATTCATGAGCCTGCTTGCGGTTGGACCTGGAGATAACTCTGATTCGAGAGAGAAAAGATTGTCACGGCCTTCAGAAGAGAAGTTGGCGAAATCAGCGTCAGAAAAGCCAACAAGAAAGTCTTCGATTTTGGAGGCATTGCTGAAGCGAACAGATATCAGTGAAGAAGATCTGGACCAGCTGAGAGAGGAATTGAACAAGAAGAAGAAGAAACCGTGATTCTGAATAATTTCCTAGTTTTTTTTCGTTCTCCGGTCCGGTTTAGGTTTTAGGCTAGAATTTTTTTCATAACTGGATTTATTTAGCATCTTTAAAGGTATAATTTCTTTTGTTGTTTGGTTTTCGTTTACAAATTAATGTTGGTTGTTTCTTCGTCTTTGTTGTTTTTTTCTTTCTTGAAAATGAATTTTCAGTCTTTCCCATTGTTGTTTATTTCAAAGCCCCCTTCCTTTAACGCATCTCCACCCCGCCGCCCAAATTGTAACCTTCGTGTTAGTATTATCTGCCTATTCCGTCACAAAGGGTCCGAGCATACACCTGTTTGTGATGTCTTTCCGGCTCTGTTGCAAAACGAATACGCAATCCAATAAAAAAGGATGTTTCTGTTCTTCTACAAATTGCTCTCTGATTAATCCTCTTGCAGCATCACATCGGCGTTTCTTTCAATGGAACAGAGAAGTATGGTACGGATTAGAATGGTAACAATGATATAGGGCACAACAAAAGTTGCATAACCCAAACACTAAGGTTCTCAAAAATGGGTTGGTTTCAGGTCGTGGTGGTAGAATGTACCGTATTTGATCCAAATTTTTTTGAAACTGAAAATTCTCAATAAATGAGCAAGATCGAATCGTTCACCGCACTTAAAATAATGTCCAAAAATACGTTAACGAATTACGGTTAAAAAACTCTAACCCAATATACCATAAACACTCTAATAGAGTGCCAACTGTCAACTTTGAGCCCAGATATCTAATTTCAGAAAAAATGTGATGGCTAGGCTCATTCCGAAGTTCCTGTCAAGGTGATTCAGATTCAAAAACGTCTAATAAATCCCATCCTTTAGTAACCCAAACAATATTTTTTCAAGTTTGCAATTTTCATCTCGAAATCTTGAGAAGAGCCTGAAATCTCAAATTTTTATATTTTTTGAATGGGTTCTAGATTGATAAATTTGTTTTATCAAGAACTTTAAGATGAGTATAATGATACCCTAGCTTAGAAAAACGTTTATTTTTGGGTCTTCTTCTTGTCCAGATTTAACCGAAAATGTAAAATTTATAAAATTAGGTCATGTTTATGCTGATTTAGAAACTCTTGACAAGCTGATTCTGATCCAGCAACGTCCAAAAAGATTCCAATTGCTGGATTTTCAAAAAATCATTTTTCAAGTTTTTCAACTTTTGAGAAGAACGTAAAATCTCTAATTCCTATTTTAACTCGGACCTAAAACATTAAATTGGTCTTTAAAAGCTTGAATATGAGGATAATGGTGGTCTAGTTTGAACAAATTGTTATTTTTTGACTTTAAATCAAAAAGTTGTCAACTAATGAAACGTTAGTGACAAACATTTCTTCAGAACTTTTTGATGACTGTCCCAGGAACCATGATATCTGGGTTCAAAGTTGACGATTTGATTGGCACTCTATTAGAGTGTTTCCGGCATACTTGTAATCCGGGCCTTCACGGGCCCTGCCATAACTTCTTTCAGAATCTGTATTTTCGAACGAACTAAATCAGATATGATAGAGCTCCACGAGTACTACAAAACGGTATTATTTGTAATACTGTTTCTTGTCTATGAACAGAGTTACAGAGCAAAAGGAACAAAAAAGCAGGCCCGGGCCTGCCGGGCCCTGCGAGAAAAGCCACTTTATGATCTGTAACTTTGTTCATAGATAAGATACAGTATTTCAAATAATACCGTTTTGTAGTACTCGTGGAGCTCTATCCTATCTGATTTAGTTGGTTCAAAAATACAGATTCTGAAAGAAACTATGGCAGGGCCCGTGAAGGCCCGGCAAACTATGGCAGGGCCCGTGAAGGCCCGGAAAGGCTCGGATTACAAGTATGGTTTACGGTATCTCGATTTTGTAAATACCCCTTATGTCCTATCAAACGAGAAAAGCACAAGTAAACAACAATTTCCCGATTTGTACATTGATAAGATCTTACAAAAATGTGCAGGGAGTGTGTTGCACAATCCTTCTCTCCACTCTTTAATTAGTGGCTGATCTCTCTTCCTCATATCTCACCGAAAGCTGATTATATTCCCCTTCTCCACAAAGACAGATGGTATTCCGTAAGAAACGGTTCTTTAAAAAAATGTTCCACCCAATAATTTACTACATTCGCAGTTACCAGACTGTATATATTCCGGAAGGCTCAATGGACTCTTATCCTTGAAATTCACACTTGTATCCAACCTGTAAAACAGACAATGAGAAGGCTCTTGTCTCATTATAAACAATGGAGTGCTCCCTCTGGATCCTCGGATACATTTGTCTTATCCAAGGTCGAAATTTCTAGTGTTTTTGTTCTTGCAATCTTTACAAAATGATACTAAATGAATTCTTAGACTTTAGAAATTTCTGGATTACTGTTTGATCATGGCAAAAATTGAGTCTCTTCTTTAAAAAGGTCATGGATGACTGTCTTTTCGTACCAATCAGGTGTCACTAACTCAAGTGTGTACCTGGTACTGCTAGACATTTTGAAGATATACTTTATGACATTGAAATGTGAAGAATTCAAGATTTTAAGGAACAAGTTTATTCAATCGAACATTAAGATTTTGCGAGGAAGGAAGGCGACGATATCACTCGTACGATATGTTTAATGCAAAATAGCTAAATTTGAGGAACTGAAAAACATAATTAGAATTATTTATTTCTGTAGAAAACTCAAAAAATATCAACTAAATTGAAACTTCTAGTTCGTAGCTGTCAATTTTTGTATCAAAATCCGTTTAAAATGAGCTACCTTAAGCTGTCTAATAGAATGCCCCCAAACCGTCAACCGTGAGCCAATATATCTCACTTCCAGTAAAAGATATCAAAAAGCATTCAACTGATAGGATGTTTATCATAATATCAAAAATAGTTTTTTAGTTGACCACTTTTAAAAATCTTTCACAGAAAACGAGATAATTGTTTAAACATTGGTTTAAAATGAAGTGTGCCGTTTGTGATTCAGAATGTAAAAAAGTTGAAACTGAATTGAGAGTCTCGTCCTGCCCAACCAGAATACTTCCTTGGAATTCGTTAAGCCAAAAGCTTTATAAAACGTGTCACCTAACATTCCTCGAGAAAAGAAGTCCCAAAGTGGCACCTGCCCTTGTTGTCGGCACCTTGTATCATCGAAGTGTGTGTTCAATCATTTAGTAGACAGATCAGTCTCTTGTCCCATTCTAGTCGCGCTCTCTTTTCATTTTTCTAAATCCTAATCCTTGTTTAAAGTATCGGAGAACATATGAAAGAAAGCGAGAGGTTACGCCATCATTCAATCCACTTCGTCTTTTGAGAAGATGACACGACGACGACTCGAATATTACTGTAGTTATGAAGGATGTTGGCAAACAAGGAGGAGATACAAGTGAAGAAGAAGAAGAGAGGATATGTCCATAAATATATATAGATAGATCATGAGCAAATAGAACTAAAAGAATGCGGGAAAATGAAGGATACTCGCTTCTGGATTTCACGAAGACGATGATTTGGCTTGTCGAGGAATCGGGAATTAGTTATTCTGGATTCGAAATCCGGATGCCGAGAATCATGAGTCTAGGATTACGGTAGTTATGAGTCATAGAGACTGAAGACGTTCTAAAATGAGGAAAAACGGTTAGGAACATTTTTTTTGATACAGTGAGGAATATCAGATCAAATGATATTATAGGACCAGAGATAAAAATCGAAATTTTTTGGTGGAGTCAAAAAGCCTTATATATTAATTGTAGACACAACGGATGTATGATGCTTCGAAGTGGAAACATTCTTTTAAAAAAGGTTGAAAATGTAATTTTTATCAATCCCGTAACATCTGACTATTTTTCCAGAGTCCAGAGATATTTCTCCCAATAGAAGCCCAACCAAACCATCAATTTCGATTATCTCTAACGTTTTATCAGTGGAAAAGTTTTTGATATTTTTTAAAGGAACCTAGATAATTGAGGTCAAAGTTGACGGTTTGGGTGAGCTTTTATTTGAGAAAATACGGCATACTTTTTGTTGTAGACTCCAACCGTGATGAAAAATAGAAATATATATCAAGTTGGCGGGATTGATATCTAAATTTGTGCCTTTACCCAGTGACTTTCAGACAATACAACTTCTGTAACTCTCCTATTATTTTTTTAATTTTAAAGGTTTCCCTTATTCCATATCCCTCATAGTACCCATGCTCACGGAATTCTTTTTTGTTCTCACTCTCGGAATTCTATAACTTCCCGCGACAATTTGTCCCCTCGACCATTGACTACGATAAACGGTAAACGGCTCTTTGCCAACTTATCGATGCGTATGAAAATCGACAATTATCTCTCACTGGCGACACGGGCGGTGCATATGCGCGAAATCTCACACCAAAGCGGCAATGAAAGAAGAGAATAGCTTCCGCTTATTATCTATCTTTTCTTCATATTATATGCCTTTCGATAGTGGTGTCATGACACCTTTATTCAGGTACAAACATAGGAAACCTCAAATAGTTGGAATCAAAATTAATAGAGTGTATGGGAAGTTTGGAATGAACACTATAGCTAGAAATTCAGAAGGAGCAGATCTTCGTAGATTGAAAGAAATTTTATGAGAAATTTGTATTTCCGTTTTGAGTTTTTTAGACAGTGGTTCAATGCCTACGGATTCCAGATTCATGAGTTCCTTATTACTCCAAACTACCGTAAGACCTGTAATAAAAGGGCCCTGCTGCTACTTTCACCCAATTTTTCTAGATTACTGTAAGAGATAACAAAAATGTCTAAACTGATAAAATGTTTGCGCTATTATGATAAAAAATGGATCAGTTGTTAAATTTTTCTATATTTGACAGGAAGCGAGATAAATTGGCTCAATGTCAGAAGTAAGGGGATTACAGATTTTACGGTATTCAGATTCATAAATGCCTTATTATTCCCAACTATCTGAAAACAGTGGTCCGTCCCGTTTTGTATCATCCACTAGCTCCCAGTCTCCTTCTTCATCTTTCAATGTTTTTTTTTGCTGAAGTTGCACCTGTACGACCCCTCTGAATGACCTTTCCATTTTTGCCTCGTTCTCGATATTGCGTCGATTTGAACACATTGTTTTAGTCTGGGAAATCGAGAAGAAAAAAAATGAAATTTTATTGCGTAAGCTGGGGGGAAATGCAGGTGTTCGGAGGAAGGACGTATTGCATGGCACCAGAGAGTACAATTTTATTGTTTCTATAAATGTTTGTGAAGAGAGATTCTTCATCGAGCAGTACTAACAAGTAATAAAAATGAGAAGAGCAAGGGCATGAACTCGAACCCCCAGAAGAAATTTCGAATTCGTCGAAATTTTTATGGCATCGCCCTTTTTAGTTCCAATCTAAATCTGCAGAGAGCTTTAAAAATAGTGTTGTGTTGATCAGATACAGTAATCCTGCATGTTCCCCCAGAGTGCTTAGCATCAGAGTTCTGGTCCAGAATCCAAAAAGTTTTTGCGGCAAAACTACCATTCCACTACTCTTCCTCGAAAGTTTTGTGTGTCCCAACTCTTTTCATCAGAAGTCTTGTCATCAGAAGACAATGGTCAAGTATGCCACAACTGGCGGTGCGCGTCTTTTGAGTCCTTTTGAGGTCCTCCTCTTCAACTTGTGCCTTCCAAAAAGAGAGATGAGGAATAAAAGCAGAAGTGGTGATTGTAAAAGGAAAAGAACAAAGTTTCGAGAGAGTGAGGTGCTCCGTGAGCACTGAACAGTTAGATCCAAGAAATCCAACCGGAAGTTATTGAGAGGGAAATATAAGAATAGTGGTGCACCTGAAGATTTGGGTCTATCCCTGGAAGGAAAGTTCGGCAAATACTGACAGAACTGAAAAAATGCTCAACGTTGCCAAAAGTTTGATGGATGCATATAAACTGAAAATATAGATAAATTTGAAAAAAGGTCTAGATGTAGAAAGCGAATCAAAATATACTTTCAACTTTGACCCCACATACCTAGGTTCCTGTGAAAGATATCAAAAAATTGTCAACTAACGAAATATTTTTGATATTATGATAAAAATATTGTCAGTGGACTACTTTTTGATATCTTTTACATGAAATGAGATATATGAGCTCAAACGGGTCGGGGGCGTTCTATTAGAGTGTTTACAGTAACTTGCTCTGATGTTGGCTATCATAATTATCAACGTTGTGATTCAGAAACCATTAAAAAAACGGTCGATGCCTGTCTCTCCAGAAATACTCATCTCTCTATAAGCATCAATTAAACGTAGTCTCCGAAAAAAGAGCATAATGATTAGGTTGAACGGTAGCTTGAAAAGAACCGGGAGGATCTTATCTAGGTCGCACAGTAGCCCACCTGTTCAATATTTGCAAAACAGCTGAAAAAAAACCGAAAAAATCAAAGGGGCGTGGCTTCTTGACATCGCTTTCAACTACAGTAATCCTCCTCGCCTTCGCCTAGCCGTAGGTCGTCAGTGGTGGTCGCGCCGGCTCCGCCCCCGTTGACGTGACTCTCCATCGCCTTTCCGACTGCCTCTCACTCTCGCCTTGAGAAGAAAAACAGCCTTCTGGGAAAATCTCTCTTGCTCCGTATTCTGGAATCTTCAAATACCAACGTCTTCTAATCAATCTTCGGAAGAGATTCAAATGATGATGGCAGCAGTATCCCAACTGGCAGCTCCAAGCAGTAAGTCAATTTTTTTTCTGAACAATCATTAGAGTTTTAGGATTTTAAGGTTTTCAGGAATTGCTTAAAATTCTCTGGATTTATCTGGTGGTTCCGAATTCAAGCATTTCTGAAAAACCTATTTGTGATTTGAGTCTCTCAAAGAGAAGCTCTTCTTTAAGACGAAGCTCTTGAGCAATTAATAAGCGTAGGATGAATTGCCCTGAAGGCACACTTCAGACGTTTCGATACTAAATTACTCTCTTATATTGTCTCATTTTGATTTCAATGTTGAAACTTTAATTTTCAAAATAGATGACACTTCGGGACTTTTTCTGAAGAGTTTAGAAATTGGAGATCGGTGTCTAAAATAATGGACTAACATCTTAAGGTTTTTTGGGATTTCTATTTCCGGATCTTAATTCCAGACTTTTTAAAAATTTCATACATCGGGGGTTGAGGTTCCAGACATATTTAATGTTTTGGGTCGCATTTTTGAGCTCCCAGTCTACCGTAAAACCTTTATTAGGAGGGCGCCACACTGTCAAGTTTGAGCTCGATTATCTCAATTCCTATGCGAGATATCCAGAATGTATCAACTGACAAAACACTTTTGATAATATGATAAGCAATTTATCAGTTGACCACTTTTTTATACCTTTCACAGGAAACCAGGTAAACTAACTTGAAGTTGATAGTTAGAGGGCCCTTCTATTACAGGTCTTACGGTATGCATGTTTCCCCCACTCATTAGTACTCAACTAAAAATACTCCAATTTGACCTCTGGGAACTTTTCGCTAATTGATAGAGGAAGTCATTAAACAGTGTGTGACTCAATATTATGCCTCGTTGCTGTAAAAATGATGAGGTGTGAATTATAAGGAAGGTGCAAGAACTAGAGTAGAATAGGCAATAGTTTTTTCATGGAGAGAGCAGCAAGATGCAGGTGTACTGTTTAGGAGACGGTTAATTAGATTTTGACACGTGGCACCTGCGGATTAACACTTTCTAGTTGACAAAACATTAGGGAGATCCTCCAGAGGCTCTGAATTAAGGAAGTTGTATGATGAACATCCAGATTAAATTCTACTTTTCGAATGTGATTCCAAGGTTTCTGAAAGTTATTTCACAAGTTATATATCTCAAATCAAAAAGTATTTTTCACTTTTGCCTTTTTCCTTCTCCAGAGACAGCTCACAGCTTCCTCTCATTTCTTATTATTCCTTTGAGTTAATTAGCCACAGCAAGAGACACCGGGAGACAACCGGAAGTCCTGGATAATTGGAATCTATTGCTTTCTTGATTTTGATTTCCTTACTAGTCACTAGTCATTTACTTCTTCGTCTTCTTCCAGGTCGAATTCTTGTGGATGTGCCGTGTAGAGTCTGTCAAGATCATTCCTCGGGGAAGCACTATGGGATATTTTCATGCGACGGATGTGCTGGGTTTTTTAAGGTTGGTACAGCAGCCTTGATCCTCTTTAACTCAAAAACCATGTGACTTTCCAGCGTTCAATCCGACGACACCGTCAATATGTCTGCAAAAACAAAGGGAATTTCGATGAGGGGCGATGCATTGTGGACAAAACACACCGTAACCAATGCAGGTGAGTGTCTAGGATTAGTTCATGGCTCCTCAAGGATCATGTTCTGGTGGATTAGAAAAAGTATGTTGATTGATGATCTCTTTTTGTAGGGCATGCCGACTAAGAAAGTGCCTCGAAATCGGTATGAACAAAGACGCCGTTCAACACGAAAGAGGTCCTCGTAACTCAAGTTTAAGACGGCAACAGATGATGTTCGAACATGGATCATCTCCTCATTCGGTAAGTCGTTTTGACAAGTTCCCATAGGAGGGTGATTAGCGCGATACCTTTTAGGAGTGCTTACGTTGGTTCCGAAAATTCTTGACGGAGAAAAATTACAGTAATCGATGACTTTCACTAAAATTGTAACTTTTTGCTGAAAATTAACTCGTAATCCAAAAATCAGTGACAAAATATATCCGAAAAAAATACTTCGTGAAATAGAGAGAGGGGGATTAGTACAGTAATCCGCTGCGGCGGCATTGTGTTCGATTTGACACCCGAGAGGCCCCGAAAGCAGCGGTGGCGGCGAAAAGTAAAAAAGGTGAAAAGTTGGAGTTTACAAATCTACCGTAATCCGAGAGGTGATTTGTCATTCCCCTATGAGAAGTTGTTGAGTTGTACGACTGTCGAGAACTAACGAAGAATAACTTTTGAGATTTTGATTTCTGAGGATTACTGTAGTACATGAATACAAGCAAATTTTAAGGATTTGAAAACTTATACTCATCATATCAGCTCATATTTTACCCGATTATAGGCAGATGTTCTCTGTATGTGTATATGTATTAGGTTGCCAATTACTCAACAATGTTGTACCTCTCTGCCCCTTTAAGTGGAAAAAACACAGTGTACAATGATTATGTTGCATGAGTACCCAATAGAGACAGCTGATCTATTCAGTTGGGTAAACATGCTAGAAGCTCAAAATATTTAAAGCAATGATTTTGTGGAAAACTAGTTTCAAACTATTTAATTTTATTTTTTCAGCCTGAAATCGGATCCGAAAATGATGCTCTGATTCTTCCACCGACATCAATAGATCGAGATTCAGTGGTCGGTACTGCGGCTCGTATATTTTTTGCTCTGGTTGGATACTGTCAAAATGCGTTGACAGGAGTTCCAAGGGAACAACAATTGGCAATTTTCCAACAGCACTGGGCTACTCTTCTTCTGCTCCATGCCACAGAGTCAAGAGCCATCACTTCCCGACAAATTAGAAATGAGGTGACTTCTGGAACTTCGAAACTTAGGAATGAGGTGGCAGCGGCCTTCGAAATGATTGAAGGATTACATTTGGATACTCGAGAGTATTCTCTTCTGAAAATTATGACATTGATGAGAGCGACTCCAAATGGTCAACAGATTGCATACCAATTGATGACATTGCAAGCAGTCACCCATCGGACGGATCAGTTGAGATTCTGGAAGTAAGCTTTTCGTATTGTTTTCAAAAGTTATTAAATTTGAATAACTTTATAGGTGCTACACAGCAACAACGACAACTCCAACATCTGCCATTATCGATGTTCTGTTCCGTCCGTCAATCGGATCAGCATCAATGACTCGATTGATTGAAGACATGTTTAAACCACCGAAACCACCAAGCTCTCTGTTCCCAATTCCAAACTTCCATCTCAATCTGATAGTGAAACCAGAAAAGACTGAAGATGAAGAAGAGGAAGAAGATGTTGAAGTAGAAGAAGAGGAGGAGGATGATGCCAGAAGTAGCAATCACTTTGATGAGGACTCGTCCACTGAGGATAGGTATGCATTTCTTCGCTAAGTTTCAAAAATAAATTATTATTTTTAGACCAATAAGTGGAATGGATTCTCTACAACTTCTGATGAAATTGAATATGTTGTCACAGTCGGCATCTTCATCACCTTCTTCCTCGAAGCCACGTCATTCGATTCGATCAATCACGGAATTGTTAGCGATCGAAGAGAACGAAGAAAAAGAAAAAGAATTTGTGAAGGCCGATGAAGTGCAGGCAGTTTGAAGCACATTTTAATTTATATTTACTGTATCTTTGAATATTTCTTTCTGTATAACCTGTAACAGAAGGGCCCCCTAACTTTCAACTTTAAGCCAATTTATCTCGGTTCCTGGCAAAGGTATAAAAAAGTGGTCAACTAATAAACTCTTTATCATAATGCTAAAAATATTTTATCAGTTGACGTCAATACCTTGCATAGGAATTGAGATAATTGAGCTCAACCTTGACAGTGTGGGGCCGTTCTATTACAGGTTTTACGGTATTCGTCCCACCTTCTTCTTTCCCACCTTTCTTGCCTATCCCGGATTTCGACTTGATATTGAACTTTCTGATATTCAACATCTCTTTTTCTTAATTGACACCGATATTTATTATTTTATATTTCTGTCTTTTTTCCAATGTTTCTTTGCAAGGTATGAATAAATGCGCATTTGAACTATAAACCGGAAATGATCCTTTCTCTCGAAACGACCCGTTCTCTCTATCTGTTCGGTCTCGAAAAAACAAGTTCAAAAAGTATTGACAGATAGAGAAAATGATTCACATAAATACCCGTTGAAACAAACATATGATTCGACATACAATAAAAATAATAAAATCAATGAAGAGATGTGTTTGGAACGGACGAATGTCATATTGTGTCATCGTCGTTTCTTCTGTGAATGATGGCCTCGTTTCTTATCATATCCATATCATCACTGATACTAATGACCGAATCTAGCTGACGATAGTTGTTTCTTCTTCTCCTTTTTTGTTCCCCAGATTTTTATAGTGTTAACTTAACACCGTTAAGTTTAAGCTAGATATGACTAGAAACTTGTTTTACACAAATCAAAAGTTTCTTAGGAATTTGTTTCTTTCAACCATACCCAGCTGCTTGTACAAAAGCTGATTTTCTTTTCGAAAATTTTCCAAAAAATTGAAAAACAAGTTATTTGTCTACGGCCTACTTTTCTATTTTTGTTAGTTATTGATAGTTGTTCACACCTTCTCATGCAAAAAATATTTCCCAATTTCTAATTGAAAAGATTTTAACCGTAAAAAACAGGTCTGACCGGCAAAATACTTGATCAGGCTCTTTAAATATTGGAGTAAGCTTCAAATAGAGGAATTTTGTGAAAGTTAAGAAAATTCTAATAATTTGAACTAGTAAGAAATCAGTATTTATCACATACCCTCAGTTTGTTATTTCCAACTTACTGTAATACATGTAATAGAGTGCGTTGCAGGTTCTTACGTCCACCCATGTTTAGGGTTATAACTTTTGAACCGTTAAAGTAATCAATCTAATCTATTCATAATCGGATTTGGGACTACGAATTACATCTAGTGGCAAATTTCTGTGATGAAACCTTAAAAAATACCCGAGTTATCTGGAAAAGTCTGAAAAAGGGCCTTTTGTAAGTCGAGGCGTTGCAAGTTTATACGTCCACTCCAAAGATCGGTAGATCATAACCTCCAGCGAAGACGAAGGGGTCTAATTTTGATTCTGTATATCTGAAATCATTGTAAAAAGCTGTTTTCATTACGTTTCCTTTTTTCTTTGACTTTTTATCATGTCATGGGATCTTTTGCCGACTGATGCTGGAAATGCTTCAATCGGCGCAGTTAGAGCAGCTGGATCGACCAAAAAACTATCACAAAGCACCTAAATCAATCACACTGTCATACTGACTGTTTTCTCATCCAAAAAATAATGAAAACAGACACGATCAGCTCAAATCCTGCGTTCAAAATCCCAACTATCTACCATAACTGTCATTTTAAACTCTTTGAATTCGTGTAACGGTATCAACCAGGAGCTGACACTTGAAGTCATTGAATGTACAGGTAAGAGATGTCTCGATGATGATTCAAACATCAAAAGAACAGTCATGCTCTCAGCTCCGACACCTACCGACGATCACAAAGTACGTTGCCTCGACTTCGCCGGTAAATGCATCGGACATCACTGGGGGAGGTATAAACGGTGATAATTTTGAAAGATACTTTTTTAGAGTAAAAAACATATCGATTACGGTCATTTTGATAGATCATGTTAAACTTTAACACCTTCCCCCAGTTGGGTCCGATGCACTTACTGGTGAAGACGAGGCAACGTACTTCGTGATCGTCGGTAGGTGTAGGAGCTGAGAGCGTGACTGTTTTTTTTAAATGTCCAGCTCCTAATTGATACCATTACACGACTTCAAAGAGTTTAAAATGACAGTAATGGTAGATAGTTGGGATCTTGAATGCAGGATTTGATCGTGTCTTTTTTCATTAATTTTTGGATGAGAAAACAGTCAGTATGACAGTGTGATTGATTTAGGTGCTTTGTGATAGTTTTTTTGGTCCATCCAGCTGCTCTAACTGTGCTGATTGAAGCATTTCCAGCATCAGTCGGCAAAAGATCCCATGACATGATAAAAAGTCAAAGAAAAAAGAAATAAGTAATGAAAACAGCTTTTTACAATGATTTCAAATGTACAGGATCAAAATTAGACCCCTTCGTCTTCGCTGGAGGTTATGATCTACCGATCTTTGGAGTGGACGTATAAACTTGCAACGGTTGCAAAAGGCCCTTTTTCAGACTTTTCCAGATAACTCGGGTATTTTTTAAGGTTTCATCACAGAAACTGGCCACTAGATGTAATTCGTAGTCCCAAATCCGATTATGAATAGATTAGATTGATTACTTTAACGGTTCAAAAGTTATAACCCTAAACATGGGTGGACGTAAGAACCTGCAACGCACTGTAGAAGGATACCCACACTGTCGAGTTTGAGCCCAATTATCCTACAATTAGTTCCTATAAAAGATAACAAAAATGTGTCAACTGTCAAAATATTTTTTAAATTATGACAAACAATTTATTAATTGACATTTTTCAATATTGTTTACAGTATACCGTATACGATTATAAACACTCTATTAGAAGGCCACCAGAACCGCCAACTTTGAGCTTGTATATCACGATTCCTGTAGAAGATACCAAAAAGTGGTCAACTGACAAAATGTTCGTTATAATATAAAACGTATTTTTTTAATTGATTACTTTTTGATATCTCTCACAGGAACATAGATATATAGGCTCAAAGTTGGCACTTTGAGTGACCCTCTATTGAGTGTTTATCTTAAATTGACTCAAAGTTAATAATAAGGGAACCCTTCTATTATAATGTTTCAGTATTTTATTAAAAGTTTAGATTTCAATCACAAAACTACAAACGCTCTCTATACGAAATTCCACTCTTTTTTAAATCGAAGGCAATTTGCATCATTAAAAGAGAAGGAAGTGAATGTCCATTCTGAACAAATACGAAACCGAAACCATTTAATGAAACCCATCCTTGTTCGACTATTCGTTTCGTAGCTAATTAACAAAAAAATATAAATAAGAAGAGGGGAAACCGAATTACAAAGCCTGTCTCTTTTTTCATTCCTTTCTCCCCCTTTCCTCAATTTCTTCTTTCTGTATGTGTAATCACATTCAATTTTTTCTTGCCCTCCTTCATGTTCATTCTGATTCAATTCTTCTGTAAGAATCAGATGATATCAATGACACTTCCTCAATTCTTTTGTTGTTATGAAACCTCCAATTTTACAAATTTTGTTTTCAGACTGTAGTTCTTTTTTCCGAAACTTTTTTCACCAAGAGTTTCTCCAACGTTTCTTGCAATCCCCAATCTGATTCTAAATGAAAGAATACAAAATCGTCGTATTGGGAAACGGTGGAGTGGGAAAGAGTGCTCTGGTAGGTCTTTTCAAAATGCCGTAAGACCTGTAATAGCACCTAGCTTTCAACTTTAACCCATATTATCTCGGTTCCTGTCAAAGATATAAAAAAGTTGCCAACTGATAAATTGTTTATCATAATATCACAAGTGTTTTGTTAGTTGACACATTTTTGATATCTTGCATAATAATGGAGATAATTGATCTCAAACCGGACATGTGGGGGCCCTTCTATTACAGGCTTTACGGTAAGCCAAAAAATCAAAATGTGCCATTTCAGACTCTTCAATACGTTCAAGGAATTTTCGTTCACAATTATGATGCTACAATTGAAGACTCGTACAGAAAACTGTCCAAAGTAGATGCTGAAAATGCCAGACTCGAAATTTTAGATACAGCGGGAACGGTATGTTTTAAAAATGAATTTCCCTGGAGAACCGATAAAAAAAAGATTATTATGATGGTATGTAAAAAATCAAAGCTGTGGACAAGAAACGCCAGTGGCCGAAGGCCACACAACGAAAACTACTGTAACCTTAAAAAAATTTTCTTTTCCGACTTGTTTGGGGAAAAATAACAGAAAACTCGCCGAAAAGCATTGGAAAAGAGAAAATAAATCCAGAAAATAAAACTATTATTATGTCACTGTAGTTGTTGTTGTCGGAAGTTTGGCCACGGCCACCATTATTTCTCTTCCACCGCTCAGGTTTTTTTATACCAAAATAATACAGTACTTACCGTAATCACAACAATTTTTTCTAGGAGCAATTCACCGGAATGCGTGAAACATACTACCGAACAGCACAGGGATTCGTCCTCGTCTTCTCCTTGGCTGAAACTTCTACATTCGAAAACTTGAAACAGACTTTTCTAGATATTTTGACGATTCGCGGAGAAGATGTGAGATAAAAGCAGCTATGGAAGCTGATAAATTTGATTACTTAGGTTCCAATGGTTCTAGTGGGGAATAAGTCCGATTTGGCAGAAACCAGGCAAGTAGAAGAATCTGATGCACAAAACTTCGCTCGAAAGCTAAGGATTCCATATTTTGAAACCAGTGCTCGACTGAACCAAAATGTCTCAGAGGTTTGAAAACTACATGAGGAGTACCTCAATGATTCGATTTAGGTTTTCGAGGAGTGTGCTGTATTAATTCAGAAAATTGGTAAAAGTCAAAGTGAACGTCGACGATGGTCTTCTGAATCCGAAATTGGAGATAAAAAATGTAAAAATTGGTTGAGATCTTGCTGTTGTTGTCTTATTCCGTGTTTCACTACTGATTAGAAATACCTTTCTACTCGTTCTATGAAAAAAAAACAACAAAAACAACGCATTTGAGATTCAGAAAATTAAACGACGGTTGCCCATTCTTCGCTGACTGATCTGGCGACGACGACTCCTACACCGAATCCGATTACTCCCTTGAAGACGCTCCTGGAAAAAAGATTTTTATTTAATAATTGTAGCATTAATAAAAAGTACCAGAAGAATGGATCGTTGTATACTGTGTTGACGATTTCGAAGCGAGTCTTTAGCGGTGGTGGTGCTGGTGGGGCTCCTTGCATGCGGAACATTTTCTGAAAAATTAACATTTATAATTTATCGAGGTCTCCGAAAAACATTTTTAAAAATTAAGAAAAGAAACAAAAAGGTATCATCAGATATCTAGGCATTACAGTCAACTTTTCGAAAACTGCTTTTCTGTTTCACCCGTTTTCGTACGGTCTCCGAGTTATAGCAGCAATCTGGATATTTATTTTATTCATTCACATCGAACTGAATAGAAGACAAGAACGATATTCAGCTGAATAAAAAATAAATCATTTTCTTGCTACTTCCGAAAACAATGGAATCGGATCTCGATTCAGTCAGATGTTCCCCAGTAATTTAAAGCATACTTGTAAAATTCCGGGCCGGCCCGCCAAAGCCCGGGCCCGGGCCGGGCCTGAGGAAATTTTCAAGGCCCGGGCCCGGTCCGGAAGGCCCGGTGTCAAAAATTCTGTATTTTTGAGCCAAATTTTGAGCTCTCAATATAATTTTTTCAATTTTTTTCTCGTATTTCGGATTGTTTGTCTGTCAGATCAAAAAAAATCGAAAAACTCGAAAAAAAATTTTTGGTCGAAAAAAATCACATAAGGGTCCCCCCTTATGTGTTTTTTGAAAATTTCGAAACTAGTGAAATGACGGGCCCGCCGGGCCAGGCCGAGCGTCCGAAATTCTGGAAAAAGCCCGGCCCGGCCCGTTACAAGTATGATTTAAAGTTCTATGAGCTAATTTTGAAATGGAAAAATAGATAAAAAAGAAGAAAATATTTATGGGGTTATGCATGACATAAAAAATGTATTTTTGTAATTTTTAAACACAAAAAATTAATGCATGCATGCGAAAAAATGTATTTCATGTACTTTTTCGTATTTTTTTGTATTTAAAAAACAAATCATGCATAACCCCATTAAAAAGAACAAGAAAATATGATGAAAAACGAACAAAAAATTAGGGTAGGCGCATTTGCCGTCGTTTGCGCACTTTCCGTTTCTTGCTGGCGTGTTTCTAGTGTCGGTCCAAAGTCCATCATTCGGTCCGGTGTGGCCCGTTATCTCTCACTTCTCATATCATTTGTGTCTTTTCATAGAACACAGTTAGTTTTTTCTTCCATATTCTGAACTAAAAGTTTATCTTTTCGTGATTTTCATTTGTGTCTCCTATTTATCATTTGTTGTCGTTTAGATTTTCAGTCTTACTTTGAGTAAATCTTGTTTACAGATGCTTCGCTCATCAAACTTGTGCAGATCGATCGCGGCGAGTCGTGGTAAACATGCGTTGACTGGTGATGATTATCAGTACTTGGAGAAGTCCGAGATTCCATCCTACCATTTTCAAAAGTCTCTTCGACGTCTTCCCATTCCAAAACTTCCAGATACCGTAAACCGGTTAGATTCATTCTCTTTAAAAATGGCTAATGTGTCCCTACCAGATTAATTTTCAGCTACCTTACATCATCGAAAGCGGTTTTATCCTCAGAGGCCTATGCAAAAACCGAAGCATCAATCAGATCCTTCGAAACAAATGAAGGCCCAAAGCTTCAAGAAGCTCTTCTGGAATATGATAAAGCCCATCGCGATACCAGCTATATCTCTGAGCCATGGTTTGATATGTACTTGAGAGCTAGAGTTCCAGTAGCTGTGAACTACAATCCATTCATGATGTATGCCCCTGATCCGGACCCGAAATTCAACGACCAGGTATTTATATTTTTGGCTCTGAAATAACATCTAGAAACTGATTGTGAGCTTTTTTGTAATTTTTCAGTAAGATATTTCCTAATAGCAAACGTAGTCTATCCGTCGAGGACTACGTGTAGTCGTAAAGTACAACTAGGGAAAATTACAAGGTGTAGCCAGAATGAGAGGGTACAGTGTAGCCTTACCTCTACTTCTTTCTTCTGATGTTAACTCATCTTTCTAGAGATTCCAGGGTTTAGAAATCTTGGCTAATATTATAAAGTTTCTTCATTGAATAATTTTTCCTTTCGATTTTCACTGAAACAATTTCAGCTCACCCGTGCTACCAACCTCGCTATTTCCTATGCAAGAATCAAGCGATCACTCGACGAAAACCTCCTTGGTCCAGAGGTTTTCCACATGAATCCAAAGAAAAGTGATACCAAATTGTTCAGAACTGTGTGCAAGTAAATTTATATATTTCTTTTTCAAACTTTTAATATGTGTTATTCATAGAACCCTCCCACCAAGTCTGTCATGGTTCGGTGCTGTCGCATTCAAGGCTTTCCCGTTGGACATGTCGCAGTACAAGTCGTTGTTTTGTGGATCTAGAATTCCGAAGAAGGAAAAAGACGTTCTCTATTTGGTAAATTCGAAAAATGGAACTGTGAAGCTTCATTTAATTTTTTTCTAGGATTCCACTCAAAAACACTTTATTGCCTTCTACAAAGGAATCCCGTACGCTGTCAGAATTTTCGATGACTCCGGAAAGCTTTTGGATGCAGAAGACGTCCATGGCTCTCTGGCGTGGATTCTGAAAAACGGCAAAGAAGCCAAACCAGAAGAAAGTGTCGGTATGTTTTTTTCAAATTATTTGTAGTTTATATTGTAACTATTGTTCAGGCTCATTGACTTCTCTGGATCGTGATTCATGGGCGGACGCCAGGGTTGAACTCCAGAATGCCGGAAACGAAGAATATTTGAAAAAGATTGACGGAGGTCTTTTTGCCATGTGTCTTGATGATTTGAAAACTGAGGAACACAAACGGTAATGCGTTTGTTTCTTAATAGGTATTTATCGGTGAATTTTTACAGGCTAGTTCAATCTCTTCTCATTGGTGACGATGCCCGTAACCGTTGGTTTGATAAGTGCTTCCAGACTATTGTAGATGGTAACCAATTCTAGTTATTATTGCATTAGAATATTCAATTTTCAGCCAACGGACAAGCTACGATCAACTTCGAACACTCATGGGGAGATGGAGTTGCTGTTCTTCGTCTAATGGAAGAGTCGTTCAAAGATACTAACAAAAACCATTTTGTCTCTTCTGATGATCAACCGAAATCTCACAACCCTGCTCATGTCGAAACATTGAATTTCAAGCTGACCGATTCTTTGAAAACTAAGATTCACGAAGCACAAATGACCCACGTCAATGCTAATTCAGATCTTGATTTTGCAACCATGGAGTATGAGGGACTTAACAGAGATTTGATCAAGAAGACGAAGCTATCTCCAGATTCTGTGATGCAGCTCGCTATTCAAATGGCATTCTACTCCCTATATAAAGAGTTTGTTCCAACTTATGAATCCTGCTCCACAGCTGCTTTCTTGAAAGGAAGAACCGAATGTATGCGGTAGGAATGTTTCTGAATTTATAATCAAGCAAATATGAATTTTTAGATCTGCCACTGCAGCAACTCGCACCGCAACACTTGCGATTCTTGAAGAGAATCGTAAGGATATCCGACAACTTCTGACAGATTGCTCATCACAGCATTTCCAACTTGTCAAGGAAGCATCTATGGGACAAGGATACGATCGTCACTTGCTTGGTCTCAAGATCACGGCTCAACGCCTCAGTCAACCGACACCAGACTTCTTCGGAGATGCTGGATACAACAGAATGAATCACTTCGTCTTGTCAACAAGTACTTTGTCCACAGAAACTATTGTGTTTGGAGGATTTGGACCAGTTGTGGCTGATGGATTCGGTATCGGATACAACGTTGTGGCTAGCAAGTTGGGAGCTGTCATTTCCAGCAATAAGGTCAATTCCTGTTTCAATTATATCTTATCTTTCCTATTTTGTATTCATATCTTATCTATCTACCGTTTCAATTTCAGTCAAAACGCGATGCAGCTGCCTTCTCAAACGCCCTCTACAAGAGTTTGGATATTCTTCGTGGGCATCTTGTCGAGTCCAAATGATTGAAAAGATCTATTTTAACTTTTGTATGTAATTAGAATGTAAACTACATATTTATCTGTTTTTTTTCTGTATTAGGGAAATTGTTTCTTCAGCTGATTCTGCCAGTTTTCTTTACCAAACGAGTATACGTTCAGTTTTCAAAAAGTTTTCAACCTGTAAATGTTAAATTGTTGTGATAAAGTTTTATCAGTCGGGCTCCAACATTGTTGACTTTTCGATTACAATTCATTGGTGACTCTTTCCCAATTGATTTCTTTTTTAGCTTATCGATTTTTTTCCAGACAGAAATCTTACTTTTCAGAACCGCAAAATGACAGATCCAACGTCTTCTCCCACCCGTCCAGATATGGTAGAAGCTGCTCGGAAATTCATGCTAACGCCTAAAGTGAAAGAGACGCCGTTTGAAGAGCAACGACAATTCTTGTTAGGAAAAGGAGTAACGGAAGCAGAAATTTTGGAGGCAAGAGCGTCTATTCCACCAGAACAACTGAGAAGCCAGATCGGAATGGATCATGGGAACCCACCAATGATGATGATGATGGAATCAAAACAGAATGGGTATGTCAATTATGCCATTTATTCAATTTTTTATAATCAAAAATAGTTTTCAGCATCGTTTCATTCGCTCAATCGGCGGTCGTTTTGGGTTCAATCTCGTATGCTGGCTATCGATTTGTCCGATCTTATATTCTTCCGCGATTCTTTGATATTCCTGATCCAGCGACCGAAGAGATACGACAGCTGCAGTCGCAAGTCAACGATCTTCAGAATTCGATCAAGTTCATCATGGATTCGGTCTCTCAGACGACACAACAACTTGCCACACAACAAGCTGAAATATCTAGAGCACTGTATTCCGTAGCCAACAGAGATGCAGATTTGAATCGAGTAGAGGTAAATGATTCGATTTTTATGATGCTTGTATAAAAAATAGTTTATTTTCAGAGCGGAATTTCTACGATCAAGAGTTTACTTCTCAGCCAACACAATTTTGCACCCATAGTGACACCCAGTGTATCTTCATCGATTCCATCATGGCAACAGGTTAACCAGCAAAAAAGAACCCCCATGACACATTTTTGTTTTCAGAGTGCTACTTCTGCAACTTCAATGACGACTACAACGACGTCCGAGGCCGCTTCTGGCTACGCCACACCTCCAGCCAACTTCAAAGAGGCATCGCTGGCTGATGAACTAGCAGACATCGAGAACCTTGAATAGAAGCTTCACCATGTACATAAATTCAGTGATATCTTATTTTTATCAACATCTTATGTAAACATTCCTCATTTTTCTGTGATCATCCCAATTTGCATTGTGCCTTTTCTGGATCATTCCAAAGACCGTAATAAATATTCGAAGCATCAGTAAAATCCTTTTTAATGATTTCTATTTCCATGGTTGCGGAAACCAGAAACTATTCTGAAAATTGAGCGAGAAAGAATGAGAAAGTGAATTTTCCAGACAGCATAATGAACAGAAGTTTAGTTTTCATTGGGGGAAAGTCCATCCGACGATTTCTGAGCACAAATAAGACAGGGGGAAATAGGGAGGCTAATCGAGCAGACACTGGTAAGAGACAAGTTTTCGGAAAAAAGATATTTATCAAATCAACAAACTGATTCATTTATAACACATAGTCAATCAAATTTACTTTTCTTGAATGAAAATCGTGCAGTCAATGCAGACTTATGGATACCACAAAGTGCAGCAGCAATACCACTTTGATCTGCAAGAACCGTATCGTGTGCGGCTTTGTTTCCAACAAGTGCCTTCATTGATTGAATAAACGAAGCAACAGCAACTACAATTGGTTCGCCACGCTGGCTTCGGTCAGGCTTATGATCCGGATTCTCAGCGACATCAGATGGTAGAATGAAATCATCCGCTGACAAACTGCACACAGCTTGACCCAATTCTATCCACTTTTGTTCTTTCTATAACAATTTTAATTTATCGAATTACTCTCACTTCAGCCAACCTTCTTCCTCGCTTCATTTTCTCTGATCTTCTTTTTCTCCGCTTCCTCTGCAATCGCTCTAGCAATCTTAGTTTCTGGATCCTCGTGAACATCGATCTCTTTAAGAAGCTTCTTTTGAGGATTAACCTGAAATTTTCGTTTCAGATGGATTTCCTAATTGATACTCTCGCCTTTGTTCTGTTTCTTTTTTTCTTGGGATACCATTTAACGGTGTCTTTGTTTGTTCGATCTTCTTCAATAGAATCCTCCTTTTGCTTTTCATCTTTTCCTTTCTTAGTTATCTGGAAAAAGTGGTCTTCTATCATATTCTTCACAATTGTTTCGTCGGTCGATGATTCTTCAGAATCGTAGTCCTAAAAAAGTATGAACCAAGTTAGAAGTTGCTTCATTACCTTATCAAATCAGAAAGTAGTTACAGTAATCAATGCACTCACTCGTTGTTGTCGAATTTCTTTCTTTGAGATCAGTTCATGTTTTCTTTTTCTCATCCTCTTAGCTCTTCGATCCGAACTAATGACTTTATTAGATTCAACACCGCACAGGGCTCCTGTTAAAGCAAATGCATCTTTAACGAACGTTCCTCTTGTGTAATGTCCCATAGCGTCTTTGAGAGTGTTCACGAAACCCAAAACATTCGAAACCACTTCATCGCCAGTCAATTCTTTGAGATTTCTGACACATCAATCTTTGGTTGGATAGAAGATTTGGGAACGAGACCGAATTCTTCAAGTGTCAAAGAACATACCATTTTACCAAGATTAATCCATGTTGTATTTCGCTGAAACTTTCAATGTAAGCTGAATCGGAAAGTTTAAACTCACTCTTTTCTTTACGATATCTTCTCTCCTCAATCTTTTTGCTTCATCGCCAACTTTAAATGTTCTGGCTGCTTCTCTTTCGTTGTGAAGTAGCGCGTTGAGAACTCCATCCAGATTTTCGTTCATGTTCTGAAAATTTCAATGGTTTGGTGGCCTCACGAGTCGAAGATAATCGTGCATATAAAATAAACGCAGTGAGATCTATGAGAATAAAATTTCAGAGCCTCGTCAGTTTTTGTTGCGGTAGAGCGCACTTTCTTAATTCGAATTGAAGAGTCCAGTGTAGCGCGCACGTTATCGATGACTAGCTGAAGTATAAATTGAAAAAAAACTTTGAAGAAAGACCATATATGAACTAAAAAATAAACTTCAGGAGTCCTCGATGGTTACCATTTCAATCCACTTGGAGAGTCGGACATGACTGACCGTAGTCGGATTTCGATGCTATCGACAGAAATGCTCGAAGCAAAACAGATCGGCGTTCGTGGACTATCGTGCTATGGTTTTCGACTTTTGGATGGATCATTCTTGTACGTGCCGGATGGATCGAACTTTAAAACCTATTATTAAAAAATATTTAGGTACGGTCCGATTGCTCTATTTCCGAAGACTGCTCTCTCCTGGCGTGTTCCAACTCCAGAAGATATCACACCCCGATCATTGTTTCTTTTTGCTGCTCTCGAACCTAAAATCGACATTCTTGTGCTGGGTGTGGGTGATAAGAAGAACATTGATAAAGTTCGTGCAAAGGTGGCACCATTCCTTCGTGAGCACAAAATTGGCTTAGAGATTATGGATACGGTAGGGAGAGGAGGAAATTGGTGAACTCAAATCTGATTTTGTTTCAGGAAGATGCTATTGCCACGTTCAACTTCTTGAACGCAGAAGGAAGGTATGTAGGAGCTGCTCTCTATCCACCTGATGACATGGTTGTGACTGACAAAGAATACGGTAGAGCATTGGCGCTCCTCAAAGGATGGGATACTGTACGCTAAACTATAAGCTTCAAGTTTTCGAAATTTTCATTTTCAGGTTGAGGAGAATCCTCTTCTACTCGGACTGAATGACACAATCAATCAAGCAGAGGATCTAGTAAAACGATTGTGGAGTGGAGATGAGAAGAGTTGGCAATCTGCAAGGCAGAAGGTTCTCGAGTCACCATCTCAGCGGGAACAACGAATGCAATTAGAAGTGGAAGATAAGGAGAAGAAACTACGTATCGAGTGATTATCTTTTAGTTAATACTTTGTTTAGTGTGTCTGTTAATTATCAATAAATCGCTTCAATAGGAAAATATCTTCAATTTAAAATTATACAATGCTGTTCTCCAAAGTTTTATTTGGATCACATTAATGAGGTTCTGAACTTTCTCAACGAACCACGTAGAAGTAATGAAAAACCGAGTAGTCGACAAATAGTAGCTATTTCTGAATATCTCCTCGATTGTTTCGACGATTGATTCTCTGCACAGTCGGATTGTAAAAGAAAGATGAGTGCAGCTGCAACAAATCAATCTAATCAGGTGAGAGACTGGCTGGAGTAAAACTTCAATAAATGGTTTTCATGAAAAATTTCAGCCGAATTCTAACATCTCGTCCTCTGATCTTCAAATGGTAGTTTCTAAAACATGTCCTAATTTACTTTTATTCAACTTTAGCTACTTCCAAAATGTTTGGAATTAATTGGAAACGAAACGAAATCAGCTGAACTTCGCATTGCGTATGATGCTCCAACCAATCAGTAAATAAGTTGATAATTCTAATTGAATCCTAGTAGTGTATTCCAGAACAACATATCAGTATGCACTAGTTTGGGAAGATCCTAGCCATGGTGCTGAAGAGAAATATAGAGTTGCAGTTACAGAAGCAAATAGTGAGATTGCAATTTTTTTTTGAAATTCAATCAAAACTTCAGAGATCATGCTGGCTTTGAAAGCGAAGAAGATGGGTAAAGCGTGTGATTTGTGAGTGGGCTACTCTTTTGGGAATCTGAAGTCATTTTTCAGTAAAAAAGGAAGCAAAGAAACAATCCCACAAGAGCAGAAGATCCAGGTCGAAAGCCATTATCAAGAGCTTCCGTTTCCCCCAGATCTTAGAAGCCGTTCTCAATGTGAGAAAAACGAAAAACCCAATTCCTCTTCCACTACTTCTTCTTCTGATTCGACGTCTTCGAACGGAAACTCTACTGTGACGGAATCCGAAAAGTCCGCGACAAAAACTTGCGAATCATCGAAGAGTTATCGTCCTAAGAAGCTGGAGTCTGTTGGTTGTTTGAATGATCTTGAGAAGGTTTCTGTGAAAGTCATTGTGATTGATGATAAGAATTTCCGAGGAAAATTGAGGTTTGCATTATTATAGTTTTACTTGAAAACCTTAATTCACGAATTTTAGGCCAATCTCATCTATCAGATCAACGACGTCAACAAACTTGAAAAAAGTTCTGACAGATGTGATCCACCAGAATTTTGAAAATCTTTCTTACGAACAGCTCATTCGAACATGCGGTATTCTTTATGCTTTCCATGATCACAAGCGCTCACAGAAACTCCGTCGTGTTCGTCCATCGGATGTTGACAACTTGAAGTTGCATAATCTTCCAAGACTGTAGGCTCTAGTACATGTTTCCAGTTTTACGTATCAGCTTACAGAAAGGGTAGCGTCGTTGTGATTCTGGATATTGTGAACTACATCGCGAAAGGGAGGAGGGTTCCTATTCAAATACTAGAAGAAGAATGAAAAATGAGTGACCTATATATTTGAAACCTGATTTTATAATAAAGGCACTTTCAAAAAAAAAAGAGTAAAAAGACCACCAAAAGTAAACATTCGAAAGTTGGAGCTTTGCGAAAAGAAACGGAATGAAAAGTAAAACGAGTAACAATCTGAAAAACTAAGACATAGAATTCTGAACCAATGACAGTAATAATCACAGATTTAGGATATCATTCAGTGATATTTGCATACAGACGGCACAGTGCATCCGTGCTTCTTGATAATTTCTTGAGCTGCATAGGACCCGCAAGCAACGGAAGCCTCGATTCCCTTTCCTTGGATGAATTGGGAAAGGAATCCTCCGACAAAAGCATCTCCGGCTCCGTTGGTATCGACGATTTCTTCTTTTGGAAGACGAGTGACTGGGTATTCGGTGACCTGAAAAGAGCATAATTAAAATAATCATTATCCGAGCATAAAGAATTCAGTACAAAATACAAACCTTATCCCCTTCCACAACGACAACTGGTTCAGGTCCTTGAGTGAAAACCACAAGTCTTGGCTTGGTGGATTTCTTCGGGAGAGCAGCAGCCTTCAGGGCGATCTCCTTGACACAGGTAGTCTCCCATCCATGAGCATTTGCGAAGGCAGCAGCCTCATCTTCGTTTCCGAAGAGCACGTCAACGAGTGGGATGATTTCAGACAATTTGTCGAAGAAGAACTGCGAGATGAATGGAGCGGAAAGATTGAGGGTGAAGGTCTTGTTGAACTCAGCGGAATGGGTGGCCAATTGGATGATAGCTGGTGGACAGACGGTGATGAAGAATCCCTGAAAATGAGATAAGGTTCTAATTTGTTCGAAAACTTTATAAACTCACAGTGACGTAGAAGTATTTTGCTTGCTCGATGATCTTCTGGTTCTCCTCTTTTTGCAAATGGTCTTGGGTGAAGGTGTTGGCAGCAGCCAAATGGGCGCAGAGCGATCTGAAATCATTTCAGCACGGCAACGGTGTTTCCAAGTTCTATGAAAATACTGTTTCTTACCGGTGAGTTCCATTGATGAGGGCAGCGCAGGTTCCAGTCTTGACTGTTTCATTAATCTGGTATTGCACATTGACACCAGCTTCTTTGGCTTTGGTTGCTAGGAGCTCTCCATATTGGTCCTTTCCGACGGCTCCGAAGAAGACGGTGCGGTTTGGACTATTCAAAATCCACTGGGCAACACGGAGGGAATTCTGGGCAGCTCCTCCTGGAATGTACTCGACGGTGAAGTCCTTGGTAAGCTCTGTGAACATATCGTTGTGCTTGTCATCGCAGAGGATAGCGTCGTTTTCTTTGAGCCCCCATTTGTCGAGGAATGACTGAAAATCACATTTGAAACATGAGTCTGGTATTTTGAAAACAATTCACATACCTTCTCTACGGTGGTCTGGATGTCCAACAAAGGATTGCACATGCCGATAAGGGTGTTTTCTGGCAGTGGAGACATTTCTGCGACGTGAGGGGATGTGATTACCTGAATAAAGATCAATTTGAATGAAGAAAGTGAGAAAACTAAAGTTTTGGGCAAGTAAATAGACAAAGACGAAAACAAATAAAGAGGATGACAGAAGAATAGTGCGAAAAAAAAATCGTTTTCGTGCCGATTGAAACAAGTGTCTAGGTCATGAGTGGATATTTTTCTCGGTTTAAATGTGGAAAGGATCCACGACAGCCACGTTGAAATTCAAATTTCGGTTGAACATGATTTACGCTAACCAACGCGCACCCGGAATCGGCGGAGTGTCGTAACAGTGGGCCTAAATTATTTTTTGAAGAAAAATCAAAAACTCTTCAATCCGAAAAATCGTTTACGAAATGTGAAAAATTAGCAGAATTTTTAGAATAAAAATAAAGACAGAAGTTCTATAATATCCTTACATAATCTAACCAAAAAAGATATCAAGAAAAATCGAAATAATATGCCTCGCTGCCTATTGACATGAATTTAATTATTTTATAACCTCGAGAAAATTAAAGCGAAGTGGACATTAAAAAAACAATATAGGATCACAGAAACATTCTTCAAAGTACACGATTCAAGGGGAAAATGCGACTGGCAACTAGTCAATCTTCTGTTTTATTGTCCACTACTCGCCACTCTTCTGATGGTTCTCGAAGATCTCCGCTATTTCGTTATCGCGTTTTTGGCCGAGAGATGCTGACATTGATAAAAATCTGCGTTTGATCGTATTGCCCCAGAAGAAGGCAAAAAAAAGTTGGTTAGATTACAAATTAATGTTTGAAAGGGGTCACCAGAACTGAAAGATTCGAATGAATTTCATGCTAGATTTCTGTAAAATAGAAGACTCTAACTAACAAAAAAATCAACCGCAAGTAAGTTTGATTCCAACTGAATCGAAACTAAGTCTGAACAAACACGGACTGCGCGTAGTTGAACTTTTGCAGTTTCAGTGTGGGGAATTTGCAAAAAGAAGAGAAAGGGGAAATGGACTACAGACGACAACTGTTGTTACAAAGTAATTCATTGTGTTCTATGAACAGAAGATGTCTATTGCACCTTCAACACAGGGAAACATTTGAAAATGGCCTGATTGAAAAAAGAAACGATAACCGATCAGAAGTTGATCTTGATTCGTTTCGTCGTGAAATAAATAAAATGAAAGTTTCAGTTTTCAACCTCGTGCGACGAAAAGTGCATACCTTATCATTTCTTTTTCTTTTTGATACTATCTCTACTTTTTGTGAACTCCTGTCAAAATTTCAGTTCTCAGCAAATTATCGGCACGCCAGGGCATAGAGGGACACGGGATCCGCATTCAAACGGCACCGTGCCGAGTTGAAAGTGCCCTTGGAACACCGCGCCCGTGCCCCTAGCAAGCATATGGCGTGCCGCTGCCGTGCCCTTTCTTGAAGCACCTGCGCATATCGTCTCTATCCATAGAGTTTCGAAAATGTTTCGAAAATGGCTTGTGATTTATTTTCAAAATGTTTGCATTTTTCATCGTTTTATGGCATTTAGTTTTATTTTTCTGACGTTTCTTTGGACATTCATGAAATGTATTTCTGTTTAGTTTTCAGACGTTGGCTGTGCCAGATGTCCCGTTGAAACGAAAATAGGTGAGTTGAGAGATATTCAAGTAACAATGATATCGGAAATCTTTTCAGTTATACGGACGAGAAGGAAATTCGTCAAATCATGGAGGATACCGAAGAAGAAGAAAGTGGTTACGACCAGCAGCGATGAACATTCCAAATTGAATATGTAAGTGGGCGAGATGTGAAAAACTGAACTATTTTGAAATGAAGATGTTCAAAAATTTTTTTGATAAGTTAATGTTACACCCTATGTTTTATAGCTCAGCTGATCTTCGATGATAACATGCCAGATAATTTCCGATGGATCTTCGTAAAGATAATTCGCTCAAAGAAATGTGAGTTTTCATCCAATTAGTTATGTAAATATTGTCGGAATAAAAAAAGTGACACTCGGTGTTTACGTACTTTGATTCCCGCCTCCCCCCACCGGCGCTCCGCCCATCGCTTTGCAAGTGCGGCGTGGTGTTTTGGCGCCCCACTTGGAGATCATATTTTCTACCCCCCCCTCATGTAAATCCGATGATCTCCCAAGTGGCGCTAACCGAGTGTCACTTTTTTTATTCCGACAATAATCTTTAAATTTCTTTCAGAAACACCTTGTAAAGCCCAAGGCCAATAAAGCTGGAGAAGAGGAGTAGGAAAGTTGCTTTCATCGAAATTCGACGTCTTCGACACAATCTTCTCTACAGATTTAAATGATCGTTTTTTCTTTTTTTTTGAATTTGTAATCGAATAAACTGTCCAATTTAAGGAAAATCTCGTGATTAATTGACCTGATCGAGGAAAGCATTTCAAAAAACCGGCACACTTGAGCACGGCAACGGCACGGTAGCGGCACGCCAACTGCATGCGTGCCCAAGCCAGTTTCTAGCATATTCTTGTCAACTTTAGGGTGTCTGACTAGTGAAAATGTATTTTTCGAGCAACTTTTTGAATACCAATAATCCGCTAACAGGCCGTTAACGTGGTGGGTTTCAGAACACCAACAGATTATTCAAGCTTCTTTAAATTTCTATCAGCAGGTTTTAATCTCTTTCGTGCAACTGACATAATTCAATACATTTTAACTATCCGCTCACTCCTTGATGCCGCATCCAAAGTTCCCAAATCTGGGATTTCTGGGCCCAGGAAGCAGCCCAAAGTGACAACCAGATTCCCAAAATTTCCAATTCGCAAGTTGAAACGAGGGCCACAGTACACCCTATTGCGTCGAGACCCGCTACCATTTGACAAGGATTTCTGAAAGTTAGTTTTCTTGAAAAAAAGTGTTTTTTCCTATTTTTTGCGGGTCTCGACGCGCTAGGGGTGTACTGTCGCCCTGGTTTCAACTGTGCGAAATGGAAATCTCGGGAATCTGGTTGTCACTTTGAACTGCTTTCTGGGTCGAGAAGCCTCAGACTTTGTACGCGAATGACCTAAATTTTTTGGAACGGATTTTTTAAAAGTCACTTCTGTGACGGTCTTGATGTTTTAGACTTGATAATACCATAAACAGTTTAGTGAATAGATCTTTGGCTATGATATCCTATATAGGAAAGGAATGAATGAAAATAAGAGGTATAGAGAGACTCGTATAATTAGGAAAACATCAATCCATGTAATGAAACATCTATTGATAATTGATCATCTTTTCGAGTGAAGGGAAGACATTGAATGGAATCTGGCATCTGCTGGCTCTCCTGGAAAAAATATGGTTAATGAAAAAAGGATAAAATAAACTTATTTAATTTAAGAAAAAATGAATTGAGCTTGAAATCGTCTATTCCAGACATTTATAAAACTCTCAAAGGACAACTCTTCAACATCCTAAACTCACACTTCTTCTTGGAACTGCTTAATCAAGTTTTCCATTTCACTACACTTCTGCTTCAATTTTTTGAAAGCCTCTTTTTCAGCTTCTTCCCTTCTCTTCTTCTTCTCACGACTCAGTTGTACCGCTCGGTTGTTGCGACTCCGAACTTCAATGTACGCAGGATCATTCTGAAAAATCCAAACATTTTGGATACCGACTTTTCCTGAAATACCTTCTCCAATTCACTTTTCTTCTTGTATTTTCTTGGAGCTGAAATCATAACTGCCTTCTTTTTTGGAGTGATTTTCTGTTGGATTGGGTCTTCAACGTATTCTTCTTCTGGCTCATTTTTTACGTTCTGGTAGTTTGGGCTGCTTACTGTATACTGTTGATAATTTCCACCATTGTTCCCATAGCTCTCGTAATTTGAGTAGTTTGAAGGAGGGCTGCACTGAGAGCCGTTGTTACGAGGGTAATAAAAATCAGCTGGCATTTGATCATGGGGATGATTGGTTGCACCGAATGGATTGTGGTTGGTCATCATTTTATACCCATTAACCATAATTGGTTTCTGGATACAGATGTTTTCGTTCTGAAAAGATGAAACATATTAATAAAAGCAAAGATTCTAAGAGGGTGATCATCACGAAATATGGAAAAGAAGTCTTCCAGGTACTTATTTGGGAAAGGAAAGGGAGGTGCCACGGTTACGAAATCCCGAGTTAATGTGTCTAGCACGAAAAGGCAAATAAACGTTCTTTAAAGGATTGGAATGTATAGATAGCAACTTTTCAAAACGAGTACATATGGCCAGTTTAAAAATAAAGTAATTGATAACTGATTCATGTAGTACCAATAACAATCACAGGTCAAAAATCCAAATGAACCAAAATTGTTTTTGAAATGGTTTGTGGAACAGAAATAAAACAACTCAGTCATGGAAGCCTATTCGCACTCCATCTCTCCATCTCTGATCACACTACTTCGCTTTTATTTTACTGTGCATTTGGACACGCCCCCTTTTCATGAATAGCGGCACGTTGATAAACAAAGCAGATAATACCGAAACTCTAGGAAAAGGAAATTAGATGAATGTACAAAATAAATCCATTATCTTTGTCAAATGGGTTTCCCAATGTGGTGTACCGTATCTTGTTGTGTACCTTATATGGAAAGTGTCGAAGAGGAGTTGTTGGTTGCATTGCTCCTTGTAAGAAGACTCTGGAATGTTGTGGTTTGATTAGGGGTGATGAAAGAGAATATAAGAAACTACAGGTACAAGAAAATAAACTATATATGGAGTATGTGTCCAATTTGCAGGTCTGAGGGAAACTATGAAATCTTAAAGTTATATGCATAACTTATATCATTTAGAGTTGAAAACTAAAATAATAAGCCAAAACTAAAAAAGTCTAGACAGTCAACCACTTTTTGTTTACTTTTCCATGTATAGTGATGTTTTTTCCATGTATAGTGAATTTTAACATCAGGGAAGAGCTGGCAACGGAAAATTGTTATCAAAATAAAAACCATCGAGGGCGAACAGTACCGGAAAATGATTTATTTTGGTGTGTTCCTTATTCTGGTACAAACAAATCAGAGCTGTGGAAGAGAAACACTGGTGGCCGTGACTGCAGATCTCATTACTACAACTACCGTAACCTAGAAATAATTTTATTTTCCGGATTTATTTTGTCGATTTTCGTGCGATTCCAGTCATTTTATTTCCGAATTATTTGGGAAAAAATAACAAAAAACTCGACGAAAAGCAGTGGAAAAGAGAAAATAAAAATACTTTTTGGTTACGGTAGTTGTCGTTGTGAGACCTTCTGCCACAGCCACCGGCGTTTCTCTTCTACAGCTCCTTTTTTTATAACCAGATTAATATCTTTCAGGTTTCGGAAAAAGTATTTTGAAACTATATGATTGTTCGGGAAACTACAAAAATTATGAAATAAAAATAGAGCCTAATTTTCGGGATAGTTAAAATCTTTATACTTTATAAAAATTCTATGACTGCAATGGAAAAAGAAACGTATTTGTTCAGTATGGAGAACTTTCAAGCATACTTTTTGGGGATAAAATTGTGTAAAAAGTTGCATAACGAAAAATAGTCTATAATTTATTGACCTTTATTGCACCTAGTTAAACTAAAATTTCTCGGAGCACAAAATAAAAAATTCGAAGAGGTAAAAGTAAAAAATGATAGTTTATCTATTGAACACTGCTTTTATATTCATTTTTGCAACCATAAACTAAAACAACTGTATTTTGTGATACCATCACCGAGTAGCGCGTAGGCTGATGTGGTAAAACCATGAACCTATTCTAACTTCTTATCTAAGTGTGAGCAAGACAAATGAATATTCCGTTTCGAAAGTTTTCGAAATATTACTCACTATCAGTTCCAGGAGACAACATTGGGTGTTTCAAGGCAGTGTGCTCAAAAACAAAAAGAGGGATGGGCTGGTTGTTGCGGTTTTAGGTCACAAGAGTGTGTGCCATGTTAATGATACCGATTACACATTTCGGCCTGTTAGCGGTTGATAAAGCGGATGGTGATGACACATGTTAAGTTACTGTTTACAAAATTGATGAGAATTCAAAAAATGGAAAAAGGCAATAAAGTTTTTTTCATGTGGACTAGAAGCCAATGACGTACTAGATGATGAGCTCATTTTTGAGTGATTTGACTGTTCGGGTGTAGAGGTGAAGCATTGATAAACGATTCGTGGGACCAAAACATGCGTTTGCAGTTTAGATTAACAGTTTATTTAATCAGAATCATCAGTAATTTTTATTCAATATCTCTTCTGTGGTGGAGCCACAAAAATCCGAATCTGTCCACTAGGATGAGCCATCATTGGAGGTATCACTGGGATTCGGATTCGGGGAATAGCCACGTGACGGAAATGGGGAATCGAAAAGTTGGTAGATCCCGATGGAATGGACTGATGATAAGCCATTGCTTCTGCCTCCTTTTCTAATTCTTTCTTAGATGCTTTCTCAGGATTCTCAGATTCTTTCTCGATTTTTATTTCTTCCACTTTGATAATTCGGTTGTAACTGACACATCGGCCGAATATGACTGATCTGGAATATTGAAAATTGACATCATCTATTATCACAAAATACGGTACCGATAAGTTGGTAGTATCAAAAAGATAGTGACTGATAGAAGAAGTGCATTGAGTTGCACTAACGACTGAACCAGGAAGTGATAAGGAATCCATGAAGTGGTAAGTGGAACATAATAGTCAACTGGAAGAAGCATCTCGAAAAATTATTTAATATCAGTATCTTACCAATTTGTGGAATAGCTAGAATCACTATTATCAAGGAGAACCAACTGGCCCACACAAGTCTCCCGTTCGCATTCCGGATGACGTCGTTGGCTGAAGTGACGTCATCAGCTGATTTAATTTCTGCTTTCTCTGCTCCTCTGTCAATTGTCTTGCATACAAAAGTGTACAAATTCCAAGAGATTTGAGCGATAAGGAAGAGAGATCCGAAGAGTTGAGTGGTGAATTGAAAACAGTTGTCGACGTATCTGTCCATCACCTAAACAAACAAATACATTAAAAAGTTTGATATTCTCTATTCGAACCAATTTTGGAGCAACGACCAGGAATGAGCAGAAAAGAAGAATCGGAGCAAACACGGTCCGACAAACTGACAGTGGAATATTCTTACGATACTGAGCCACGAAAAGACACATGAAATTGTATGCAATGCACGACAGAATTATGGTCATGTTGAAAATCTGATTCAGTATTTCGGTGACGTCTAGGATCCTAAAAATTAACGATAAAATATCTGAAAAATTTTAGAAGTGTTCTATAATGACTCACCACTGTGCTGGTGAAAAACAATCAATGACGTAGGCAAATTTCAGAATCGTAGTTGGAAAATAGACAGTTCCCAAAAAAGTGGTGGTGAAATCATCCAAAATGTAACTGGAGACAATGAAGTGAACTATCGTAAGGAAGCAATCAAATGCAAATACGCAGGCAGATGGAAAGGATCCTTAAAATGCAATATAAGAAAAACTGAACCTTAATTGTTGAGTACCTGGGCTCAGTGCGATGTAAAGAGCTTCAACTAGAGTCTCCCGTGCTTCGGTTATTGTTTCCTCTGAAAACCATATTTTCTCCCAATCGAACGTCGACATTTCTGTCGTAGTGATCAATCGATTTTTTCCCATTTTGATTGAAGCTTCAGTTCATTTTCGGCTCGCTGAAAAGATCAAAACAACTCTCTGGATAGAAGAAAATAGAAAAAAAAACAACTCACAAAAGAAGAGAAAGGAAAGTGCAGAATAAAGTTCGGTATCGTTGCCAGGACATCTGCAATATTTCAGCTTCACCTGTTTTCATGAGAAATTCGTTGCCAACAACAAGAACTAGGTCATATTGAGAAACAGAAAGAAGCTAGAGAGAATGGTAGTTTGATGTTAATACTTTGAATGCATCTGGAATTGATATTTAGGGTATCTCTGAAAGAATAATCAACATAAGAATCTGAAAAATACACGTAGAAGTCGTAGATCTACTCCATCATCCACAACAGCTCAATTCGTATAAGATTTTGTTGTCTGAAACAATATTCCTGTCCACGGCGGCGCATAATTAGTAGTAGGAGTAAAGTTCGGATTATTATAGAGTATGAGTGAATCGTTGATCTGAACTCAAGTTTGGAGAGAGGTAAATTAAAAGAACTCATCAGTAAACTGACCAAGTTTCAGATCGATTGATCAAGTTTCAACTGAGTTAACGCTTGTCAAAGTTTCATCATCTTATGAAAAACACAAAGGGATGCAAGAAACACATTTATCTTTGAACAATCATAACAATACCTAGACTTGAAGAATCGCTTTGAAAATTTTAGTAGATTTGAATCAAACGTAAAATTATGTATATTGCTACCAATTTTTGGGCGTCCGAGATACTTATATATCCGTTTTTATCAGTCCGGGTAATTTTGAGCCGTCTATTATTGTTTTTAAACTTTTGGGTGTCTCAAAAATTGGTAGAATATAAGACGGTTCTGAAAATTTCAGCGAGTTGTATTTTAATAGAACCTTTTTCTCTTGAGAGTATACCATACTTTTAAAGTGCGAAAGGGGTTTTTAGGTGTTCAGAAAATTAAGTTTGCTTAATTAATCGCCACCCTGTAGTTAGAATACAAGTTGAATTCGTCAAATAGGTGATGCGTGTAAAATTTCGTCTTGTGACCTGTTGACACACAATATACAGATGTAGTTCTGTGTTTTTAACAGTTACATAACATCATTGGTTCTTTTGTAGGAAATTGATAAGTTTTCTACCTGACTTTCCTCCGCAAAAAGGTACAATCCAATATCCATTCATAAGTCGCATTCAATGAAAAAAAACGGTTGCATCGTTTTCCTTTTTCTCCCATCATCGGATATTGGAATCGACGCAATATTTTTACCGATTAAGGTGTTCTTCAGCACCCGATTAGATCACTTATCCGATGTTGTGTAACACCCGAAAGTTGTCAAAAGCTTCTTTTTTGTTTCAAACAGATACCAGCCTTTTTGATTCGTTTCCTCGTTCATTACAACGTGTAGACAAAAGAAAAGACACAGAGTGACAGGAGACAAGAGGATGCATACGCTTACCCGATCAAGTTTTTCTTTCTTTTTTGTTGCCAAGGCTAGGTAGAAAAGGGGCGGAGTCTGTATTTGAACCAAGTATAAAAGAATCGAGTAGAGACAGATTATTCAGTTTCCAAAATGGATCTCGAACAAAGAATCAAAGCTTACCGCTTCGTCGCCTACTCGGCCGTCGCCTTCTCCGTCGTCGCCGTCATTTCGGTAAGTTTCAGACTTTCAGCTCTTCTTCAGAATCTAAAAATCTAATTCCAGGTGTGCGTCACCCTTCCAATGGTGTACAACTATGTCCACCATGTGAAGAGAACCATGCACTCTGAGATCAACTTCTGCAAGGGATCTGCCAAGGATATCTGGTCCGAGGTCAACCAACTTAAGAACATCCCATCTGGAAACCGTACCGCCCGTCAAGCTGGATATGATGCTGGAGTCACCGGAGGAGCCGCCTCTGCCGGAGGATGCGACGCTTGTTGCCTGCCAGGAGCCGCTGGACCAGCCGGAACCCCAGGAAAGCCAGGACGCCCAGGAAAGCCAGGAGCACCAGGACTCCCAGGAAACCCAGGACGCCCACCACAGCAACCATGTGAGCCAATCACTCCACCACCATGCAAGCCATGCCCAGCGGGACCAGCTGGACCACCAGGACCACCAGGACCAGCCGGAGACGCCGGATCCAACGGAAACCCAGGAGCCCCAGGACAAGACGGACAGCCAGGAGCCCCAGGAAACAAGGGACCATCTGGACCAAACGGAAACCCAGGAGCCCCAGGAGCCCCAGGACAGCCAGGACAAGACGCTCCATCTGAGCCAATCACCCCAGGAGCACCAGGACCAGCTGGACCACAAGGACCACAAGGACCACCAGGAGCTCCAGGACAGCCAGGACACGATGGACAACCAGGAGCCCCAGGACCAAAGGGACCAAACGGAAACCCAGGAGCCCCAGGAGCCGACGGAAACCCAGGAGCCCCAGGACAAGCTGGAACTCCAGGAGGTGCCGGAGAGAAGGGAATCTGTCCAAAGTACTGCGCTATCGATGGAGGAGTCTTCTTCGAAGACGGAACCCGCCGTTAAGCATTTCTTTCTTATCAAAAATAAACTATTTCATCAATCAAATCTTGTATTCTTGTTATTGAAAACACACTCATGAGTGTACATTCTTTAAAGTTTGTACTCGTTTATTCACATAATATTTACACCAAAAATTTAAAAAAGAATAGAAGATTGTTTCAAGTTTTTTGTAAAGCTAATTTTGAAGCATTCATCATTTCTTATCAAAGTCGTAGTAGTCATGATAATCCACATGCTCTCCAAAATGATTGAATGACCTAGATCTTCCCATAGATATCACACTTTCTGAAAATAATCAATATTTTTTCTCTATTATGGAGAGTACCTCTTTTATTAGAAATGTTCACTCTTTTTCTAGGAGGGTCTTGCTTTGAGTCTGTCGAAGTTTTTGGAGAGTCGTTTTCTTCTTCCTCTAAAATGAAAATAACAACCCAGAGTGGAAGCAATTCGAATTCCTACTCACCAACTTCTACGATACACTCGGGATTACTGTAGCATGGTTTCTGGTTCGTCAAAAAAGTTGGAAGTGTTTCGATATCTGTAGACGTACGCGCTTTTGCATTGAAACCTTCTGGAGCAACGGTTAGAGACCTGAAATTGAAAAGCCATTCTAATTTCTTATGATTGGGATGTCTTACTTAGAATGTCTTTTCTGGAAAATCGCTCCAATTTTGTTCGAGAATCTCCCTTCTACAGTTTGTTTTCTATTGTTCCCTGTTGAGAATCGTTGATCTCTTTTCAGTTCGACAACACTTTCCACTGGTGGTCGATTTGTTCGTTTCCCATTCTTTTGGTCCAGTTTCTCATTAAATGGATGAGGAACCATTGTAATTTGACGAACGTTATCTGGTATTCTGAAATTTTAAGAATATTTAAATGGAATGCTTGAAACTTTTTGTACTGTGAATCTGCATTTGTGGCACTTCCAAAGTAGAAGTTGACATTTCTTTGAGCTGCTGCCGTCGAGTATAGTGGTGATACAGTATCGTTCCAGAACATGTCTTTCTCCAAAATCGGTCCATCATCATGAGTATCATCCACAATTCCCATGGCAACAGTTAGATTTCTATCAATCAAGAAATTGCAATCGAAATCATCTTCATCCTCTCCGAACGGATTCAGAAGATCCATAGCAACCTAAAACATCCATTGTCTTTTTTAATAATTCATGATTCATTCTCACTTTCAACCATCCCATATAAAATATGAATTCGATAATTGTCATGAAAGGCACACCCAAATCAATTTCAGTTGTCATTTTGGCATCGGAATTTATCACAAACTGTCTCGATACCAAACACACTAAATAGTAACAATGGACTGCCAAAAACACCAATTGTGGATACATGAGAGGAAGTGGAACCCAATCATAGGTCCATATAAGTGATAAGCCACTTCTGAACGTTCTGATTTCCTGAAATTATACTTTAAAGTCTCAAAGAACTAGTTGACCTTGAATTGGCTTGTTTGTATGCTAGAAAAATGTACAATCAGATGAGAATTAAATTACATTAGACAGTTATTTTTTTTCTTACCTCTGCAATGGCATTCTGCGTATACGAACTTTCAATTCTTCCTTCTCTTCTTGCCTCATTTAACAAATTGAACGACCAATTGAATCCTAGCCAATATTTTGCATATCTGGATTTCAATCGCATTCAGAAAACCAAAGATTCTTTGTATACCTGCTTTCAACCTCATTGTATTTCTTCAAATCAGCTGATGTCATAATTCCTGCAGCAACCATGGTTTCCAATGATGGAAAACGTTTGCGGACGCCGATGTGAATATCACGGAATACCATAGTTTGGGACATTACACAAAATCTGGAACAATGAATTTGGAGAACGTCTTAAGATCTTAGATGAATCTAACCTCACAATACTTCTTCTCAATATTCTTCCCCTCTCATCGTTTCCACTCAAATACATTGATGTGAATAATGCAATGCTGAAATTTTTAATGTTCTAGTCAATTAACAATTTCTACCAACTTGTCAATCATTCCTAAATTTGCAAACTGAGTCATCCATCGGTTGATAACTGTTGTCACGAAAAATCCTAGCATGAAGTTGATTGGGATATAGTCTAGTCGACGGTTGCAAAATTGCATAAACCTCTCAAATGTGCTGAAATGCGGACATTCCATTTTTCAAAATTCCCATCTAAACTCACTCCTGTTGACTTCTATCCAAAGCATATCGATAGATAACAGAAACAAGTGCATAAAGGAAGCACCAAATGAACAAATCTCTGCAAAAACCATTAAATTGATGGAAAATGTGATAGGAGATGACGAAAATAGACCAAAAATAGAGTTAGTGGTGCTCGTAAAAATGAAATAAAACACTGAGTCACTTACTGATAAATCGCTTTCCAGAGAGAGCCTTTCCACTTGAAAAATAGCTTCAGAATCACCTAAAAATAGAGAAAAAGTTATTTTTAGACTCAGATTTTGTGTATAAATAGAAGGCAGAATGTCGTGATAGTGCAGAATTATCTTTTTTTATTCTTGAAAAACGTACATTATGGAAAAAAGAAAAATTATGCAAGAGTTTCGAATGTTTTCACAGATAGAGTTTATTATAAGTTTTTAAAAGAAACATGCTATATTTGCAACGGTATTCAAACACTCATACCGGGAACTATATAATTGAGTGCCGCCCAAATTCTCAACTTTGAGCCCATTTATCTCGTTTCCTGTAAAAGATATCAAATATCAGTCAACTGATAAAAATGTTTTGATATTATGATAAACAGTTTATCAGTTGACTACTTTTTAATTTTTTACAGTAAATGAGATACCGTAAAGACTCCAAAAGAACGTGACCCGAATTGTCAAGTTTGAGCTCATATATCTCATTTTCTGTAAAAGATATCAAAAATTGGTTAACTAATAAAATGTTGCTGATATTATGATAAACAGTTTATTAATTGACAACGTTTTGATATCTTTCCAACAAAATGGGATATATAGGCTCAAAGTGGGCGGTCCGTGGGGCGTTCTATTAGAGTGTTTACGGTATATGGGCTCAAAGTTGACGGATTGGGTGACACTCTATTACAGCGTTTCCAGTGAGCTTGTAAAGAATTATTCGTGACTTTCTCACTAACTGAATGCAGTGGTTTATGTATGTAAAAATTCAAAAAAAAAATATTTGAAAATCGTGTTCTCGAGTCATTGAAAACCACAAAATGTCATAGTTTGAAAATTGTTTTCAGAAGCATCAACTTACTTTTCTCTGGGAAGTAGCCAAATCGTAGTGATAGTTATAAGTCATTTTTGTAGTTCACGTAGTTCACGAATTTTTTGTAGTTCACGAGATTGAAGAGAATCAAATTCCTAAAATAGAAGCAAATCTTATCTAAACAGAAGTCTCGAAATTCATAAAACCGAGTCGAGTAATGGTCAATAAAATTGATGCTCCTTCTTTCGTCGAGAAGAGAAAATTTTTGATAATTTTTACGATCCAATTCATTTTCGTCTCCCTCCTACTTTTTTTTTGACCAACTTTCTCAATGCACCTGACTTTCGATTTCTGTAAAAAAAGAACAAAATCAGGAGAGAGTGAAGTCGAACGATAACGTGTTCTTTGATACAGACTGTACTCATAGACACTGAGAAGTACGACTACTCTTTTGGATTTTTGACTTGGTTATTGATTAATGATTATGCACATTCACACTACGGGCTCTTGAGTTTCGAAAAAGAAATAAGTTGATTTCGAAAATGTTGTTCTCTATTGGTTAGCATAATAGGCTTG